>NC_138957.1:26315000-26657500 GCF_965226115.1 Aulonocara stuartgranti
GTGTGTGTGTGTGTGTGTGTGTGTGTGTGTGTGTGCGCGTGTGTGCGTGTGCGTGCATGTATGTGCGAGCATGTGCGTGTATGTGTATGCATGTGAGTGTGTGTGTGTTTGGGGGTGCGTTTGTCTGACCTCCTGCTCACCAAAGGGTCATAAAGGCAGGAAGTTTAAAACAGAACCTTCACATAGGATGTGTCCCTATAATAAAACACTATAGCCTCCTCCACCATTCAACAGCCTGGGGAGGGCAATAGAAACAGGAGAATGTCTTTGACCATATAGTTTGAACCAAGACTTGCAAATTTAAGTAACACAATGACAACATTTAACAATTTGACTCTAACACTCAGTATACACCCCTGACGTAACACCGAGCTGCTGTCCGCGATGGCTGTATGACGTAACAACGCGCTGACCTCTGCGAAAGCTGCGTGACGTCACACAGGTCACACCGCGCTGCTGTCACACCGGTGTCACCGCAGCCACCATGCTGCGCTGCGTGATGTAACACTGTGCTGACTATGAAGGTGTATGCTGTTTGTATGAACTGACCAGATGGTCTGCCAGATGTACAGCTAGGAAACGGAAGCTGTTCACTCTTTCCACTGTTCACTCTTGATGGTGATGGTGATGTGCTCTTCTACACCTCCAGAGGTCCACTATCATCTCTTCTGGTTTTGTAACATTTAGGGTGAGATGGTAGTCTTAGCACTGGAGTTTAAAGGCACTGACATCCTCCTTGTAAACTGTCACCCACCATTGTTGTGTCATCCGCAAACTTCACAATGAAATTGTAGATGCTAGTGGCCGTGCAGGCGTAGGTGTAGAGTGAGGACAGGAGTGAGCTCAGTATACACCCCTATAAACCCAAGTTAACATTATTCAAGAGAAGTAAATTGATATGAATTCCAATCACGTTGCCTACTCCTCATCATAACTCACAGGTAGGCTAAAGCAGTGGAAGCAATTTGGAACCAGGGTTCCTAATTCGTGTATATAATTAATGCATGTCATTTAAAAAAAGACAAAAATTAAAGAAAAAATAAAAATAAAATAAGAACATTTAAAAAAAATGAAAAAAAGCCATGCACATGCCTTCAGGCTTCTCTAAGGCACTGCCTGCTTTCAGGCTTTGCTTCCATTGCTGAATCACACTAGTAAAATACTTGGGAGACATAAGCAGAACAGTGTGACACGATTACTGTGCTTGAGACTGTAATCATATGAACACATAGTGGCAATGAGATAAGTTGCCTTTGAATAAATGTCCTATTTTCTCAAAATCGTTACAAAAGCCTCACTGGTACACGAGCTGCAATCACTTGGATATCTGCGCTTCTCTTTTGGGCCGAGACATTATTTTTTTCCCTCTTTTCATCAATAAACGGATATCTCTTTTCAGTTTATTATTATATCACTATTTAACGACAAGTCATTCACGGTCTCTACAGATTAATTTTTAATTCTCTATATAATAATAATAATAATAATAATAATAATAATGGATACTTTATTGATCCCCATGGGGAAATTACTTGTTTTTCTCTGCATTTGACCCATTCACTCAGTGAAGCAGTGGGCAGCCCACTAAGCAGGCGCCCGGGGAGCAGTGTGTAGGGACGGTACCTTGCTCAGGGGTACCTCAGGGTAGCCATTAAGTGGATTCGAACCGCCGACCTTCCGATCATGGGGCGACCACTTTACCTACTGAGCTATCCCTGAACGCCATTTTCTAAACATGCAATTGGCAGGACAGTAATTAATAACATGTAACACACTGACATGTAATCGCCTTGCTAATGGTTTCATTAACCATGATTCCTTCTGCCTGTGGATCAGATTGTCCCCCTAAGAGCTCATCAGCTCACTGCACAACTCAATCACTCAAACAACAACCACAGATGGATCTTTTATGTGGCTCGCCACTTGATTTGGAGCCATGTTAGTCCCTTTGACTCATTTGCTGTTTGCATTCTCATCTATTACCTGGAAGCAGTCTGTAGAAATCACTGCATTCATGAAACAAAAGCTCTTTAGATTATGAGTTACATTTATATAGTGTTTTTTTGTCCTGATGACGATTCAAAGTGCTTTTCACTGCAAGACACATTCACATTTTTTAAAACTATGAAACTATAAATATAAACAGATGGTAACTTTTTTTTCCTTTTTTTTTTAAAAAAGCACCCTGTGAGTAACCCTGAGGCACACAAACACCACCACAAATACCCTGGCATATGCTAGTGTGACAGCAACCGGTTGGAAGTTTTTACCATCTCATCCAATCCTAACTTGAAAACTGTTGTATAAATGTGGTTCATCCTAAAAACAAAACAAAACACTGCACTCAAATCTGGACCCCCATCTTCGACAGTTTTCTAAAACCAGCCCCTGCAGCCAGCCTCCACAGCTGCTTCTAATTCAGTCACTGTACGCCCTTAGAGACACTCTGAATTTCCACACTGTGATGTAATGGTCTCCTCTGACAGAAAATATAAGTTAATAGCGACTCGCCCATTTTTCCTCCTTCATCCTCTTTGCTTCTGATTACCTATGTCATCGCACCTTTTATGCTGATTACATCTAAAGTATCGGAAACGGTGTGTTTAACTAATTTACCATGCCAAGCTATTCTCTCAACCAAAAGAGCTTTGTCTTTGTAATTACAACGGATTAGGGACTAATATCTAATTATGCCTTAATATGCTTTAATGCATTTTTAATGGCAGCTGAGTGTTAAAGTCAAATTCGCTGCCGTCTCTGTTGGGGGTGGGAGGTGAAGATTGAGGAAGGGAAAGGGTTTCTTGGCAGCAGAGGCTGGAGGGAGGATAGGAAACATTGATTTCTTTGGCAGAGGTTAGAGGAGCCTAGAAGGAAGCCAGCTGCTGCATACTGAAGTCGCTCAACGTTAAAATGTTGCACCAGTCCTGATCCGCAGTAAAATGCATTTCCCTCGCCGCTGTTTTATGTCAGGAGCGGGAGGACACAAATGCCTGTTTGAATTATGATCTGAAATAGAGACCGTTTATTGATTTGCTACTTTATGAAGGGACGACTACGTTGCCAAGACAAGTGAGATTGAGTACCGCTGGCAGCCAAAAAGAGGGCTGACTTTTCTGTCAGAAAATACAGTCAAGAATTGCTACGGTCTGGAGACTCCGATGCTAAAAAGCCAAAAATCTATTCATGCATACACATGTGCACGCACACGCACACACACATGGTTCTGATTTTCAAGGGTCACAGCTCATGGCTGACAAGCACACTGAACAAATAGATATTCTCAGACGCACGCCTGCATGCTCTTATAAATGTATTCATACTCACTGTTTGTTTGTCTACGCATGATTGTTTTCCACAACAATATTCCATCATTTGTTTCCCCCTTGTTTATTCTAATAGAGTGTAGGAACAGAAAAATATCTGCATAATATTTCAAAGATTGATTGGGATGCAAATTGCCTCGTGAGCCCAATTGGTGTGGCTTGGCCTGTTTTAATTGGGCTCTGTTAATTAATGCTCAATGTGAAGACAAACTGAATTACTTGCAGGTTTTGTGCATGTCATTATCTCCTAATTGTGCCAGCGTGAATGTGTATGTGTGTGCGTGTGTGTACAATATGAGCATGAGTTTTCATTTGGTTAACCCTTTCCACACCTGTTAGAGCCCGCAAACATTATTACACCTTAATAACAATCACAGGTCATTAAGTTAATACACTATTAGGAAGCTAGGTTCCAGGGTTTTATTAACTGGGAGACTAAAAGTGTAATTAATTTACAGACTAACTGGATGCACTAGAATTGTTAGGCACACAGAGGTGTTTAATCTTAAAGTTAGATTAATTTTTCCGTATTCAGATATGGACCTCATGAGAAATTTCAAATGAGTGGATGGATAAGCGCTCTAACTGCGTGATTAAGAGTGTTTTCAGAGGCAGGCCCTTTAAATCATCCTTTTATATTTGCCTTGTAAGTCATCTGAATCGGCAAATATTTTATTTAGCACACGAGCTCCGAATCAGTCCACAGAAACCAGAAGCTAATGTTTCACAAGTGACTCGTCAATACATCACTTTTAGCTTTTACCTTGAGTGAAAAGAAAACAAAATAAAATCTGCTGAAATGCCTTCGCTTGAAAACGGATTTAAAAACAAAAAACAAAAACGCAGCAGTGGTTCAGCAAGCGTGCAATGAACTGTGGATCTCTCAGACCTCTATGCTGGTGATGAGATATATCTGCAACTTGAGCTGCAAAGCGGCGAGATTCATATTTTCAGGCCATTAAACAGGAGATGCTAAATCTCAAAATCCTCTATGCAGACGTATAACAGAACAAATGCATCAACGGGTGAAATGGGAGCGTGAGTCATTACACCACTCATCATGACCACCAAGTGATTTATCCTGCCAGCCAGTCACTGAGTCGAGGAGGTCCTCGACAGCAACAAATAAACATATTAATGCGATCATTCGTGCTCTGAGAGGTAGAGAGTGCGGCAATTAGCGCTCGTCTGTTGCCACGCGGGCTGGAGTGTCGTTAGGTCAGAGTGACCTTGAGTAGCCTCGTTAGGAAGATGATTGACATGGCCGGCTGTTTTCGGCGGGAACGCTGAAAGTGGGAAGCGAGGGATGTAGGCCGGGTGGCAGGTGGCAGAAAGTGGGTGCAGAGAGCACCTGGGATGTTATGAATGAGATCTGGTTTTGTCAAGAGCAGATGTGATAAATGTACCAGTTTCATGAACTTGACTCCAAACCTCATTTAAAGAGAGATATTCAGTGATTTAACGTTGTGATATTTGCTGCATATCATGTTACTTGCACTTTAGCACTTTTTCAGGAGCAAAACAGATTTGCTTTGTTTTTTCTTACTTTCTTTAATTAGTTAGCAGAGGTCTGACAAAGGTGGCTGCAAATATATTTAAACTCTTCACACATGCATGTTGCACCTTTTCTAAATAAGCCGGTAATAAAAAATTGGAGTTTACCAGGCAGGAAATGCTAAATCTTTAAATTCTACAGTTAGCTTAACCTCTGTGATTGCACAGAGCTCTCAGGAAGTGAGTATCTCAGAAGTGCACTTATTTAATTACTGATATCAAATGGAAACATGTTTGTAATGTTACGTTACGTTAAAAGCCGCCACTATGAGTTCTACTAAACTGTCCATATAGCGGATATAGCAGTTCAGTATCTATACATCCATTTCGTCTTATCCTATTGATCATGAATGTGAATGGAAAAAAAATCAACCAGGTTTTAAAAGAGCAACGAGCTACTAGAAACCCGTGGATAATAAGCCATAAACCTCCTCAAATGAAGCCACTGTACAGGTGCCAAAAACTACCTGTGATGTCGTGCTGTTTGAACGAATCGCTGTAGATCTGGTGCTGATTGGGACAGTGTTTCTTCAGCCATTTGCACACGTCCTGTTGGGTCCACAGGGCCACTGGCTTGGACAGCTTCACATATCCTGTCTGTATAAGATACAAACATAATAATAAAAAAAATAAGAACTCCTTATTTTAAAATCTTTTTACACAGTCACCATTTATAACCATTAATAAACCCTGATTATGACGTTTATGGACTACCGCTTCCTCTTTTTGGTCAAATCGTTTGATTTAGAAGATGCAGGTAAAATACTGTTATGTGTCAGTGTTTTCCGTTTTGACCTGGTGGGATCATGCCACTTTCACTTCTTAACTGTATTTTAGTGTATCTGAATTTTTACAGGCTGCTTTGTGACATTTTCCCTTCTGCATCAGTGATCAATGGCTAATAAGTGATTTTTTTACACTATAACTCCAGAAAAATGTTTAAAAAGACAGTCATGAAATCTACAGCTGGGAGCTCAGCACAAAGTAAAATATTAAATTTTGAATTACACACACTGTTATGTATGAATTAAACATATGTTCTCAACATATGTTCACATTGTACAGCTCAGAGAAACGTATCGCTTGCGTTAAAGTTAAACACTAAATGGCTCATTTTTCCTCAACAACAAAAAAAATCTGTATCTAAACACACACAAAAAAAAATGATGACTGAGAGAAAGGTGGTGTTAATTTGTGCAAATCAATTCTGTGAGGAGAAAACTGAGAAACACAAAGGGATCAAAAACATGGACTCGAAATAAGCAGCTAGAAGATGAACACCTTGTGCTGTCGTCTCTTTACATGTGCGGAAATTTGGCCCCTGAATTATAACACGAAGCTTAGAGGATAACTTTAAGTTTTCTATTTTGATTATTTGCTTTAACGCCTGATAAGCACGTTAATCAAAATTACAGATGTCAAGAATGCATGCAAGCTCTGAGCGCTGCAAATGCACCAAACCAGTATAAGAATATTTCCACACAAGCAGTAGACCAGCCAACATCAACACCACCAAATGTCTCTGCACATATTGAACATATGTTATTCTCTGTATATCTTATTATTTATTGTGATTTGCTAGGCTTTCTTTAAGCGCCGATGTGGGACAGTACCACACTTTCATTGTACTACGTGTAATGGCAATGAAGAGTTAAACTATTAGTGCACTTCTGAGGGAAATTAAAAGTATGCCCCTTCAAGTGTCCTGTTAGTTTTCTTGTTGACTGACTTTTGCTGTATGCTGGGAAGTCTTGCAGTGTTTTATTCTTTCTGTATGGGCATCTGAAATAAAAAAAGAATAAACTAGACCATAAGAAAGACAGATATCATACTGTAAAAGCACAAGAGGACCAACACTTACTGCTATCCAGGGCCAATAGTATCCAAAACCTATAACATTGTAGCTGTAGCCAGTTTTGACAGAGAACTATGAACGAGTGCATGCATACACTTCTCTGTTTTGCATTGCAGTCTTGCTGCAAGACACCTTTCTTATTTAAACGCACTACTTCAACAGCAGGCTATGCAGTAGACTGCCAGCGGATTGCTCTTGAAAGTGCTGGCAATGGATTTGATTTTGATTGAGGGGGCTACTAAAATTACAAACACAGAGAGGTGATTAAAATTTCACATCCACTCCCCTCCACTTCAGCCTGCTCTCTGGCTGCCGTGTGGTGCGGCATAGCAATGGAAGCCCCCTCTTTCCTCCACCCAAAGAAAGCAGAGCAGCAGGTACTGGCAGCATTTCTCCCGGCTTGTGCCTTCTCGCTCCTCCTTTCTATCCCGTCTCATCTCTCCCCAACGTTCAATCTCACGCAGGCCCTGTCAGATCTATCGCGTTGTCTTTCTCACTTCTTCTCCCCGCATATTGTAGCCCTCGTCTCTCCCATCGCCCTTCTCTCACCTGTTTCTTATTATATGGTGCTACCTCACTCTTGCCTTTTCGGTGTCTTTTCACCGCTCCTTCCCACTCATCACGCGGCATCCCTGAGAGAAAGAGAAATTGAGGGATGTGTACATGCTGATTTGGGCATATGGTCTGTATCCCGTGTAGGTAGGCGAAGTGACAGACAGCCAAAGAAAGCAGGTAGCTATGTACGCAGAAAGGCGAGGCCGCCTCTCTTAATACGATTGCTTGGCAGCCTGCAAAGGATAGGTGTAGAAACTGCAGAGAGGGGAGGGTGTGGTATTACAGGAAGAAACCACATTAACCATTAAACACAGCTCAACTCAATGCTAATTAACCCCGACTATAAGCCTGAGGCGACAAAAGAGAGAGGGAGGCCAGGATGTCGTAAGAGTGAAGGATGGAGAAGAAAAGAAGAGAGAGAGAGAGGAGTGTGAGTGTGTGTGTGTGTGTGTGTGTGTGTGTGTGTTATGAAAGCATGTGAGAAAGTAGAGTGTAGAAAAGGAGGAAAAAGAAAAAAGAGAGGAGGCTGGGAGTGTGAAGGATGGCCGGACTGACAGATGATCCAGAGGAATGAAAAGCAAAAAGCCTGGTGCTCCATGGTAGACTCAGCAGAGTTTGACACAGGAGACTCTCTCATTTTCCATGAACCCATTTGTGAGTCAATGGCCATCTGTGTTTTACATTCTGCACTGATTTAGCCCATAGCTGTGTTCCCTGGGCCTGTACAATAGGTGAGCCGGTGCCTTTCTGCCTGCCAGCCAGCCTGCAGAGCCAAAGGGCGGAGAGAAAACAGAACAGAGAAGAAAACAAGAGTACAATCATGCTCAAAGAGCCGTGTTCAAGAGACTCCAGGCCAATTAGAGTTTTGAGTGACAGCGCAGGGGTGAGAGAGGAAGCCCGCTTTATTTCTAAGTGGAATACGTCTGGGAACGAGCACACAAAGACGCACGCATTTATCCACATGTGCAGCCCGTTCGCACAAATGCGTTCACACTGGAAGGAATGCGCATAAATGCAATGCATACGCGCGCACGCGGCACATTTATATGACCGCCATCTGTGCCGATATGCGTACAGTGTTGTGATGTCCTTGGATTTAATTGATATCTGAAAGCCCAGTAGAGCTTCCAGTATTCTTCACGTTACCTTAGCAACAGAGCAAGGACAACCTCAAAAATTAAAAGATGAGAAATAAAGCCTTTTGGGGGGAAAACGCACAACCCTAAGATGAACCAGAGTCTGCGAAAAACATACATTTCCAGTCACACTGGAAAAAAACAACTATTACATACATAATGAAGCATGTAATCCCACTAACGCTGATAAGCATTTAAAGATCCAATATGAATGCACTCAGCTAAATTAATCAAGAGGCAATCACATGGCCCCTTTGTGAGGACAGTATTGGAATACAAAAAAGAGCTGGGAATTAAAAAGCGCTGAAAAGCATTCCAGAGACAAACACCATGTGACTGAGAGAGTGAATTTGGCAGTGGTGTTGTACGGCAATAATTGTTTCTTAGGAGAACTGCAAACCCCCCTCATCCCCGTGCCGCGGTTTTCATTTTGCCTCCAAGATTGTCGGGCTGATTGCAGGGTCAAATGGCTTTTCACTCAATTAAAAATGTTAACTACAGCAGCAATTAGCTCATGTAAGGACATTGTCTTGTCAATAATTTGAATTTAGTGCTAAACTGACCACAAGGAGCTTATGAAGTGAAACAGATTTATTAGTTCGTCTGAGTTTTGCTTAGTTACCAGAAATAACTCAAATTCAACCTCGGCTCTGGATATTTCCCTGGACAATATAAAGTGGCAGAGTTCATTTATTGAGCAAATGCACACAAGGGCAGAACAAATACTCGATAGCTATTTGATAGCAAAGTGCTGTTCCTTTTATTTAAAACCGTTGTCTAGTAGCCTTCATTAGGCGCAGCGGTGTTTGTTGAATAAATCGTAGCTGATTCCCTTTTTGTCCTAAACAGGTATGAAAAAAAAAAATGGAAGTAATGTTCACACAGTACCAAAAGTTGCGTGTAAAAGTCAGCGTTTCTTAATATTTTGCTTCTAAACAACCAGACTTTGTTGTTTTGTTGTCTTTAGGCTTTCTGAAGGTCTTTCAAAGTATTTTTTTGGACATTGCTTTTGCACCGATTTTCCAGCCTTTGTACTTGTTCATTTTTAAAGGAATGGTTTTCTCTTTTCTTTGCTAAGCCACTTAACAGCACTGACCTATGAATCACTCAGGCATAAAAATGGCACTTTACTCAAGGGATGAACCAGTGTTGACACAAAACAGATAAGACAACTAAGCAAAAACACAATTTTAACTATTGTAACAGCAGACAAAAAACAAAAAACCAAAACATAATTTCTGACAGGCATATTGAATTCATGATAACAATTCCCAAAGAGCTATTGGGTTTTTTTGTATGTGAAGTGACTGGCCTAGGTAAACAGTATCTGAAAGTTGTGTCCTTTTGCACATTACTATAAATGTAGGATGCAAAAACTGTCATGGTCCTGAGTCTGAGGACTCAGTGTTTTGTGTTTCCTTATGCTTTTGTTCATTCCGAGTGTGTATTCTGTTGTTATTTTGCCATTTGTTAGGTTTCTGTTCTTTGCCTGCCTGCTCCCACTTCTCTGTGTTCCCTCTGTCTGTCCATGGTGTTATTGTGTCTGCTCATGAGTCTGCCTGTCAAGTTCAGTGTCCTGTCTGGTTCTCTGTCTGTTAATTTCCTGTTTTATTCTGAAGGTTCATGTCTGATGTGAGTGTGTTCAGTTTACATTTCCCCTGTCCCGTCAGCTCTGATTTCTCCCAGCTGTGTTGCCCTCCTGTCTCTTATCCCCTGATTACTGGTGTGTGTATTTAAGCCCTGTGTGTTCTCCTGCCTGTTGCCGGTTCGTCTGTATTACTCCATGTAAGTCCGCGCTTTTCTGCATTCATCTGTGTCTCTCTGCGTTTTTGTATCCTCCGTCAGTCTGCGTCTCTCTGCCTTTCACCCCGTGTCCTGTGGATTTCTAGTTGCTCTTTAGTTTTCCCAGTTTAGGTTTCCGTTAGTTTGTCTCATTATTCGTTTTCTGTTCCTGCCACTGACACCTTGTAAATAAACTCCACTAATCTTTTCATACACTGCTTGCTCTTGGGTCCTTTTTCCAACTCCACACGGCTCGCCTCGGCAGCCGTGACAGTACGAACCGGCCACTATGGACCCAGCAGCAGTCAACCCGCCCGAGGAGCTCCGGGAGGACATTATGTACTCAGTGGACAAATTAATTAACCTATGGCTGGAGCATGAGGGGAGAGAATTCCGCCAAAGCATAGCTGTTCGGCTACAGCGCTTACTTTCTGGTCTCCCCTGGTTGCTCAGCTCACTTCACCCGCTCACACAGAATTTTGTTCTGAACGAGCTTCATCTTCTCCCCCTTGCTACCACCCACCCTGCAACTCATGCTTCACTCCCCGACCCGACGGAGAGTGTCCTGCCCGGCCCGTCGGTCCAGCCTTCAAATGGGGATCAGCACTCACGCCGTCGACGCCCCTCGCCACAGTCGGACCCCAGGATATCAGAGCGGCCGACTGAGGTGAGTAGGAAGGATAACAGTTCCAATTCGGACCTTAAGACTTTTTCTTCCGGGATTGTTCGGGGTGTGTCAGTGGGAGCTAATTCGCTAAGCCTACCTACCTTCGTGGTAACCGATCTCTCCCAGGTTGGCATTTTTAAGACTTCAGTGAAAGCAAAGGGCTGTTGTTCTTCTGAAACTGTTAAACCCGTGTCAGCCAACCCAGGGTCTGCTAAAACTGTGACATATAACCCAGAGACCATTAACACCAGCTCTGATGATACTAGGACTGTTTATTCATTTGAACCGCGGCCTCAAGCTCAGTTAGCCGCGCGGCCTCAAGCTCAGTTAGCCGCGCGGCCTCAAGCTCAGTTAGCCGCGCGGCCTCAAGCTCAGTTAGCCGCGCGGCCTCAAGCTCAGTTAGCCGCGCGGCCTCAAGCTCAGTTAGCCGCGCGGCCTCAAGCTCAGTTAGCCGCGCGGCCTCAAGCTCAGTTAGCCGCGCGGCCTCAAGCTCAGTTAGCCGCGCGGCCTCAAGCTCAGTTAGCCGCGCGGCCTCAAGCTCAGTTAGCCGCGCGGCCTCAAGCTCAGTTAGCCGCGCGGCCTCAAGCTCAGTTAGCCGCGCGGCCTCAAGCTCAGTCTCTAATTCCACCACCGTTGTCATCACAACCACTATGTCAGTCACCCTCAGTTCAGCCTCCTGTTCAGCAGCCACCAGCCCTGCATCCTGTGTCAGTTGTTCCACCTGTAAAACCATACAAGTCAATTCTACCCGAAAGACACTGCTCCTCGCCCATCCACTACAAGCAGAGAGACAAATCTAACAATACTGTCAACAGTCCTCAAAAGCTGGCCAGTTCTGAGACTGCGACACACTCCAGGGCCTCCGCAGAGGCCGGGGTTCAGCCCCCAGCTGATTCTGGATCCCTGGAGGTCAAGAAGCCAGCTGAGGACTGCACCCAGCTGTCACTGCCTGAGCAGAGTCAACGCTCTGGGCAGCTGAAGTCTGCTATGTGTTTGCCAGGGGCCACTGTGCCTGCTGGTTCTGTTCTGTTTCTGCCAGAGGTCTCCGCGCCTGCTGGTTCTGTTGCGTTCCTGCCCGAGGCCCGGGTGCCTGCTGGTTCTGTTGTGTTCCTGCCAGAGGTCTCCGCACCTGCTGGTTCTGTTCTGTGTGTGCCAGGGGCTCCAGTGCCCACTGGTTCTGAGACTGTTTTTGCTGGGGGGCCCGAGGAGCCCGTCCAGCCATCTGCCTCGTCAGCTGGGGGGCCCGAGGAGCCCGTCCAGCCACCAGCTGCAGTCTCATCACCAGCTGCAGTCTCATCACCCTCGCCTGCTGCGGCCTCAGAGTCTTCGGCCTCGCCTGGTCCGGTTTCAGCATCTGCTTTGGCTTCATCCTCGTCGCCTGGTCCAGCGTCTGCTTTGGCTTCATCCGGTCCAGCCTCTGCATCCTCATCCTCGTCGTCTGGTCCGGCATCCTCGTCTTCATCCTCGTCGTCTGGTCCGGCATCCTCGTCTTCATCCTCGTCGTCTGGTCCGGCTTCTGCTTCAGCGTCCTCATCAGCTTCGTCTGGTCCAGCCTCCGCCTCGTCTGGGGCTGCAGGGGCCACGCAGCCTTCAGGTCCCCTACTACCACCTCCACATCGTCGGTCATCTGCCAGGCCGCTTGTTGGGCATCTCCGCCACCGTGGACGCCCTCCTGAACGCCCTCCTGAACGCCGCCACTACCTTCCACGTGGCCGGCCTCCGGACCTGGCCCACTGCCGCTGCCTTTCACACGGTCGGCCCCCGGAACTGAACTGTTTTGGCCTCCGGGTCGGCCCCCTGACCTTGTCCGTCTGGGCCTTTTCGGACTGTGTCCCTCCGTCCTGGACCCCCACCGCCCGCCCTGGTCGGGTCGTTTTCTGTTTTTTGGTTCGTGGGGGGGTTTTTTTGGTTTTGGTCCGTTTTTGTGTTTCTGTTGGGCTGTCTGGTGCCAGCCCTTGAGGGGGGGTACTGTCATGGTCCTGAGTCTGAGGACTCAGTGTTTTGTGTTTCCTTATGCTTTTGTTCATTCAGTTGCTCTTTAGTTTTCCCAGTTTAGGTTTCCGTTAGTTTGTCTCATTATTCGTTTTCTGTTCCTGCCACTGACACCTTGTAAATAAACTCCACTAATCTTTTCATACACTGCTTGCTCTTGGGTCCTTTTTCCAACTCCACACGGCTCGCCTCGGCAAAAACAGAATCATGTAATTTTAGAGTTTTTCAGTTGCTTTGTTTTGTATAAATGCTTATTTAATGTGCTAGCAATTCACTTCAAATAAATAACTATGAAGACTAGAAGATTGAAAAACAATTCCCACACTGGCTCATAAACTTTCATAGACAATACAAGGTCCTGACAGCCAATCTGAACTTATTTTCATAAAATTATGGATGCCTCAAGTAGAAAGAAGAGAGCCTATTATCAGTGCTCATTTCAAAAGTCACCAACACGCCACAGTCACACCTTCACACACTCATTCAAACAGAGGTTTATTCTATGCCTTTAAGAGCTTTCTAACTATTATACCAGACTCACAAACTCTTGATGTTTGATCGCACAGTATCAGCAAAATACTGAATTTAGTGTTCAGTATTTTGCCCAAGGACATGCAACATGCAGACTGGAGGAGCCAGAGAGTGATCTTTCAATTGGTGGATGATTAACTCCTGAACCATTCATGGTGGTGCATGAGTGCACACGGAAACCTTGAACTACTGTGAAAACACCATTAATGCTATCCAGACATCTTTTTTTCAGGAAAAGGCTTTGCTTATTTTAGCAAGATGATGGAAACCTACAACAACTGGGATAGGATACCCTATAACCCCCAACTGGACAATAGATGGGTGGATGAATTAAGCTAAATATATGATAAACTAGGTCCTAAAATGTTAAACAGTGCTGATTGTACATCAGTAAAGGACGGGAAAATGTATCATTTGAAAATATAATTATCAAAACTACTGAAATGCTTAAAGTGTTAAAAATGGATCAGGATGCAAGACAGTGGTTCTCTTAAATGTGCTGCTGACATAAATTTCAATGTGAGTGTAAACAAGTCAACATTAAAACCACTGTCTATAATACTGTGTGCAGTATTATTATTATTATTTTTTTTTAAAAACGGCCCTGCCAGGGGTAGTTTGCATCTCAGCAACAACAAGTGGTCCGAGTAAAAACCAAATGAATGCCAGAAATTGAATTTCCCAAGCAGAAAATTGCATTGTAATAAAATTATTGGTGTTAGTCACATGGCTAATCAGTGTATATTAAAAGAAAAAAACTCATTAGTTTCAACATTTCGATTGTTTTTTTATTTTTACTTTCAATTAAATCTAGAGATTAAATCAACTGCAAATTTGCAAAATTGTATTTTGGTTTTTATTCTAGACAACATTACAGCTTATTTGGAAACACTGTTATAGCTAAATATACCAATATACTCACAGCTTCTCAAAAATGCAATCCTGTATTTACATAAGGTCTTAAAACAAAGTGCTACCACATATCTCATTCTTTGTATAAGTTATAATTCTAGACCCTAAATCTAATCTTGATTTTACCTTTTAATTCCATCCCTCAGTTCTCAACAGCAGCGGGAAAACTGAAAGGTTGTATTAGACGCTTCCTTCTTCCTCCACCCTGAACTTCCTTATGTTACACGAGTCACATTCCCTGTTATATACTACCCTCTAGTGTCACCACTAAACACTGCCTCCACGTTTAACTGCAGACTGACGGAGAAGCACTAAGAAGAGCAAGGCAGCTGCCATTAATGTCATGTTGACTGAGTGAATGGGTGTCTGAGACACGGAGCCCTGTGTCGCCTGCCCTATCTCCACTGCACAGCTAATTAACAGCTCTGGCATGTTCTCTCTCGCTTTCTTTTCTTTCTGCCTCGCTCCATTTCTCTCGGCAAGAGCTGGCAGGAGATGAAAATTCCCTGTATTAATTAATCTGTTACATACAGGAATTGGGATGAAACCGTGATACGGGTGCGTGTATGTGTGAGTGGACAGGGTAGAGAGGAGTCCAGAGAGCTGTGGATAGCTGACAGAATAACACGCTGTGCTGGAAAAATTAATAAGCCTTAATAAGGAGCCTCTGTTTGAAATTGGATTTACAGGCGATGCCAACTTTACTCAGGCACATCAAAGAAAGTACACCAGATCCCTTCAGAGCAGCTGACCTTGGGATTCAGCGGGGTCCATAAAGCATAGCAGGGCGTGTTAACACCAAACAAGATATATTCACCTTGGGCTTCATATTGATTACGACTGAGATGAGGTTATTTGCTATGGATGTTATAGCTATCCACAGAGTCTAAATGGCTGTTTTATGCTTCATGTTTAATCTATGGCTGAGCCTTGACTCGATTATAAATCCGAGCAGGCGCATGATTCAACTTTAATCCAATATTTAAAAATTAACGCCGCTGATGTGATGAACTGAAATGACCTGCTGTATGCTGTTCCACAGAATGGCACAAAGGTCTGGATTTATTATGTCTTCACATTTATTCAGTGCTAATTGATGGATCGTTAAAACAGGTACTTACACTCCACATGAAAAATGAGATGAATGAGCCCTAGCATCAAACTCTCCCTCTTAGTCAGCAATCCTGACAAAATGTTGAGTTTCTCACCGGAAAAGCCGATGAAGCTTGGTAACGTTTCTCTTCTATCAACTGAAATGTGTTTGTAGGGCTGAAAAAGCACTCGAATGTGGCACCGGAAAGTTTCAGTTAAACAGGATTTAGATTTCTCGGGGCGAGGTATCAATCACGAGTGCTGTGTTGACTCTAGAATTAATACAGACTCTCAGTTTCATCTGCGTGGCTGCTGTTATTTAACAGCCAACAACATTTGATTAGAATTTCTATTTGCAAGATATATAGTCCCTGGACTCATATGCATATACACGGACAAGCCAAAACATTACGACTGCTCACAGATGTAGTGAATAACATTGATTATACAATGATGCATTTCAAGGTCTGGGATTAATTAGACTATAACTGAACATTTGGCTGTTAAAGCTGCGCAAATGGGCAGCAGTAAAGAACTAAGTGACTGGCAAGGGTGAAGTTGCAGCCAGATGACTGGACGGGAACATATCTGAAAGAGCAACACTTATCAAGTGGCCCAGTTTGGCACTGTTGAGTACAAACCCGCAGTGGTCTGAGGAGAGACAAGGCATGAACTGATGGCAAGATGTTTTAACTGTTCCCAGTTAAACTTGAGAGGCTTGATGCACCCCGGGCAGCAACATTTGATGGTGCAACACTCCACACGGCACCTTCAATGGTCTTGCCTTGATGGGTCCATTGACTTGGCACCACACAAAGACCAACAAGCAAATGAGTTGAGACATTGTAATGAGGGGACATGACAATCAGGGAGTGCTGAAGAGAAATCTAAGGGGAAAATACTGTAACAGAGGAGGCAAGGAACCAAACAACAGTGTAACCTGGGAACATATGAGCCACTGACGCCTGCTCGCAGCACAAATGTTGTTGTTAAGATTGTTGTAAAGATGTAGGAAAGTGTACTTTTCTTGGCTTTTCACCCATAATATTATTAATTATAGCATTAGTAAAACACTCTGGCAGGATCAGGTAAAGACATTGACGCTAAGGTGCTCAAACCTTATTTTGCAGCAAATAAACATCAAATTTTTTAAGTATCACAGTACAGGATTTGGTTGCAGTTTCTATGCTCTGTGCTTTTTAAGATTATCACCTACTGCACATATAACTGCCAGGAGGCATTCCCTAGATGACAGCCGAGTGGTGAGAGTTTCACTTATGAGGACTTTGATATGAGGGAACGGGAGGTTTTGAAGCATCACCGTGATTTAGACTTGGTAGTGCATGCATATTTATGAAATCAAAAATAATATGCCGAGCCATACAGAATGTGAAAGAATGTGGTCATATAATAGCACACATATGTAATACTAATTGAAGTTGAACACCATTTAATTAACCTCAAATCCTGTAAGTACTAATAAATACTATCTGTCCTGTGTCTCCAAAGCTTGATAGTACAGATTACTATGAGACATAATTAAACTCTTTCTAGACTAGTCTACTTAGATTTTTCCAAAGATAGGAGATATTAAATCTATCGCACAGGGACATGTGACATTGAGGCTGAAAGTTGTCAAATAATTTCTGCAACTTTCTGTTTGCACTAATTCAACCAGGCCAGGCTGCAGGTCTGGTATTTCAAAGAGGTTTACACAGAAGCTGGTGTCTGACTCAAAGTACTTTAATCTTCTTTCATTGTCGTAACTGTTGATCAGGAAAGAAAAAGAGCATATGGCAGTTTGCATACGTTGGAAGTAAACACTACTCTCCCAATCCGTCTATTTCTGGAGAGGAAACAACTTATGAGTCTTCACTGCTGTTGATGGGTCCTTTCATCTATTATCAGGGACACCAAGAAAAACAACAGCTTGTCTGTCACTGCTTATTCCACATTAAAGTTATTGTTGGTGCTTACAAGGTGGACAGAAACATAAGGGGTTACTTTATCTACATGACTGGCATACTATTTTGTGCGTGGAAAGCAAAAGGATGTGTGCCGTCCACATAATGTGACAACAAATACCATCAATGTATCATCAAATAAGAGTAATAAGTGCAGTTATATCACCACAGTGCAGTTAAGCATGCTATGTGAATTCCTTGTGAGATCTGAGAACTTGTGCTACAGTGTTTCAAGTGCTATACTTTTGTTTAGATACAGTGGAGCATTTCATTAACTTGGTTTAGCCTGTTAGCATTCCAGCATTTGCTAATTAGCACTTAAGAAAACACAGTAATTACACTTTTATCCAAAACAAAGCAGCTAATTTGAGGGGTCACAAGTGTAAATCTAATACTAAGACTTTCATCATTTCAGTTTTTAGTGCGCTCGAGGTGGCCTATATTTATTTTGGGAATTTGGACACAAAAAATTGGACAACCTGAAGCTTGCTGTCAAGCCAGAATGTAGAGCAAACACGTTTGCAGCTAATCAGCCATAAAGCAATAAAAACTGAAATAACAGTCACCCCCAAAGCAGGTTTTATTTCCAGGTTTATTGTTTATTTTACTCTAGATTGGATTGATTTACAACATTATGCTGAAAGGAAAAAAGATCAGAAAATAGCAGCTGAGACCATAACTGGGCAAAATGTTTTAGTCAAATGAGGATTAAGGTCCTTTTTCTCATAGACTTCTATACAGCCACACTTTCATTCTGCCCATTCTGGCTTTTAAAATAAATATATATTTATGACACACTGAGAGCTTATATCCAACTTTTACGCACAGTCTGTGGACTTGATGGATTTTTCAAAGGCATTAAAAACCTTTTGAAAATTTCACAGTTAAAGATCAAACTACAACTCCCTCAACAAATGCAAAGAGACATTCTTTTTTAAAATGTACCTAGCAGCCCTGAATTTTTCAAAACACTACGCATCAAAAGACATTAAACAGTCTGTACCCCCCAAATAATATAAAAGATAATACATGTAACAGTTCAGTGTATTTAGCATTTGCTAGCAACTGGTCATTCAGCATGCTGCCACCTGCAATACTCACACAGCACCGTCACCCAAATCATCCCAGTAGTGAGAACACACTCCCCCTGACTATTTCAATTCTAAACTCACGTGTCTAACTCACAGACTTAATGGACAAACATGTAATATAAATATTAGCCATCAGTCACCTGTTTTCTTTTATTAATCCAAGCTTCTCTTACAGTTACCATGAGTCTGAAAACTGCTGACTCTGGCGCCCCTTAGCTGCAGTATGATAGAAAACACTATGAAGACACTATGGCAGCGGTCCCCAACCCCCGGGACACGGACTGATACCAGTGAGTCGTTTGGTTCCGGGCTGCGACAGTTGAGGCTCGGGTGTGAAATTTATGGTTTCCAGGGTTTTTTTTTATCGTTAACTCGGTTTCCCTGGGTCTTTTCCCGTGTTGTAGTTGTGTGTTTTCAAAGAAATATTTACACGTTACCATAGTGACCAGAGAGTATTAAGGGACAGAGAGAAGGATGTTACACTCAATTTGTTGGTCATTGTAGGTGGATGCTGCCAATAAAGTTAGGCAATTACACAGTGAATTCGCATTTATTATTATATTTGAAAAATACCCCAGTTTGTGTCTTGCTCGTATCATTTTATTTTGTTGTATTTATCTGCGCCACCCTAAAGGCAGGTCTGTGAAAATATTGTCTGACATTAAACCGGTCGGTGGCACAAAAAAGGTTGGGGACCGCTGCCATATGGCACTATGGAGACACAGAGTACAGATTTGCAAAGAAAAAGAGGAGTTGGAGTTGTTATATGCTTGAAATAACAGGAGATTAAATAATTAATAATTGAAAAATTAAAAATTGAAAAACAAAAACAATATATGCTATGATAGATAGTCTTACCCGGGTCAGCTCAGACTCTGAGACAGATCGGTGTGGCGGGGAGCGCCGCTGGTACCTAGGAGGGCTGACATCCTGATAGCTTGGGCTGTCGTCATCCAGCAGGACAGACCCCACGTCCACAGACTCTTCTTCCTCCTCCAGCTGTGACGTCATATTCTCCTGGCACATCTGGTGGTCGATGCCATTCTGGCTCAGGTTGCAGTGAACAGCTGAGTGTGTCAGAGGCAAACATTTCCAAGTGATTAGCAAAGGGTAACAGCAGACATTTGCCATAAATAGGACGAAAGTGTAGTATTGCAATTTTAACTGGAGGTGCTTTGCATTACATTTGAATCACTTAGGTTCAGGTATGTACTAGCTAAGGTATGTACTAGCTACTAGCTAATAAATTAAGATTGCAGTTTTCTATAAATGGGCCTTTCAATGCTTGTGTAGTACACAAGAGTACTACATCGTTTCTGTAATAGTATAACATCTTTTTTTAATGGTCTCTTTTTACAGTTCTCTTAAATGTTAGATTATTAAATTTCCTGGTGAAATTCCAAACTGTGAGCAACACATGTTGAATAACCCAGTCCTCACACACTGAACGCTACACTTCAGAAATTCCACAAGATGGCAGCAGAGAGTGACTTATGGTGAGTAAGCCAGTGAAAGTCTCAGTAGTTCATTGTAATGCAACCTGTCTCCTACTACCAGACAGTTCTTAATACAGTGGACTGTTTGCAGACAGTTATCCAAAATCTGTATTAGAGCATAAATAATAACAGCAAAGTTTCAGGAAAAAGCTAAGTGTTATCTATTATTCACTAACATCAGAGAGACAAGTCCCAGAATGATTCTACATGATGAGAACAACCCAAATGTAAGGCACAAAAATATCTTCTGCAAACAAGAAGATGAGCAAGTTATGCAGGAGATGATATGCCCCCACGGAGATAATCTGGAATTTACATAAACAGGCAAACATCCACAGAAGAACCATGACAAGTTCTCCAAAAAGACAACTTAACTGAAAACTGTGAAAAAGCACAACAGCAAAGGAGTTGTCTCATACATCAGAAATTTAGTTTTTCTATCCTTAATGTAATGACCCTTCTATGAATCTCATGCTCTTAAAAGTAAAGAAGACAAAGAGAATTTTGTTAGTGTGGAACTACCAGCAAAGCCAGCGTTCAGGCATCCATAAGTTGAAAATTCCAACAAGTTCAGGCAGGCTACAAAGTCGAGCTCAGCTGCCGGCCTGGCAGATCAGATGATATCAGTGCCAGCACAGATCAGCTAGTCTCTCAGCAAACTGGCACATCTCATTACGTGTGTGCTATTGAATATTCTGTAACCTGCCAACAGTTTCTGTAACAACTGCAAGCCGCTCAGCAACCCACCTGACTTCATGTCGACTCTGTTGTCACTGATGCCAGCTGTGCTAGATCATTTTGTTGCCATGCCACGAAATACAAATTACTCCAGACGGAAAGAAACATTTTCTTTGGACTTCAGTGGACCACACTAAATTTTTTTCCATGTTACACTTGCCTAAGACTTTCAGTTTTTATGGAAAAATATTGCATTGTAAATTGACGACATTCTCAGCATAACCCAAGACTGGCTGAGCACTACAGCAGGAGAGTTTATCTTTAGCCACAAAAGCCTTTTTTCTTCTGTTTTTTCCCCCCTCAAAAATCCTGCACAGTTGATTGCCTTGATAAAAAAAAACAACTGGAAATCTGTGTAAAAACTTGTGTTATGACTGCCACAAATTGGCATTCAAGGACATGTCTCAGGCAGATGACTTAAAAAAGAAAACAGCAAAAGCAATTCCTGTGAATCAATTTGCATGCATGTAAGAGATGAATGATAATAGTCACATATTGGCAGAAGGCTTGTATTACTCTGTGTAAAACCGTATCGTACCATTTCCTCCATGAAGGGCTTATTTTTAGTTGTGTTTTTCAGGAGGTGTCAGACTCGAACACTATTTTAGTCTCATCAGGCAGTGATGCAGGAGCAGAAGTGACAGCTAGCAGTGACTTGTTAGGTGTCACTAAAATAGGCCATTTGTCATCATAAAACCTGAGCACTTGTTCTAAAAACACCAGCGTCTCATTCATGTGGAATGGAAGTCAAAAACCCTTTTCATCACACCTGAAGTCTGCTTGGATAAAAGGTCAAAAAACATGTTTTTCGAAAGCCGCACATTCGGCTTTACTTAAAGGTCTAAAAAGAGTAACCGAATGAACTTGAAAAAAGGAGGGGAAAAAAAAGCACAACCGTGCAATGTGTCTCATATAATTGCCTGCAATAAATACATATTTGAATGTCCTTGATATCTTGGATAGACACATAGGCTTTGGGGAGGGTATAAAAGGACGACAGCTATCTACTACCCACGACTGCAGACCTGCTGATGGTTCCAACACCATCATTAAGTTTGCAGATGACACCACGGTGATTGGCCTCATCAGTGACAACGATGAGGCCGCCTACAGGGAGGAGGTGGATCGTCTGGCTGAGTGGTGCGACACAAACAACCTGCTGCTTAACACCGAGAAGACCAAGGAGCTCATCGTAGACTACAGGAGGAATGCTGACCCACATCCACCCATCCACATTAAGGGGACGGCTGTGGAGCGTGTGAGCAGCTTCAAGTTCCTGGGAGTCCACATCTCCGAGGATCTCACCTGGACGACCAACTGCTCCAAGCTGGTCAAGAAGGCTCACCAGCGCCTCTTCTTCTTGAGGACTCTGAGGAAGAACCACCTGTCCTCAGACATCCTGGTGAACTTCTATCGCTGCACCATCGAGAGCATCCTGACCAACTGTATAACAGTCTGGTACGGGAACTGCTCTGCCTCGGACCGGAAGGCGTTGCAGAGGGTCGTGAAAACTGCCCAGCGCATCGCCGGAGCACCACTTCCTGCCATAAAAGACATCTACAGGAAGCGGTGTCTGAAAAGGGCTGGGAAAATCATCAGAGACCCCAGTCACCCATCACATGGACTCTTCACCCTCCTGCCGTCTGGGAGGCGCTACAGGAGCCTCCGGACTAAGACCACCAGGTACCGGAACAGCTTCTTCCCCACAGCTGTCAGACTCCTGAACTCTGCCTCCTGACATCTGACCCACGTTAACTCATGGACTGAACATACACACACACACACACACAATGGACAACTGTACCCTCAAACACACAATAATAACATGGAGTGAACCACCACTCACAACCACTAGCACTTTATATAGCCTCTGTAGAAATTATCCACACCCTCACTTACCTTAACTGCACTACTGTATAGCCCTGTGTAAACAATCATTCTGTACATATGATAATTTTTAACCCTACAACTGTTTACAACTTGCATAGTTCCCATTTCTGTATAGCTGTATATCTCAGATTCCTGTAAAGTTATTTATTTCATATTCTGTATAGTTTTTCATATTTATATCCTGTCCATATCCTGTACATAGCTTGTACTCACTACAGCCTGTACATACTTATAGTTATAGAATATTCACAACATACTTCATACCGTGTACATTATAACATAATAGACCCATTTCTGTAATATACTCACATATCTATATTATTGCTAATATATATTGTAATATATCTATATCACTAAAGCACTTCTGGATGGATGCAAACTGCATTTCGTTGCCCTGTACCTGTGCATGTGCAATGACAATAAAGTTGAATTCTATTCTATTCTATTCTATTCTATTCTATTCTATTCTACTGGCCAAACAAAAATGCCAGTCTGCTTGTTGGCAGACAAGCACGGCCAGGAAAATTGCCAATTAGCGACTTATTTGAGACCACTGTCAGAGAGCAATTACAAGTCTGACACAGTTCAGACTGGACTGAAACAAAACAGCAACAATATCCGTGCTGCCATTCAACATACCAGCGGGGCCACCTACAGTAGATTTCACTTCTATAGTTCCTCCTCATACTGCAACATGCTATACGTCTGGGAAATAGAGTGTGAACACATTTAAAATAAGGGAGAGAGTGCACTACATTTGTTCAAATATCTGACCTAGAATCACACCATAGATAGATAGATCTCATGGCTAAAGCACTTCTGGGTGGATGCAAACTGCATTTCGTTGCCTTGTACTTGTGACATGTGCAATGACAATAAAGTCTATTCTATTCTATATAGTCACAGAGCACTTGAGCTAATACAAAAGTTGCCTGAATGACTCAGATTTTGTTCAGATTACTGTTACCCTGTCCAAATGCCAGAATACAAAGACCACTTAGTGCTTTACTTGCTTTTAAAATATTACAATCTTTTTGAGGACCTATGAAGTCACAATAAGATTCTTATTAATAATTTAAGTAACTTATATTTGGCAGTATAGCTCTCTTTATGTGCAACAGAAGAAAAGCTAGAGCCAGAGATGCAAAGAACAAAGCTGATACCACAGCTAACAACAGATCTAATATTTATTGAGCTGTACACAGAATGGAAAGAAAAAACTGGGGCAGGGGTGGTTTGCAAAGCAGCTTACAGATGATTATGCTCAATACATTGAATCCATTATATAGCTGTTGTGATGAGCCTGATGATAATTTGTTGTAATGTTAAAATAAAGGGTGCCATGCTGGAGGCGTTACTTCTAAAAAGTGAATTTGTACGCAATATAAAAGTGTCCTATCATGATACTGATGATATATATAATCTGCATTTATGTTGCTAGTGCACAAATCCAGACTGCTAGAAAGTTGTTACAGCTAAAGGTGGGAAAAAACCCCAACTTGAGGCAAAACCACCAGTACAAAGAGGAGACATGGCGGCTGAAGTGAAACCAAAAAGTAATCAACCGAGCATCTCACTAGTTAGACTCTACATGACAGGAGGACCAAGTGGTGGATGGAAATTAGTGATGCAGTTACATGGCTTTAATCAACTGCTTAAAAGGTCTGAGCCAAGATATAACATCTCAGGTGGAAGATATTAATCAATTCAAGTTCTATTATTTGATAGTAATGTGCAGGCTCTATAAAAGTTTCAAGGTTACATCACTTTACTTGTTAATATTATTGTTATTATTACTTACTTAAATGTTTGACATTTGGAAAACACTGACTAAGCTGCTTTTGGGTTTGCATTTGATGTATTGCACTATAATGCTGCTGCACCTTGTGGTAATGGATTCACACTGTGAATTAGGCAGTCTGTCATCAGTGACACTAGTTCATTGGAAAAGAAGGAAAAGGAAAAAGGTCGCTCATGTTGTTTGCACCAATAAGTAAATGCTCCTGCCTGCAAGCTGCAATGTCTGACTGGATGTTATTTAGTATTTGTTTTTCCTTATATCGACCGAAAAATAATTATTGGAGATTTTCTTGAAATGTTGTGATATCATTTTGCTATACCAACCACCTGTAATTAAAATAATTAAAATCTTTAATTTGTGATTTAATCCCTACATTAGGAATCATTGGAGTGAGTTACCTATTCTAAAGCAAGATGAACCATGCCTTAAATAGCCTTAAAATAGTACGCGTGCTGTGATACGTCACCGTTAACTACCTCTGCTACTTTTATGATTTAAATTTTGTTTAAGCAAAGCTTTTAATATATAACTATATATGAACTATTCCTCTCCCACATGCCTCTTTTCTTACTTGTGTTTTTTGATACCTGTACTCAAAGTGTGAGGCAGTCTACTGATTGTTTAAGGATCACTCTACACTTGGTTAACACACTGACCGACTCTTTGTGTGACATCTTTAACCAGCTTTCTTCGTTTTCTAATAGGACAAAAGGCAAGTTGCTCTAAAATATGCCACATTAACTAACAAGGCTTACTTATAGATGGATGGACTACAAACGCCGATCAGGTGTAATATTATGAGGCTAATATTCTGTTGGTCTCCTTTTCGGTGCCAAAACGGCCCGGACCCACTGAGGCACGGACTCCACTTGACCACTTGAAGCTGTGCTGTGGAATCTGGTACCAAATTGTCACCAACAGATCCTTTAAGTCTTGTGAGTTCCGAGGTGGGGCCTCCATGGATCAGACTTGTTTGTCCAGCACATCCCACAGATGCTGAGCGTATGAACCACGTGCATCGGTGAGCCTTGGCCACCCGTGACACTATCACTGGTTCGCCACTCTTTCTGACTTCGACCACCTTCGGTAGATTCTAACCACTGCAGACTGGGAACACCCTACAAGAGCTGCAGTGTTGGAGATGCTCTGAAACAGCCATCTAGGCACCACAGTTTAGTCCTTATTAAACTCACTCAAATCCTTACAATTGTCCATTTCTCTTACTTTAAACACATCAATATTGAGGACAAAACGTTCACTTGCTCCCTAATATATCCCACCCATTAACAGGTGCCATGATGAAGAGATAATCAGTGTTGTTCACCTGTCAGCGGTCATTATGTTATGTTGTGTATTACTACTTTAAAGAAAAATGTCAAACATGACACAGCTATAGTCCTGCTGTTTGATTCCTGATTAAAGAACAGAGCCCCGTGAAGCCCCATTTAAACCATACAAAGATCATACATGAGCGGGCCATGTTTTAAACAAAGCCGAATTGAGATGCGTGGCACGATGCATTGCTCCCTCTCACTGCTTCTTTATTCTCTCCTCCCAGCTCACTCCTTCCCCTTCCCCTCCTCACCCTGACTAAATTCATGACTGGTGTGCAACCACTCTGGAGGAGAAATGAATTATACATCCTCTGCTAAGAGCATCTGAACAATGGTACAAGTAGACTAAATGGATGGACGGGTGAGAAGATGGTGAGAGGAGTTAGGCAAAGGGGGAGGACCACAGCAAACAGAAAGGACAGCCGCACTGGCCTGTCATCGTTTCTGTGGAAGAAGGGTGAGTGGATAGAGGGCTAAAAGATAGATTTTCTTTTCTCTCTCTCTTTTTTTTAAAATAGCAACAGTTGCTATAAATAGCACCATTACATTCTTCCCTCTCTCCTCGCTGACATGCGCCGTGAAAGCTTTGCGAGGGAAGAGAGATAGATGAGGGAGGATATCCGCCTCCATTCTCCCACTCCGTTCTTTTTCTATCAATGGAACTCGGTGTTGGGAAATGAGGAGAGAAAATGAATGGAGCACACTTACGTAGAATTGTTACCGAAAACTGCCATCGCTTCAAAGCCAAATGCATTTCTATTAGAGGAGGATAAAGTAAGAATTAGATTAGTCTTACGTAACTCTGGTTCTCTTAATTACTGTACATGACTTTTAAACGAGCAGCCATTATCAATTGAATCTGAAAAGGACCAACCAGCAGGAATCTGTTTGTATGCCTGCCATGAAAAATTGTAGGCACACTGAATAAACTGACTGCTATAATAAAAATTTTAAGGGTTTTGGACTTGACAAGTTCATGCCGACAAAAAAATATATACAGTGATTCAGATCATCAAACAAAGATTAGACAGAGATAACCTGATAAGCACAAAATGCACTGATTTCATATTTTAAGGGAAAGAACATTCAAACTCTTCTGGCCCTATGTGAGAAAGTAATTGCTCACTAAACCTAATAACTGCTTGTGTACAGTTGGCAACTGCAATCGAGCGCTGGCAATGAGTCTTTCACATCACTGTGGAGCAACCTTGGCCCACTCTTCCTTGCAGAACTGTTTTAATTTAGCCACACTGGAGGGTTTATGAGCATGAACAGCCCATTTAAGGTCATGCCAAAGCATCCCAATCAGAGGTCCTTGACTTTGACTGGGCTGCTTTGAGCCATTCGAGTGGACTTGCTGGTGTGTTTTTGGATCATTGTCCAAGCACTTGAGCTTCAGAGCACAAACTCATGGCTGAACAGTCTCCTTTAGGATTTTCTGGTGAAAGCAAAATTCATGGTTCCGTTAAATTTGGCAAGTCATCCAGGCCATCCAGGTATCACACTACCACCACCATGTTTGACTGTTGATATGATGTTCTCTTTATGAAATGTTGTTGTGGTTTTACAACAGATCTAATGGGACTCAAAACCTTCAAAAAGCTAAACTTTTTCTCATCATTTCACAAAATGTTGTGGATATTCAAGATGTTTTTGTGACACAGGACTTAGTATCCTTTTTGGTCACCAGTGGTTTTCTTATTGGAACTCTCCCATTTGGGCCCAGTCATTTTATTTTTGTTGAATACTGAACACTGACTTTGTGAGGCCTGCAGTTCTTTAGATGTTGTTCTGGGGACTTTTGTGACCTCCTGGATTAATCATCAGTGCAGTCTTGGAGTCATTATATTCCTGAGAAGGTTTACAAATGGCTTAGAAATGTCTTTGCAATCACTTCCTCACTGATGTATGGTTTTTTGGTTGTTTTTTTGTTTTTTTGTTTTGTTTTGGTTTGTTGTTTTTCCATAACTTGTGTATCTGCAAATATACACATTCTGTATTTTTCATATGAAAGAAACTATACTGTGGTGGGGCTTGCTAATTTCTTGTTTTTGATTTATGTATGTTATGTTTTGTTTTACTTCATATGTTTATATGTTTCATATGTTGTTTGTTTAATTTAAGACAAAAAAAAATTAAATGAATGAGAGGTAAAACTTGAGGGGGTAGGGACAAATAAGTAAATACTTCATCCTACTCCTTTTCAAACAAATAATGGAATGATATTTTGTAATGATTGTGAAGGCACATGTTTGAATTGTTTGAAATAAAAATGAACTGAACTGAACTGAACTGAACTTCCTCACTGATGTATGTCAATGATTTTGTGTCACTTCACACTTTTGAGATCGTTTACCCTGCTTCACTTTGTCAGACAGCTTCTATTTAAGTGATTTCTTGATTCATCAGGTCTGCCAGTAATCCGGCCAAGGCGTGGCTAGCATATGCATATGGAGTTTTGCATGCATTTTCTTTCCTTAACATTTATTTAGTCTAGAAGGCTTTTCGGGGCTGTTTGCAGAGAAGCCCAGTCATGTCATATTTGACCAGAAATAATCAGGATCTTTGTATTCTCAGACTGTGCACTCCTGAAGAGACAGGCAGCTGTGTCTTATCTTTGCCAGAAACTGAAGTCCAACTTCAGTGACCGCAGGGTAACCCCTCTCAGGCAGAAGTTCACAGACGTTGAAAAACTGGGATTCATAATTGAAAGAAACGACAACTGCAACAGCTGCAGCTTTTGTTCCATTTTAAATTTGGATCTACTGTTTTCAGTGTAATAGCAAAAAAAAAAAAAAAGAAAGTCAAACAGTCTTTTTAAGTTTAATAAGTGTTTTACATCAATGTGGAGTCCTGTTCACATCCCCTCATACTTAAAAAAAAAAAAAGCATCTTGGTGACACTGCTGATACATTGGCCATGAATTGGCTCCTCTGCAGCACTATAGTGTTAAAGGTGCAACAAGCCGAATTTAGAACTACTCAATATTGCATCAGAGTACCAGTGAACACTGAGATTTGACACACCTCTTGAAATCCTACAGTAGAGCGTCAGCGCTGCAGTCCATGACTTCAAAGTTGGGTGATGTAACAAGACAGTAACCCAGACCACACCAGTAAATCAACAAGAAGTCATTCAGAATTCCCAGCGCTTTCCTTAACATTACTGAGATCCCATGGCATGACCTAAATCAGGACATCCTACAAATATCAACGAACTGAAACAGTAATGTCAGGTCCAAAAATAGCTTCTTATTTGAGTAAAGTCCCTGAGGCTGCTATAAAATGTCTAATAGAAGTTTTTGCTGCTAGAGCTGGTACAAAGAGTTACTAGATTCACATATTAACTTTCCTTTTTCAGCATTGTGAGTTATTACTAGGTGTATTCAATAAAGATGGAAATGACTGAAGTTAGTGTTTTGTTAGCTCAAATAATGTTTGAATAGCCTACAAATATGAATAAGATAAAGATCAGAATATTTTTTTAACTTCTTGAAAATATGTTTTGTGTGTATAAAAACAGTTAAAGTAAGCACAGTGTGGAAAACCAGTTTAAATAAAAAGCACTCAAGAAATTTATTGATGGTTGCAAATGTCACCAACTGCAGTTTAATAGAGAGCATTGGAGATCTCATGGAAAATTAGATATATCTAATGGGTAAGTCTGAATGTATTTATTAAGTGAATATTTAATATTTTACTGCATTGGACAGTTATTGGGTAAGATTTTAATTGATTAGTGTGATGCTTAATAGATAGGGACATTGTCTGTAGCTGTAATACAATCTGAAATGGTGTAATATTACATACAGTACTTTGCAAAAGAGCAATAGTTATTCAGGCTTTTATCTTTCACATTTTTTCTTTGGATGTTGTCCCCTTTCACTCATTTTTAGTCAAATCCTTATACTGATCCATTTTCAGAGATATATTTTTGGTTTCTTAAGCCACTTAACTCTGACCATTCAAATATAAAAAGGGCACCGAACTCAAGGGACGTACCAGACAATTTAGAAAACAACCCATTTTGAATTATATCATCAGACACTTTGTTGCAAGAAGCCTAACGCAAAAACACAATTTGTTCCCATTTCTTTAGACGAATCTATGAAAACTTCCAAAGATGGCAAAATATAACAAAAATAATGCAAAAATAACCTTATTTTTGCACTTAACTGTGATTCCCAGGAAGCTATTGGCCCAAAACATGGCATATCCTGGCATGCTGTACAGTCTGCTGTAAAAATTTTAGGAAAATGGACAAGTGGAGGAAAAAATAAGAAGTGGCAGACCTTAAAAACTATCTACAGCAGATAAACCGTATCTCAAAGTCATGTCCTTAACAAATGGGTAAAAGGGTACAGCGAAGACCAGACAGAACCTGAGAGACACATGTGATGCATCATCAGTTCATCCATATACTATTCACTGAAGCTCAAAAAAAGTGGAAGGTTGGGAAAGGAAATGGCGAGAAAAGACCGAGATATGCCAAATTACACAAGAACTGGACTGAAAATCTGGGACAACACATCTTATGGACTCATTAACCCAACTTAGAAATTTGTGGTGTAGAGTCGACCATCATCGTCAGAGGTCAGGAGAGATGTACAATAATGACTCTCTACAGCCATCTGTAAAACATGCTGTTATGGTTTGGGGCTGGATTCCAGCCTGTGGTGTTGGGGATCTTTTCAAAACTGATAGAATAATGAACACAGAAAACTATTCAATTCAGTCTTACTTACAGTATAAAGCACCAAAACACAGCAACAGGCGCTTCAAGGCACTTTAAACTGTAAGGTAAAGACATTCCAGTAATACACAGAAACCCCAACAATCAGACGACCACTTATAATCAGTCACTTGGTGACAGTGGGAAGGAAAAACTCCCTTTTAACAAGGGGCCGTCATCTTCTGCAGCTGGTTGGGAGTGAGGAGAGAAAGACAAAAAGACACATGTCTAAATACTGACTTCCATTAGAAACATTATGCTGTATTTCCATTTATGTTCGCACCATTCAGTAAAACACCGTATTCCCATTGTCCTACCAATTTATAAAAAAACGAGCGGTAGCTTAAGACTTGAACAGGACTGTATGTTGCATATTTACCCACTTAAACAACTGTGTAAATGGCATTCTTGTGCACTTAACGTTCAGACTCTTCCAGGGGTTTGGGTATTTTATGTTCAGAATTAAATTGGAGATATTTAAATATAAATGCAGTCCCCCAGCCCACTGCATCAGCTGTACAACGTGGTTGTAGCCTGACATTTATGGTTTTTCTTCATGCAAAAAAAGCTTTCAATAAATCTAATGACTGAATGACCAAGTGAATTCCTATAATTGAACACTTAACTGAGCTAACAGAGGGTGAGATGATTTAAATATGTACCGAGGCCGATGTGTTTCCCTATCTCCTCATAAAACTACACCCATGCAAGAAACCCAGTGGAAAGAAAAAGCACATTTCCAAGAGGGGAAATGGAAGAAGCCAGACAGCAAATTTCTGCACTAACTTTAGAGCCAGTGTTTCACAGCACGAGCTGGTTCAAAGTGAAACCAGTAGTGGGTCCATAATCAAAAGTGATGTTTGCTCTGTGTGGGCGCTCAGGCTCATAGTGATCTCTTTCTCTTTGGCTGACTCCCAGGGTGTAGCAGAATGAAATGTTTGTGAATAGAATCAACTGTTATGACCCAGAAACAAAGCCTAGAGAAAGAGGCCAGGGCGAGCCAGATGACTGGAGACTGTACAAACTGCTGCTTTGAGACCTTGAGTTTGTTTTTTTCCTGCTTCCAGAACTTTTAGTGAAACAAGTTAATATGTAATAAGCTAACAGTCATGTACACAGGACAGGAAGGACGTGGGTGCCTTCATTCCAGAGCAATTGCGCCAGCAGACACTCTAGGGGAATTTGAAGAGGTTTTCTGGCACCCAAACTAGCAGGATGTAGAGAACATGGCATTTCAGTCAACTGCGCAGCTGTGACTCTTTTTATATGTTAACGGTAGCTTAGAGCTGAATCAGAAATCAGTCTCTGTCACATGGCTGGAAACATGCAAAACTCTACATCTAAAATAACTAAGGCATTTGGGAGTAAATGTGCGGATTTGCACATATTTTCCAGGCACATCGTCAGTTGCCCCCATCTGTTATCTCTCTCCTGTTAGCTCCCACACGTTCATGTGTGCCCAGGCGAACACTGCATGCATTCAGAGTGATGTGCAGACGTTACACAACCCTGCATGTATATATGCAGACAAAGACGTACGCACAAGCTGTGAAGACACCTTCCAAACACTGTGTGCGTTTGTAATTCTCGCCCAGTCTGCTCGGAGAAAGTGAGCAAACCTAGCAAATCTACTTGTGGTGTCCATCCTCTGCTTTCCAAATTAGAAAAGAAAATGTGAGAAGAGTGTGTAAACGTGTGAGAGGAGTGTGTCTGCTCAGTTGTCTGCCCCCGAGGACCTTGGAAAGAGCATCTCCATCAGTCAGGGACAGCAGACAGTTATATCCTTGTTACATGCTAACTAAAGTACTAATTAGAATGTATCTGAAAACTAGAAGGCGACAGGAAATGAACCTCATGGCCTCCGGTATCGGATGTTCTGGACAGGAGCCTGTAGAATAAACTCGCTGCCCAGAGAGACAAAAGAAAGTTACATGTACGTGATCGCTTTACTTATTCTTTTGCAAAGCTCTTTAAGATTAAAAAGGATTTCAAAGGCTCTTCTATCAGAATTAAACAAGATCAAGATATTCTTTGAGTTTGACAACCATATGTACAATTTAAGCATTTTCTGCTCAGTAACAAAATTTAATTGGCAGTGTTTAATAAGAGACTGCAGCAAGTTTGTTAAAAGTATTTAAAGTGCCTTACAGAAGAGGTGCTGCTGCTTTGAGTAGAAGGAGAACACATGGTTATGTAAACCATTTGCTCTGTGGTATTTGACTTCAAGCTGTGCATAGTTTAGGTTTTTATGCTTCTGAACACTGAAAAAGTAGGGCACCCTTCTTTTACACTAACTGATCCATGAGTTATTAATACACCTACTGTTAAAGCCTTCCCCGGCTACATTAACATTCATGAGCTGCCTCTGCAATCTGGGACTCAGGTGAGCTCAGGTAACAGTCACAGAACATGACGTTCAGTGGGTCAGCTCTGTTGTTGTCATCACCAGATTTGAAGTCAAACATGCCCCTTTTCTGCACACTTGAAATTGAATCAGCTCACTTAAGTTTTTGTGGCAGAAGAAACAAAAAAAACTAGTGGAGTGGTCTACAATATTTGAGGAGTCCAAATATAAATGCTCGCTTTAATTTTTATTTCACGAAAAGACAAAAATGTGATGATAAAGTCAAAACTGTGCCCATGCCACAAACAACTACCCACTATCTCTATCGGAAGATCAGCTCTTTCTGCAAGCATCATGACAATATGCTTAACTCTGTTACACAATAATGCACAACCCTGGACCCCGGTTGATGTTAATGCCGAGTGCATGCCGACCAACAACAAGCCGCCAGAGCCTGACCTTCAACAGGTAGCAAAATCAATGATCAGCAGTTAGACCTGCAGCATCCAAAAGGATCGCTGTGCGCACGAGATTTTTCTGTAAAGTGCTGCGATGTGCTTTTGCCAACTTTTTGTCAGTTTGTTAATACTCCTGTGCCTTCATTAGAACAGAGATTTGTGCCAGTGTGTACACAGGTGGCCTAAGGCTCATATTGTTAAATCTCAAATATGCAACAGTGCATCAGAAGCAGAGTATTGCTAAAGTAATGCAAAAGTAATATGCCCCATGGTGCAATGCATTTTACATTTTACATACATACATGTTTGTTTTTCCCGTTTGTGAGCAGGTAGGTGCGCCAAGGATTAAGATCAGGCTGACTGTGCATGGAAACACGAGCGCGAAATGTTACATTTAGGTTCAGTGGCTTCAGTGATTCGGTTAAGCAGTAAAAAGTTATAATATGTAAGATTTCCACATTTATATGTCAGTGATTTTTTTTTAGTTAGCAACAGTGCTGTCCCCAAGAAGCTATCAGGTTTTGGGCTCCTTTGATCACAAAATACTGTTTATACATTTTTCCGGAGATGACTCGAGAGGGTTTCAGGAGGAGGGCCGGTTACAGAAAAAAGTTGGTAAATCCTGCAATAAAGTCATTAAATCGGACACAGTAACCAGAGTGGAGAATGAGCTTCCAAGCTTAAATTGTAGCTACATATGTCCACATTTTATAAAAGAATATCAGAATATTCTGATATGAAAAATTGAACATCCATGCAACAAAAACAAAACAAAAAAAAATATTTGGGGATTTCCCTAATAGCAATCAACATTTCATTAGTAACCTGTGGCTGTTTAATTAGACTGAAATGACACAATATGAAAACATCTTAAACAATTAGAGCACAATAATTAAGGATTTTTAAGATTGATGCAGATATTTTCATCCGTATATCCATTTTCTCCCACATATCCAATTCAGGATTGTGGTGGCGCTGGAACTTATCCCAGGGTAAAAGGCGTGGTAGACCCTGGACAGGTTGCCATTCTGTCGGCAGGCTAACTTAGACACACACAAAATCCACACAGAAAGGCACCAGCCAGGTGGTGGATTCAAATTCTTCTTGCTGTGAGGCAACAGTGCTAACGACTGTTCCACGGTGCTGCTCCAGTACTGATTTTATTTTTTCCCTTTCAGACACACAAAACATTGGTTAGTAAGGAGTTATTTAAGAGTTCTTACTGGGGAAAATATGACAATGGAGTTGAATTACTTGTTTACGCTCTAAACATTAACACTAATTACAGTTGCAGAGTGCCCTCTGTTGGACAAACTATGTAATATCAACACTCCTAACATGGTTGAAGGGTGTTTCTCATATCTATTCCTTATTTCTTAAATTTATCAGTCATTTTAATGCAAATATATCGAAAATATTGTCTTATTTTCTGGGGGAGCCCAGAGATCAATTAACAGATGTCCATAAGCAGCGGTGAGGTCAACAACTACGCTACTTCGTGATTTCATTTCAATATGCTTTTTGTTATTTTTGTGATCAAGAGAGCCCCATGCAGCTTAATTTATAAACTGTGCATTTAATACGTAGAAAGCAAAGAGAGAATCTCACTACTCTGAAATGATTAGATGGGATTTTAAACAGGATACTCAGACGACTAAGTCAGCCTTAAAAGAAGCTTTTTGGAATCGTTGCCATTAATTTTGCTCATGCACACTCATAAGGCTGTGGTTATGTTCATATGTCAGCTGCTGAGACAATGAGGATTGACTGCATGACTAACTATCAAAGTGAAACCATGTAATGAGTTAGCCAGCCAGCTAGACTCTACGGGCTCTTAATTCACCCTGACATCCCATCAAAAGTTAACTGCATTCAAACTTCATAGACTGCCCTCTACAACCCCAGGGCTCCATCAGCCATGGCTGCTTGGGACTGTGTCAAGCAGGCGCAGATGTGCTCAGCTTTGAATATTTCTTAGGTGCAGAGTGTGAGGGAGGATAAAAAGAGAGAGAGAATGATGGATTGAGAGACGGTGGAAAAAAAAAAAAGTTGGACGGTGACTTAAAGTAAAAATCCGAAAGACAGACACAATGAGTCAAGTGAGACAGAGCTGGAAAGAAAAAGACAGACCGAATTGACCCACTTTGCAAATACATATGAGCTAAATATAACTGCTTTTCACTTTGGCTTGCTGTGATGCTGCTTTATGCCTGTATTCCAGGCATAAAGCTGTTAGCATGCTCTGCTTCAAAGGCAGACAGTAAAAGGGTGAAAAAATAGAGTGTCTTAATTTAGAACTGAGTAACAACTATTAATATTTAATGAAACTCAAACTTCCTCCATTTGCCCAAAACAACAGAAACTATTACATATTAATATCAAAAGTTTTTGACTCAAATCTCATCAGTTACCAGGTACGGTATACAAGACATGCTTTGAACCTTTCACTTGTTTTATTTGAAGAAGTTTGAAGCTGCTTTACCAGTATAGCAATCCTAGACATCGTATATGTTTATATGTGTAATATATTTCAATATCAACTAGCTTTTACTGCCTTAAGATACACGTAATGCTTACAATGCAGAGTCATGATTCGGTATCACAGTGTCACTTCAAAAAGCAGAATTCATATAGAGACACAAACTGTTTACATTCTTCTGCTTTAAGGAGGGACCGGCTGATTAAACAGCCATCAGGCATGATGTGACCAATGCAATTTCTCCATTAGTTCCAGTCATATTCGATCAAGCCATGGTTGGTCAACCAACATGGTAATGAAAGAAACCCAAAACTACAGCTCTGTGTGGCCATATGTTAACTTGACAGAATGACTGTATGTAGGCCTCACGCCGCGCGGCACTCATACAGTTTACTATGCAGATATTAAAGACAACCCAAGAAACAAAACTAGATAGAAGATTTAAATACTGGAAAGGCGCACGAGAAAAAGTCTGTCCTTCTGATTCTATGGTACAACACCACCTCTACCCACCTTTGCCAAACACTTTGACAGCCTGATGTTCATATCCACTTCCCTGGAGCCTATCCCAGCTGGGCACAACCTGGACAGGTCGCCAGTCTGTCGCAGGGCTAACACATAGACAGGAGACAACCAGCCACACTCACATTCACTCCTGCTTTCACATCTATGGGCAATTTAGAGTTTCCAATTAACCTACTAACCCCACCAACTGCATGTCTTTGGACTGTGGGAGGAAGCCGTAGTACCCGGGGAGAACCCACGCAAACACAGGGAGAACATGCAAACTCCACACAGAGAGACCCCGGCCTGATGGTGGAATTGAACTCACGACTTTCTTGCTATGAGGCAACAGTGCTAACCACTGGATTTTAGTCCTTTAATTGATAATTATAGGATATTATATCTAACCTATTTAAAAAAAAACTATTTGAATTTCCCACTGTAAGGCACATCTAAAAGTGCTCCCCTGATGTTTTCAGCAATGAGCTCATTGTACCCCAGCACACTGCTGTTCTTCAACGGCCTGATTAAATTAGTAGTGATCTAATTAGCTCTGTTGCCACCCCCCTGAAAAACACTTCAACTGAATTACAATTAACATTTTGTCCATTTTTGGCCTTCACTGTGGAGTACTGCTGTAAGTGGAGGATGCGTTTCTGTTACCATCTGCCTTTGCTCATATAGTTTAACAGAGTACTTCTGAAAGTACAACTACTAGAAAAGTTGCATTTTAAAAATGTAATTTTACAGTTATCCATATTGTTATGGGCCATATTCACACACACTTCCTAACTGAACCAAAGCTCCTGTTTATTCCACCTTAAGAGAACTTTAAAGAATCAGCTTCACAGCACTAAAAACGCCACATAACGATTTTCTTCACCTGACAATGACTCTCCATCTGTGCCCACTATATCATCAGTGACATCCAAACTCTCAGATCAGCAGCTTCAATCAGTCAGCAGAATGGAGCGCAGATGACTTCATGGTCACCAGGGACTGAAGCTGACACAAAGCCAAGTTTTTGCACTTGACACACCGGGGTGCCAAATATTCACAAAAAGCAGAAAGGGCATCCTTTTGGAAAGAGACGAGAAGTGCACAAAGGGCCGGGAGCGCTTTGCAAGGATGAAATAAGCAAAGAATGACTGGAACATTCAGCAAAATTTGTCTCCTCCCCTGGGCTTAATTTCCCTGATGGTCACACTTCATAAAGGTCGATAAAGTTACTGTATACAGTAAATTTTGTTCTGCCCTGTTTTGCGGTACGGACAAGAACCCATGCAATCAGCCAGGTATTTTTACAATGCATTTTTAAGAATGCCTTCACAGAGGTTAGACAGAAGCTATCTGCATAAAACAACATTATTGTCTTCATTAATTTGCATATTCATCACTTCTAAATGTGGAAAATTTACACTTTTTCTCCCTTTCATCGCTATAATTCTGAGAACAGAATTAGCATATGGCTCATGATTCAAGTTGATTGAGCTGTACCATGAAGCATCCCGAGGCTACAGATGAAACTTTAAATACAATGAGAGGGAAGTATTAATGCAGGTGTGATAGGAATAGATGAATAGAACAAAAACTACAATTTGTAATGGTGCTTTTAAATTAGAGAGCTGGTTAATGGTTACATCATTTTACATCATTTTTTTCAAATGATAAGGATGTAGTTTTGTAGAACGACTTTTATTATTCTTCAATCATCTGTACATACATTGTGTTAAACAATGTAGTTTGAAAAGTGACACTAGGCATGCAAATTTTTTTTTATGTATTTATTAAGTGCAATTAGGATATTTGTTTTGGATCTATGGTACTGATGTACCCTTTAAACTTCTAAAGCAAATCAAGTTGTTCCTGCAACAAGAAACAATATTAACACACATCCTCATTTTCCTCATGAGATGCAGGCTTAATATCTTAACTAATATAGTATTTCTACCAAGTGAAAATAGGCTTATTTGTTATTAATATACTTAACTGAAAGATGCCAATTGTACCTTCTGATGTAAAGTGAGCCAAACAGTACCTAGTTAATGTCAAACCCATGCTATGGAAGTCACCAGAATCAATATTTTCAATTTATATACTGTAGGCACAGTATGCTGTTCATGTACAAATGCTGCAGTTCTTCCAGAACTACCAGGGGCATCATATGCCTCCAAGTGTTTTAGAAAAGAAGAGGAAAAAGAGGACACCCAAAAGCAGCTAGCGCAGCTGCTCTGACTATATGATAAGAATAGCATAGTTGGGTATGGTACTTTGCGCTTCAGGTGGATAGCCCAGGGGTGATGCTCTCTGGCTTATTTCAGGCCAAGCGAGAGAATACTTCCAATTTAGCAAAGCACCTAAAAGATCAGCATACAAAACTTAATAAAGAATTCAAGGTGAATGAGTTTCAATTTAACATCAATTCAAAGTATTATCCTTCTTATGTTACCATTTTTTAGACAGATGTCCCTGTAGGCCAAATTGTTTGCAATGGTTTACATGAATTAGCGTTAATATTGTATATGCAAAATATAATGTTGACATTTCAAATAAACAGTCTGTCACCAGCATTTGGGTACATGGAATATTCACTTTGTAGGAATAGAAAATAGTGTAATTTTGCTGGTACTGGTACCAACTACTACATCCCATGGTATCACAGCATCCCTAGCTCACACGTTAGTGTCACTTTGGTTTGGTTTGTTGTGCACCTCTTGATTTTGTAAGATGGCCAGGTGGAAGACATGAGTGTGTCTATACTCAGTACAGGAGCTCAAAGATTCCCAGAGGACTGAGAGCAAGATGCTGCAATAGTCTTTAAACATGAGAAAAAACTCTACAAGCACACCCAGTCACACCCATGCAACAACAGTAAGCCAAACTTTAGCCCACTTTCCCTACTAAATCAGTCTTTTTCTTTAGGTTGAATACGTCTACATATCTTGATTTGGCACACATTTTTAAACCAGATACCTTTCCGACATAACCCTCTGCATTTATGTCTCCCCCTGGTCTCAAACAAGTGGCTTTTAGATGTTAGCTGAATTTATCAACCACTACACTGCTGAGGTACTACCAAGAAATCAAAATAAGAAAAGGCATTAAGAAAACATACCATATTTTATTAGTTTAACATTAAAGTCATTGCCTTTTTTTCTGTGTTTTTTATTTGGTCCTTTTACTTGTACAGAACACGTTCTAGTAAAACTGAGGGAATATAAACTAGTGCTGCGGAAAAAGAAAGTGTCCAGACCAGACACACTTGGCCTTTCCTTCTCCTTCTGGATTTCTTTCTCTCAAGCTGACAGTCAGAGACAGCAATGCAAGCTGAGCCAGCTAAAGCACTCAGACCAGGGACAGGTCCAATAGAATTGTAATGAATAACCCATTGACATTTGTTAGACAGACTCTTTCAGGTACTTGCCCTTTACATCAATCCATGGAAGTAGTGGAAATCTCTGCAAGTCTGTTAATGAGAAAGTCTCCTTTGTGCACGTTGCTTGAGGGCATGTTTGTGCCTACCAATACTTTAATTTTCTATTTTTAATTTTGCTTATCTCTTATGCTAAACTCCAGGCAGCAGCACTTTAGTATGGTACATCAAACATGGCTGTAGGCCTACCTAAAGGAGGACGATTGCACAACACTGCTCTCCCTCGACATTTGCTGCATCCGCTTCTGTCATCTTAATCCTATTCCTGCTGAGTAAGGTTTGAAAGATCCTCGTCCGATGTAGTAGCTCCTTATTAAATTGACTAAGATGTAATCCCATTCCACTGACTCAAATAAACATGTTTATTCTCCTAATTCTATTCCTGGGCTAGATCCGGGGGAAGGATTTGAAATGAGTTTTCTGAATGGGTGCACAGACAGGCAGAGCAGGGCAGGGCAGATCAAGGAGGCTGGATGTATAGAGGCAAATAGAAAGAAGGGAAATGAACAACCTCAGCCACAGGGGTAAACACTACTGCGACTAGACTTGGGGTCCAGCTCTTGCCGCTTTCTATATGTGTGTACATGCACACGTCCACATAATTCATGGTCCTGACACATGTTAGCCTTTTAGTAGCTTGCCTGGTTAAATTATAATGACGTTAGCACTGGAAAAATGTAGAGCCTCTGTCATGCTGATAATAACAATGAATGCTGGCGGCTGAATGATTAAGACGTTTACTATGTGGTGTTCTCACCCTGATTGCGCTACCGGATCGCTACCAGATATAATCAAATTTTGTAGGAGACACAGCTGCTATGCTGTCCTACAAAAATTAAAATCTACCCAAGATTATCTTAAAACTGAGTTATCTTATAAAACAGTTTCAGCATGGGCAAGTTGCAAGTGAGGGAATAAAACATCACCTAGCAGGTCTGAAGGGTTAATCAGATACACTGGAATGTTATCACAGCTACACTGACTTGCTGCTCTGAACAGATGCTTGCAAACAACAGATTTTAAAAAATGCTGTAACATAAATAAAACAAGCTAATCTACTTGAGCTTATTCGATTTAGTTGTGTTAGGGTATGTGGAAAATGTTAAGCAAGATTTAATTTGCTTAATAACCCTGTTATTGTTTTGGTTTGCAAGAGTCCTCCTGCATTGGCGACCGCCGGTACCAACACTTTCAGTTTGACACTATTCTATTTTTGGTCCCAACATGGCCTTAAGGCACCAATGTCTTCTATCAGAACTGCTGTTCAGAAGTGCTCACACCTTTCTGATGTGGGTGCGTGTGACCATTTCTGTAAAGTTCCCAAACCAACAGTCCAACATTAACACCCACGCATCTACTCCCTCGTGCTTCATACCCAAAGTGAGCCAGCATTTAAACTTCTCTCTTCGCGTCTCTTCTTTCATTTGAAACATAATTTCTGTCACATTAATAAATGAGTCAGACACTAATACACTATTATACTCATATTTTAACAGTACTGCGTCCCTACCCTCCATACGATGGTTAGCTTCACACTCAGTCATTGTACCAGTACATTTATGATACAACCTTTAGTCAGCAGAACGCTAAAATTAATTTCCCCCATTAAGTCATGACTTTGTTTACATAAGCTGTTATGAAGCAAGGTCACTTGATGTCTCCATCTGTGCTAAGGGCCCCAGGTGAAATTATCTTAAGCTACGTCACTAAGGATCCTGTGTCAAGTTTCTGGAGTATAACCTCAGTGCCTATCAAATTAACTATGTGTCAGACTAGACATCCCAGAGATGCACTGATCAACCAGCCAGGTACCAGAATCTGACAATTTCCAGCAGTCTTGGCTTTGACCAGTGACCGGTCAGTTAGCCTCATGTATGTCAGATGAGATGGTTGGTTTCATGCAATAGCAAGCAAATAGTCATGCACATACTTACTGCCATGCTATAAGCAGCATGCATGACGGCTGTGGCCAGTACTCAGTCTGAGTGTAGAATACACAAAGTTTGCCAAAGTAAACCAAGGGGGAACCCTAAGTATGAAAATCTTCCTAAAATCAAACCTAAGCTGAACATGTCCAGTTTGAAGAAGCTAACAAAGCCAAAGTGGCTAAAGCTAAAGCTATTCAGACGCAAAGCTAGCCACCAGCTAGCAGCCTCAATATGAGCGAACGATCAAAGCGAAAAAGAGAAACGGGTGAATGTTTTGTTACCTAAGTTATTCTGCAAAATTGAGTAAGTACCTGTGATTAGTTTTGTTATATGACTGCTGCATGTGCTTATTTTCTTAAGGTAAAATATATCAGCAGGTAAAGGTTCATCTTCAGTTAATTACAGTATATGTAGCTCTTTCCAGTAGCACAGCACATTATATTTAGTTGCTTCACCGAGAGAAGATCCTAAAATTTTGCTAACAACATTTTGCATTGAGGAAATGTTGACTTTTGCTCGCATTCTGTTATGTCAGTTAAAGATCTATGAAAGAAAAATATGAATTGTTAAAAAGTTAAAACATCATCGGAAGATCACTCAGAAAAAAATTACTGGAAATTGGAATGGGACAAGAAAATTGCAATCAATACACATGTACATCAATCTCCAAGTTGTTCTGAGCAATCAACACTGCCTCACTTACTCAGAATCTAATGTGTCAAAGAGTGTATCAGAAACATGACCATCTTCTTTCTCAGATTTTACTTTTTTCATTTAGACTAGACTTTTTTCTAGAATTTTTTATGCTAACAAAAAAAAAAGCAGTGCTTGTACAAGAAAACAGTGGCCCCTAAACAGATCATTTAAAAGAAGCTATAATCAAATTTCACACCATTTAAAGACCCTAATTAAACCTTCCTCTCGAGTGTAAAGTAAACTATTTGCCGGCTTATCATTAAAGAGCATTGCAAACATTTGTGCTTCCTTTGTTATTTTGTGTAAACTGAATCGGCTAAGCACAGCTAATCAAAAGTGCCTTTCAAAGTAAAGCTCAGTGGGGTCCTGGGGTGGCAGTCTCGAAAGCCCTCATTTCCCAAAGAGCTTTTTTGTCCTCTCATAGCTTATAAATTATTAAATATCTGACCTATATTCTCTGTCTTGGAAGGGTTGGTGGAGAACTGGAACAGAACACAGTGACACAGCAGAGTTGTTGTGATGTTTTTTTGTTTTTTCATCACATCTCAAATTAAAAGTGATGATGCTGCCGCAAGCTTTGTCCCACCCGCAGGGACAGTTTAGCAATAACTGCAGAGAAAATAATGGTTTTAATTAGATCTGATCTAAAATAAAAAATAAAAAAAAGAGAGGCATTTTTAGCCAACTGTGGCAAATTTAGAAGTAGAGATCAGTGAGCATAGGAAACCAAAACAGGAAGGAGAAATAACAAAAGCAGGACATATAATTTAATATACCTGCACTGTATGCAAACCTTACTTTTATTTTCTGTTTGATTGTTTAATACGGCGGTCCCCAACCCACGGTCCGTGAGTCGTTTGGTACCGGGCTGCAAGAGTTGAGGCTCGGGTATCAAATTGATGGTTTTCAAGGGGTTTTATCGGTTTTTATCGTTATTTTTTTTAAGCGTTTTTATCGTTAATTCGGTTTCCCTGGGTCTTTTCCTGTGTGTTATGAATCAATTTTATTTATTTTTTTGGTACTGGTTTTGTTTTGTTGCATTTATCCGCGACACCTTAAAAGCAGGTCCGTGAAAATATTGTCAGACATAAACCGGTCCATGGCCAAAAAAGGTTGGGGATCGCTGGTTTAATTTATAAAATGCTCAAATAGAACCCTGACCAATATAACTTTTCTGTTTTAAAAATAACAAAACACAAAAAATCATGGAAAATCTCTTGTATTCAAAAAAAAAAAAAAGACAAATAGTCACTGATTAATTTTGCAACAATAAACTATTTCATTTGACAGGTGATTTGACTATAGAGAGCTTGGACTCAAAAAGGTTTAGTGCCCTTTGCTTAGCAAATATAACACAACAGCAAATAAAAACATACTATGTCATAAAAACATCTACAAAGTCTTACCGGTACTTAATTAAAAGTTTAGAATCACAAGGAGAAAACTGAGCTAAAAGCATCAAAATTAAAACTACTCAACTGCAAAAATACATCCTTGTGAGTGTTATTAAAAACAGGAAGTGGCGCTCGTTTATGTGTCCTTACAGATTAAACATTTAATCGTTAGTTATTATTCATCCCTGGCTCTGTTCCACAGCCTGTTTTTTCTCCTGTCTCCCTGCCCCTCACTCCACGGCCACACCTCTCTGGAGGTTTCTTCCTGTTAAAAGCCAAAAGCTTGCTCATGTGATTGTTGAGTGTGCCTCTCTCTTAATGTAGAAGTGAATATTGTTGTGATTTGGTGCGATATAAATGACACTGAACTGAATTCAATTATAATTATAGAGTTGAAGTGTGTGCCTCTGTGGTTACTCACATAAATATGTGGGATGATTAATCAAGTAATCTAAGCAAATCTGCACTCATGTTTTGATGTTGGACTGAATCTTTGCTTTACTGTCAGGTGCTGAACTATTTTACTTCTTTGGGCCTTGAAATAAAGTGTGAATTTAATTTTAGGATCATGCAATTCTAGATAACTGAAACATTACAAGACACTCTAACCAAACCCCGAAGCTGTAGCCCACTCAGGTATCACACACCCAAAGCCTCCTAAGTTCAATGTAAGATCCTTTTTCTATGTCTTTTATAATGTGAAAAATACAGCTGTCAGATGAAAGTAAACATTTCCCTCTTAAATTTAAGGAAAAAGTGAATCAGTAAGAGAATACCATATTACTTTCTTCTACTCCGAGTCACAGTATTTCTGTAGCATCAGTACATTTTACCTTCAGCATAAGGCTCCGCAGGATGTTTCTGACAGCTTTGGAAAAGTTTGTGCGAGCTTGGTTTGTGTGTGTGTGATTTTCTTTCAGATTGTGGCTGTTGCAGCTTCAGTGAATAGGGACGTGACTCATAATTCATCTCTGTGAGTGACACAAGTAAATGAATCGTGTTCGAATGCAAAGATTTATTCCATAGCTGCATGAACTGCTCAAGCCTTAAGTGGTGACATTTTGTTAGACTATCTCCTATAGAGGTGCCAATCCTGTAAGATGATTTTGGGAGCATTAAATCATTTCATGGGAAAAATGAAGTGATGTCATGACTTTTAGCTGTGGTGTGGCTGAGGACTGATGCTATTGCTCCTTGAAGAAATGGTTGAAACTGGACAACAGACAAACTACGCAGCTTTGGAACAAAGAGTGCATCTGCAGACAGCCTTGCTCTTACAGCTTTGAATGATGAATCTCAAGAGGTGCATGAATGAAACTATACAGGGGAATATTCTGGAAAGGTTGTATCTAAGATGCTTTGAAACAGATGACGTCTCTATACCTGTTGTTCAGCTATCTACCCTATTAAGATGCAATATCATCGGAGCAGTAAAGACACAACTTCGTGGCTGCAACATTTCTCGACTGGGGGCCAAACACAGAGCTTGAGAATGTTTAAAGCGGCCTTGAACCTTACAATAGGTTTAACCAATGAGGGGAGAAGTATGATCAAAGGCTCTAGGGGCAAGCACAAATGCTTCACTAAAATCTTAAACAGGACCTTAACATTAGAGAAAATGAAGGGAACAGCAGTCAGACAGCATTTATCTCATCTCGCTGTTTAATCTGTGCTATCAATGCCACTACACATACATCCTGGACAAAACAAAAAAACCCGTATCCTCACTAAGATAACTTAAACCAAAGAAAACAAGAGAGACTGGTTCAGGTCAGACAATACACAGACATGGCTGTGCACACAAACGTCCCACATAAAAAACCTGATCTTGGCTATGCAAGCGCTTCGAAATGTCATACCAAACATACCTGCGTGGGGAAATACACAAACAAAGGACTGGAGAAGCCCTCTCAAGCGAGAGAGCTGGCTGCACTCAATGCGTTTAAAGCATGCCTCTGACATACCTCTCATTGGATTCTGGATCCACAGGATGCCTCCGATAAGGTGAGGAGACTGGCCGAGCATTGTGACTCACTGACTGCCACTTCCCTCACCTCAAACGTCCGGAGCGAGCACCTTAACTAACTGTGTATTGACACTCACGGGGAGAGGCAGGTGACCACCCCTGTCCACATGCCACACCACCTGCTGACAGGCGAGCAGCCTCTAAGAGACTGTTCTTGTGGAACAGGTTGAGCGCTCACACGGCGCGCTGTTGCATCACGAAAAAGACTCGTGAATAAATCCTAGCAGAGATGGGTTTATCTTAATGTTCTCTCATAAAAGTGATTCAGAATCCTCCAGAGAAAATGCCGAGGCGACCGTGTCAAAGGACTTCGGCGATCCTCGGTCGCAGACCTGTTAACCGGGGCTCCAATCGCAGAGCAACGTCGAGGCGCACAGGCTGCCACAATGTAAATACAGAAAGAGGCTGCGCGTTAACACGAGGCTTTATGGTGTGTGATCATGGATCAGCACTCTGAATACCAGCCGTACATTGATTCAATTGTACAGCGTAATAATAGGCTCGGAGAAGATGACCAAAACGGCGCATCTAACGCTGACAGAGCAGAGGCTACAACATCACCCAATCACAGCCTTTCACAGCTGACCTGACTGTGTCTTGGCTGAATCGTGTAAATCCTTTCATATGATAACTATACTATTGTATGCAATATTAGAAAGGACACAAAAAACCTGACACGCCAGTGTGGGCAGCGCATTGTGAGGCGCCTTACCTTCCACGGCCATGGTGCTACTCCACAGATTTGGGCATCACTCGCAAAGGGGAGCAGACGAAATGTAAAAGTCAACGCTCGCTCATTGTACCTTGTTTGGTGTGTTATCACCACTTTGCTGCGGGCAAGCCGGAGCGCACAGCTGCTGCCGCGCCTTAAAGGATTCTGGGAAGTGTAGGCTCAGCGCTTACTGGAAGGAAGAGGAAGTTTCCTGGGTTTTGCAGAGAAAGCAGTTTTAGCCGTAGCTGGAAACAGCGAGGCAAATGTCTGTGTACGCAGCACATTTCAACGCAATTAAATCAAAGTCTGCAGGACAGAACACACACACACACACACAAGTTAAAAAAAAAGAATAAAAAATTAGCTTGCATATTATGTGAGAGAAAGCACGCCCACTGGATCTAGATTTTAAGCTTGGTACAATTACACAATGGAAGCCAGGAGCTGACATATAAGATAAATCCTGTTGTCTACGCAGGAGAAATAATTTGCTTCCTCCTTTTAACTAATTAGGTCTTTGGTCAGTAGTTCATGAGCCAAATGTTTGAACACAATCCCACCACTTTGTTACTGTAGCAGCTAGAGAACAATCAAGAGTTAATTTCACTGATAATTACATTGTAGCTCTTTGTCTGTCTTACTGGATCCTGATAGAACAGTGGAGCTTTCACACACTGGGGCCTGATGACTGGATGTGGCACCTCCTTTGTCACCTTCCAAATCTGTTTCAAGTCCATTGTTACATCAGATGCTTTTGTTGTTATTATTATTATTATTATTATTATTAGTAGTAGTAGTAGTATTAGTATTAGTATTATAGCCTAAGCTCAATCTGTCACTATCCAGGTGGTCTGTGCTGTCACCATATCTCTTGAGTGAATGATATATCTATGACAGATTTTAGATTGACATGCTAGACAGTGCTTGACCAACATCATCAAAGCACCAAATTCGGGATCTTAAAAATTAATATAAACCCTACGCTGCCTACAGTGACTACAGTCCAGTGATCACTACAGTCATCACAAAACTATAGAAACCCTTTTTAATCAGAGTATAGCATCAAGTCAGTCAAATTTCTGGGATATTGATCTAGTCAGTTAGGTAGCAGAGGGGATTGTTAATCAGGTTCAGCTACTACTAACAGGTGGATTATTGAGGCAACAATGCAGGTAGAGGCCACCAGACATAGTAGTGGTGGACAAGCAGAGGAAGATGGCTGTAGTGATTGATGTAGCTATACCAAGTGATCGCAATATTAAGAAGAAGGAACATAAGAAACTTGAGAAATAACAAGGGCTGAGAAAGGAGCTGGAGAAGATGTGGAGGTGAAGGAAACAGTGGTCCTCATGGTAACTGGAGCCAAGCTCGAAGGATAAAGACAGCCCCGTGGGAGATTGGGGAATTAATATATATGTTACTGTTACTAGTACTAATTACGACAGTACAAGCATTTTCCAGAGAATTATGTCTTCATTACTTAGGAATGCTGCTCCCCTGTTGAGCTACTTCTTGTAGCGACACAATATTATACGTCTTAAACACAAGATGGCGCCAGAGCCTTTGCAACGTCAGTTTTCATTCAATAAATCCAGACTTTCATTCAATATAATCTGACTTTCATCAAATATATTCAAGTTTCATTCAGTATATTCAGATTTCTATTTTAACTGAATATTTTCCTGTTCGCTTAGGCTTCAGCCAGGCTGTGTCCCATAATGTGTCTCGCGGCTCTACTCTAGTTAAAGTGGAACGTTTTGTTCAAAGAAGATCTATGCATCTATGATCTATGCATTAAGTAGATGTTTATTGCTTTCTTATTTAAAGATACAGGAATTAAACTCCATCGAGCCAGCAAATTAAATCGACTAATTTCCAGTTTACACGTATAGTTGTATTTTTGTTGGATCGTGTGGAGGACGGTGAATAATGGCATTAAAAGTATACAGTGAGTAATAGAAAGATGACAGATTGCCAAAAGAAAACAATTACAGTTATCAACACCCGTTTTCTCGATCACTGATGTGTGCAAAAGCAGTAGGTTAACTACTTTATAAGGATAAGAAGAAAAAAATAGTAATTATAACTTATTTTCATGTAGATACTTTATCATTTTAGATACTAATGAAAATACCCCTAAAGAATTTTGTGCAAAGTGCAATTCCTGTCCAAAAACTGAACAGATGATGCTACGGTCCTCAGTGTGCAGTGTTGTTGTAGTTTGGATCAAAAACAGCCATAGTGGAACTGAATGCTGATAAATAAATGAGACACAGACAAAGACAATGTAAGATAATTGCTGGTGGTTAATATGCTGCATTCTCATGACCAATAGATCAATAGACCTATCTCTTTTGTGCTAATTTTGAATGAAAGCAGTGTTAATATCACAAGGTGTAATTTTATTTTTTTATATTCACCCTATGATGTGGCCACTGTAGGTTTCCCAGACCCTTACAGCTGTGATCCTATCTTCTCCAGTGATAGCAAATTAGGTGCCACTTCCTGACCCGACAGAAGGGGAGAAAGAGTACTGAGGCTGGACTGCAAGGAGGAGAAAACAGACGTCATGAGGCAGCTGAATTTGTTTGACAGCGATGAAGCAGATCATACTTTGTGAACACAGTGCACAGTTTACTATTATTGCTTGTCACTTAATTGTAAATCCCTAAAATGCTTTAAAAACACATAATTGAATGCTGAAATATCAGATACACCTCATTGCCACTTACAGGAAGCTGAAGCAGAAGCCACAAGAAGCGCTACGATAACAACGACAACAACGACAACAACGACAAGCATTCTGTGAACATGAACACAAAGAACTATTTAATTATTTAAGAATTATTTAAAATTGGTGTTGATTGTAATTATAGTAAAAATGGTCTCACCTGTCTGCTTGGTTGTTTAGGTCAAAAAGATGAAGACGCGAATACTGAAACGTGCGTCTAAGTTTAGGCAAAACTGTGCAGCTACACTCTCCAGTTTACAGCAAGACGCAGCCTGGTTCATTTATACTCCCTTTAGTGCTTCAACATACAAATGATGGGCGGTATTTTCTGTTAAAGCATATTTGCATGCATATAATGTGTTCACATTGAACACCTGCAGACTTCACAGTTGATTTCACTTTTTGACTAAAATTACCGTAAGTACAGATATATAAGCAGGAAACAGATACATTTTAGTCTCCCATTATCAAACCATCCCTAGGTGCTGCTCGGCAGTGATATTGCATGCTACATTCAAAATTATATGCAGATTTGTCCTAATTAGTTAAATGGACTGATTCTTATATAGCTGCGTAGCAAAGTTTGAAACTTTACAAAATCACATGAAATCTTTTAAGAAAACGTCCTTGAAAGCAGTCCTTGAGTGGGATTTAAGTCTGTATGTGAGCTTCAAGAAGGCTGTGTGAGTACACTATCCAGTTTACAGTAAGAAACTGGCTACCATGTGTACATTTATAGTGCCTCACATTTGAATTAGGAGATAAAAGTTTTCACTGGTCTGTTGCACAAGTATATGCAGTAGCTGGCGTTCAAATTTATAAAGTATGTCAGCTAGGCATGTTTCTCATTGTTAGCATGTTAGTAATCTGAACATGACTGAAAATCCTGCAGAACCAGATTATTAGTTGTTCTTGATTTTACTAACCACCACTTTACTTAACCACCACTCGGCCTTGTTTGGCAGTGATATTGTCTGAAACCTCCAAAACCTTGTGCAGACTTTTCCTGTTCACTTGGGGTTCAGCCACTCTGCAATGAACTAATGGATATCTGGTTAAGAACGCTTCCTTGAAAACAGTTACTATTTAGAATTTTAAAGAATATCATTTTAGTTAAAGAGCTTTACATAATGGGAGTTTATGTTATCAGCTCTTACATGATGTCTCATGGTGATCCTGTGTTCTTGACAGACATGTCAGGGTGTTCATATCAGTTCCAGTCAGAATACAATGTTCTATTTGATAGAAAGGAAAGCCAATCTGCACATTTTTTTTAATCATACAAGGAAGAGGAAGACATGGAGCCCGAGCAAAGACTAAAATAAAACCTGAAAGAGGACTATATCACCTTAGCAGCCGTCGATCACTATTGCACATTTTATTTGTTCATTTTTTCTGCTACTTTGTCCTCCATCATTGTTTCTTGTGGTTTTTGGTTCATTTGCTATTTATGAACATATTTAAATGCAACTTTTACAACAGAATAGAAAGGTGTAATGGACTTTTTCTGATGAGAGTAGCAAAAGGGCATGTCTGCCTTCTCAAACCTAGATTAGAGAATGTTGACATTAAAAAAATGTAACTACGGCGTTACAGTCGGAACCAACCATAACACTAATAAGCAACTGTGTAGTAAAAATACTTTGTTTGGACACTTTTGTGATAAAACTGATCAAAAAGATCTACAAAAAATTGGACCTGGCTGATGTTTCAGTTCATTATTTAACCACATGCAGCTTAACCCATTTCACACTCACCACTCACCACGATATTAGTCTCGTTTATAGCAGGCAACTAAGAGGTGCTACTACACTCAAAAAAATAATAATTAATTGGATGAACGTAATTTTATCTTGCCACTTATATTCCATCTAAACAAATCATGTTATATTAATCCATCTTGGTTGTGTTGTGTCAACACGATATATGTGTGTAGGTTTAACATAATATTAACATTAACATTCAATTAATTTGATTTGATGTTTCTATGGCAAACGTAATTAAATCATGTAGCATCTACATGAAATTCAGCAACTTAATTTGTTCTTGTTGAGATGACATGATACAATCCAGTAAGAGTGGCTGGATCCAGGCAACTAACCACTCTTACTAGATTGTATGATGTCATCTCAACAAGAGATGGTTTACCTGGTAACATTACCTTCCTAAGCGAGAGGGAGGGTGATGGGGCTTCTTATGTGTGTGTCTTTTGTGTGCATCACCTGTGTGATGGAGGGAGACTGCAAAAGGAAAGTGCACAGTCTGTCTCTGAGAGAGTCGCTTGTAATCCTCAGACCCTGCTCAGTCTGTAAATTGCTTGCTGATGAAGCTGAATGTTCACTGCAGCCCAAAACGACCCTCAGGCAATCAGACAATGTCCAGGTGCTCCCGGAGGCCAGTCCAGCCCTCAGCTTAGTAAGTGATTAACTGGTAAACATATCCAAGCATTTATTTTTATCATTTCTTTTTTATTTTTAATCCCAAGACAAAAAGCATCACAAAACACAGAATACAGCAAGTCATCATAGGCTACTGTATGATTAGGAATCCAGCTTATAACTATAATTTCGTTCATTTCAGCACTTTAATTTTGACTTATTCACACTTTACTGCTGTGCACTCCTGTAAAGCCACTGACAGTTGAAGCGATTAACACTGATTATCCTGTTCTAATGTGATCTTGTACCAGCACATCCTCTAATAGTAAGCAAAAGCACCTCGAGCAACACACTAAAAGAGGACAAAGTGCTCACCAGGCCTCAGTACTTCCCAGATTGTAGAATGATCCCAAGCAACAGCCTGATCAAAGTAGACCCTTTGCTGCAACCCACAGGAGGTTTTCTGCCACAGGGCAGCCACAGCTGTCTTGTGGAAATGACTTAAAGACTATTAGCCGTCACTGAGGACCTACACAGTATTGGCCAGGTGGTTTTCATGAAGTGGATTTCTCCAATTTAATGAGTTTTCCCATTTTCCCTTGCAGTGTTGGTCAACCTTCGATACCATTTCAAAGAGCTGTGGTCTAAAAGGCCACGGTGTTTTAAAGTACTGTGGCGTTCCACTGCATTGTGTCTGGTGTAGCGCAATGAAAGCTGAGCTGCATGTATTCAGGCAGCGAAACCCAACCCATGTTTGAATTAGTGTACAGAATACTGCAAAGCTGCTGATTATTTGGTACGTTAGCACATGCTCAAGTATCTCATTAACATAAACCATGAAGTGAAAAAGAGACACTCGTGATAATCTGCAAGCTACTCTGAATGGATTTTAAGGAACCAAAACCCCAACACTTTATCTCTTCAGCGCTTGTGATTTAAAGCTTTTAAGTCTCTGCAGATTTCGCAAAACACTGAGCAAGACAGCTACAGCTCAAACACTGACAGAAAGAGTCGTCAAGTATCTACCAAAATAGCAGCAAAAGTATTCTTTGGATAATCCGTAGAGAGACACATCCGCCGAGCTCAGCTTGTATCCTTTTGATATTGTTCTGCAAGTGTCCACCGAGTAGTCCTGGGTCAAACTGCATCTTAAATCCTCCTCTTAGTGCTGTCTGACAATGACGGGGGTTATTTCAGGTTCAAATTCCAGTGTGCAAGCAAAGAAGCTGTAAGAGGATTTCAAGAACAACTTTGACCCAGGTGTTAATATCACACCAGAAGAGTAATAATAACTCCATCATCCTGGCCTTGCCACAGCATCTCGCCCTCAAACTCCACTTTCCCATGTTTCCTGGCTCTCATCAGAATCCCCACCACCTTGTCAGAGATCCGAACGTATCTGTCAAACAGTTCTCCAAATGTGACCCGGGTCTTTCCATCTGGGTCCGGATCGGCCATAGTTCTGATCACATAGCACATGTCGTCTATTTCACGGTGGATATGTTTCTCCGCACGTTTGGCCCTTTCTGCCGTCTTACTACCCTCCTTTGGACGTCCGTAACCCTCTTGACCTTTCTGGAGGCGGAGGGACATGGAATAGTCATAATCAAAGTATTCACTGAAGGGGTTGAGTTTCTGATTAACTGTGTGCTCAGAGGCCCAATTCTGCCAGCGGCTCTTGAGATTTCCCACGCTGCTGTATTTCTTGGACAACGTGTTGATCTTGTTGGCATCCTCAGCTTCTTTTTTGTAGCTGTGAAGCATGTCAAGTGACACAACAAGTCAATACAAAATGAACAAGACACTCAGTACTGGTTTTTATTGTTATATTGGTTATCATTTCTGCTTCTCTCTTGGCCAGATCTGATTTGAAAAAGAAAGGTGTAATCTTAATGAGAAAGTTACCTGTATAACTAAACAGGGTTTCAGTAATCAACAGAAAGAACTTGTGGTTTTACTTGCTTTTAAATGTAATTGTTGGAGACAAAAATGATAAATGTGTGCAAGTTTTTGTGTGGTCTAATGAAAACATCCAGTCTGTCAGCTCAATTCTCTATTTCTTAAATATTGAAAAGAAGTAAAGAGTGTTTGAGTTTTTAGAATTTGTTGGATGAAAGTTGATTTGGTGAACATTTTATACTCCCTCTTAACATTTTCTTTTTTGAAAACTTAATTCTGAATACAAAATGAAGCCCAGTGACACTACTTACATTGGAACTGAGGATCTTTTTATTCCCACTGCTGTCTCAGAGTCTTCTTCACAGTTGTTTTCCTCTGCTTCTTCTGAAAAGCTTGTTCTGTGTGTTTTATCTACTTCCAGTCCCTCTACATCTGCCTCGAGGGGCCCACTGTCCTCTTTACGCCCACAGGTGAATCCCTCTCTTGGATCTCCTCCTTCTTTAACAAGCTTCTGCTCATTCTCCACCTGCTTCCAGCTTTTGGTCAGCGATGACACCATGTTGGAGCACTTCCTCCGACGGGTGGGCGAGCTTTTCTTCTTTAGCAGTCTGTCAATCTCCTCATCTGATGGGAGATGCTCCCTCTTGATTTTTTCTGTCAGGAGCCCAATACCTGCACTCTTCTCCTGAGCGCTGCTGGTCACTGTCTTCACCACTTGCTTTGTCTTGATAAAAGACGCCGCTGGTGGCTCATCCGATGTCTTAACCTCACCAGTCTTTGATGTCGTTGTTTGTGTAGCTGTGAGACCTTTAGAAGCTTCTGTTTGCTGCGTTTGAATGGATGGAGGCTTCTTTGAAACCCACTTCTTTTTGGGTTCCTCTGGTCCACCCAGTGAAGACGGAGCCCAGCCGCTTGGCTCGCTGGCCTGCTTGTTCTCATTCTCTGTCACCCATTGCTGCCAGCTGCTTGCCAGGTTGCACACCATGCTAATAGTGCGGAGCTTCTTGATGTTCTTGTTGCTGAATGGTTTCCTTTGGGAAACTTGGCCATTGTGTTTGTCTGACATAATTGTCTCTATTAGTCTGTAAATACAGGCACAATTAATCCTCCCAAGTAAGCTGTAAGATTTGCTAAAATGAACTCATATCCTCTGCCTGACTCGCTGTACCTTTGTTGTCTCTGTTTCCCTGCTCCCACACACAGCTCCAAACTGGGGAGCGTAAACCCTAATGGTGGAAAGTATTCGAGTCATCCCAGGCTACCAACGTGATCGTCTTTCTCTGACACTGGTCACCCCCATGCACTCATGTTTCATCACAGATTAAAGCGCTTGTAACTAGAGGTGGACAGGGCAGTAAAACAAGTGCAAAACAGAATGACAAAAAACTTACCATTTTATATGCATTCAACATGTTCAGCTTCATAGATATTAATGATGATGATGTATACTGGGAGATATCTGCAACAATTACACAATATTCTACTTCGCTTTGCTAGCTTTTGCTAACCTTTTGGTTAAAGTACTTGTGACTCTTGATAAAAAGTATAAACCTGTTTTACAAAGTCTTACAAAGAATACGTTGAACTCATAAGCAGTTAAACCCACTTTTAATGGTATCATCTTTACTGCCACAAGCTGACATTTTTGGTGTAACACAAGGTTATGGTGGCTAATGTTAGCCAGTGTTATGAAACTTTAGAGTTGCTGAGCCCATTTGCTGATTTCCTTGCTACTATAAAGCTTTCCGTTTTACCCTTTAACTGTCTGAATATATTTTGTGGTCAAGGGGCTGCAGTATTCACTGCATATAGTGGGGCTTTAAGGGAACGTTTCAGATTAACTCTCTGAAGACAACAGTGATGCATGAAGTAAGAAGGAAAGAAATGCAACAGTACATTAGTATAATGACTGAAACTAGCACCACTGAAGGAACAATGGGCTGGGAGGTCAGTTCCTTCGTCATAATTATGCAAATTCACATGACCATGAAAACAGAAATATTCAATTTAAAGTACAAATTCAGCACCTTAACTGTGTACTCGACTAGCTTTTAACGGTAGCTAGTTAAGAAACTGGTTATAAAGAAAAAGAACAAGTATAACAAAAGGAAACTCTGGGGAGTTTCAACCAGGAAAGAATATGATACCCGCAGAAGACTGGGATGTCTTGCTTACGCATGCAGTGGTTTAGTCTTCCAATGCAGAGGTAAGGAAATCTCATCTCACTCAGTGGAGAGTGGCATGTATTCTGACGTTAGCAATATCATCAAAACATACTGCAAGCCTTAGGGGGTGTTTAGTCCTGTTTTAAGAGCTGTTTTATTTGAAGATGGTTTTATGTGTGTTGATTTTACATATGCACGTCTGATGAGGAAGGGGCCTGTTTATAAATAGGACTTGGAACATACACACGCACACAGGCATTAAGTTGCATCTGTTGGCAGTCTGTCATGGAGGGTGGAAGTGACTCAGAGAGCATCAGCAGAGGACATGTTCTCAAACCAACTCAGCATGTTAATATATACAGTTTCAAACTGTGCAGAGAGGAAGGCTAGTGCTCCTCCACAAGGACAAACGGGCTCACTATGCTTTCAAGTCTGGGGATAAAATAAAATCTGTGCTTGCAAATGCTTTGAAAATCCAAACAAAATATTAATTTTAATCCAAAGTAACAAAAAAACTGCATTATTTTTAATGCTTTTAATGAACAGACTGTATTTCATTGACAAAACATGCAGCACTTCCTTATCTAGAAACTGCCAAAGAGTTTGTTTTCAAACAATAAATGTTGTGTTTAGGTACAAAAAATCACCCTGAGACAATTTACCTCACAGGGCTTCTTTGTTTTTATATGACACACAGCCACAACTCGAGATTTAAAAAAGAACTGACCTCAGATAAAAGCTATGAATGTCTGGCTGAAACTAAATTTGGGTTTAAATTTAGGAGAAATATGAGGCGAAAATAAGAAACAGGGCACTTCTGCCCAGTAAAGAATGTGATACTTGCACAAGATGAGAATGCCCTGCTTACTCAGTAAGTGGTTTGGTCTTGCAGGCAGACAGGAAATTCAAGCTCTCCATGCCAGCACGCATCAGCTGATGTCTGCATGTTCTGTACCCTGCATTGTGTCAGTGCTGCTTTCCCTGCCTCTGTTTGGCTTCATGTATTTACATACAAAGGTGAACAGTTCCCAGAACATAGCCATTCTGCAAAATATAAAGTACTGCAGTACTATTCAACATGGTCTTGCCTTTTTTGACTGATACTTTTATTTTATTTTATTTTATTTTATTATACATATAACTGCATTCTATTTTGTGTTAATTGTATTTTCTTGTAGGGAGTCCAATATGCTAAAACATTAAAGTTGGTCACAATCAAGGCAATGCTCAATTTGTTTTTTAAGAGTTTAAAGTTTAATTTTGGAGAAGGAGTTTTTAGTTTGGTTGTCTACCACTGGAGGTCACTATGACTTCATTGTTGGAGCAGTACACGAAGCATCAGGCTACAAATAGTTTACCTATGTGTTTAGTATTTTCACACAGAGCAAAAGGGCCTTTCTACTATTAAGGAGACAGGAAGTTCCACTGCATATTGAATTTAATCCCTATAATTTGCATTATAAATAAAATATCCAAATATCCAAATAAAACTCCAATTCCAAAAAAGTTGAGATGCTCTGTAAAACGCAAATAAACGATTTGTAAATCTCTTGAATCCACATTTTATTCACAATAAAACATTTTACTTCTATGACAAATATTAGCTCATTTTGAATTTGATGATAATAGCGCTTCTCGAAAAGTTGGGCAACAAAAGACAAAAAAAAAGTAACTGTTTTTTTAAATTAATTAGGTTAACTGGCAACAACTCAGCAACATGACTGGGTATCAAAGGGTATCACAGACAGGCAGAGTCAGAGTAAACATGGGCAGAGCTTCACCAATCTGCAGAAAACTGTTTGCAAATTCTGGAACAATTTCAGAATAATGGTCCTCGACATAAATGTGTGAAGACGCTGAGAATATCATTATCTGCAGTTCGAAATATCGTCAAAAGTTTCAGAGAACCAAGGAAAATCAGTGTGATCTTCGGGGGCCCTCAGGTAGCCCTGCATTAAAAACATAGAAATCCCTGCATGGGCTCAGGACCACGTCTAGAAATCACTGTGAATGCAGTTTGCTATGTCATCCACAAATGCAGTTTGCAATTACAGTTGCTCCGAGACAGTAACAGTAACAGACTAAACTATTTAAATAGTACAATATGTTACAGAGTTTACAGATTTAAGAAATAGCGCTAATATATACAAATCGCTCAATTATACACATTAAAAATATTACAGAGGTGATTATAAATATCAAGAATATTGACAAATGCTCCAGAAATGCTGCCATCTTCTCTGGACTGAGGTGAGGTGGAAAATTGCTCTGTGGTCAAATTAATTTAAAAAAATTCTCTTTGGAAAACATGGATATCACATCCTCTGGACTAATTGGGAAATTATCCTTGACCCGTGGTGGCGTGTTCGCAGACAGCCTCTGTTGGGGGCAGTGCCAAAATATATGGTACATCCAGTCTGTGGGATACGCATGACTGTGATGTTGTTGGCCAGTCAGCCAGAAATGGAGCAGATCAAAGTGATAACAAAGAAACCGAGTGTTATCCTCTCACTGTACTTACTTTTTTACCACTTGGATCGACTACAACTTTACATGTGCACCATGAACACGTCACAGAGTTGAAAAAAAAAAGGGCTAAGACAGGAAATTAAATAAAACAAAAAACATCCTGGATACATGGGGGTAATTATTTTAGGGTCTTTACCATATAATAAATTTTTTTTGCATTGAGCCGAATGTCGTTGTCATGTGTTGGTGCTCCATAAATAAAAATGAAGGGAAAATGTCTCCGTGAACAAATCCTGACCAAAGTTACACTTCAGTCATAACCATACTTTGTAAATGGAATGATGCTTATATAGCACTTTTCTACTCGTGGGCTCAAAGTGCTTTATATAACACACACACACTTTTTTCTATTTTTTTCTACCTAAGTGCTTTCTATTTAATATTCACACTCCAAAGAGCAACTCAGGTCCAAGGATCTTGCCCAAGTAAACTTTGGCATACAGACTGCAGCAGCAGGGGCTCAAACCGCCAAACCTTTGATTTGCAGATGATCTGCTGTTTCTCCAGAGCTACATCCAGATTGCTGGATGTAGCTCTGGATCAACATCCCAACATTTATATGTTGGGATGTTGATTTGATCATTGCAGCAACACTTCAAGTCTGATGAAGAGGATAAAGACAAGCACAGACAGAGCACAGAGCACAGACCAGTCTGCATTCTGAGCAAGACATCCCAGTCTTCTGCATGTACAGCATCACATCTATTACTGAGCAAGTATCTCTGTGCTATCTCTGGAAGCAACAGGCTGCAGCAAGCAAAAATGAACTCATTTGACAGTAATAACCATTAACCTGCCCATCAGATGTAATCAGAGGTTACAGCTGGGTAGAATGATCCAGAACGACTCAGTGTTCTGGGACCCTCTGTAAATGAACAATTACATCTGATAGGCAGGTTAATGCATTTTGACATTTCTTTGGGCAAGATACTCAACCCCAAGTTGCCCCAATGTATCCACAAGAGTGTGTGTGCGTCGCATGTGTGGATTCGAGTGAATAAAACATGTAGTAGAAAGAGCTTGAGTAGAAAGGCATTGTATAAAGACCAGTCTGCTTACCATACACCTCAAGAGTGGTAGATATCAGTTTGATGATGATGCTGATTAGATTCACTCATCGAATTCTACCCCTTTATCACGTCCAGAGGTTGGAAAATCAGCCATGCAGCTCATGAAACATCTACTTATATGTTGCTGTTATTATTCAGATAGCTAAATCCACAAAGAGCAGTGAAGTTATTATGTATCTTATTTCTCAACGCTGCACAACTAAACCTGATCTTTCACTGTATAATGAAAAATTAATGACACAGAATCCATGGAGCTAAAAGTGACAAAGATGCTTCAGGTGAGGAGAAAGAACGTTCCTCTAGACTCAATGAGTGCAGAGGAAGTCTGAAAGGAGAGACACTGCACCTGTGCTTCTTGGTGCTTATGAACATGTGCAGTGTTACTGCTGTTTTGTTTACCCTGCACTGCTTGTACTGAATTTGTTTCATTTGGCTGCAGATATTAATGCGCCTCAGTTGTACAGGAATGCATTTGTTAGGGGCTCTCAAGCTGTTACTCTGACCTTTGCCTGTGTTCCTAGATTTGTGTTGTGCTCGCTGTTATCCTTTTGATCATACTTAGAGTGTTGCTAAAATGATCAAATCAACTTCCCAACATGCAGATGAAACAGATGTGATTGAAAAAGTAACTTTGGTCAGGGTTTGTTTGCAGGGCCAGTGTGAAATGACAAGATGGAACAGCTGTAACTGGGATGTTTCTTTTTTCCTGTCTGTAGACCTTCACTGATTTGATGCCTCTTCATTTTCAGGCCAATAAACAATATCTATAACTGTCTAACTGCTCTTGACAAATAATTGGAATTACCTACACAAAACTGCAGTTTTAACGCAGCTGTATTGAGCTCTTGAAATGCTGCAATGCTGACCCTGACAAAGAAGTCAGCCGTACAAATCTGTCTTGGCACAGGAAAAGTAAACCACTATAAAATCCACTAATACTTCCTTCCGAAGAGGATAGATGTTATTGTTTGACTGTGTGATTTGTCTTTTATAAATAAAGATGGGAAAGACAGTAAATTAGCGCTAGCTCAAAGCAGTGAGGCAAAGAAGAGACCTCGTCCCCTGCGGAGGGATGGACGGGATGACAGAGTGCACTGTTGGAACCAGACAAGTTGATTAGCTGAAGGCCGAGGGAGAGTTTAAAGGTCCCTGGTTTGGATTTATGCGCTGGGTTTGATGACAGTGTTTTACACAGCGAAGAGCCTGGAAGAAGACGAGGAAGAAAAATAACAGACAAATCAGGAGCATAGTGGCAGTGTTTACATTTATATGATGTATTAGTAGTGCTGTTTAATGTTACAGATTTTTTTTATGTGTAACTGATAACTGCTAAGGCTTTATAAAGGATTAAATGGTCTCCTTGAGGGGCTTTGAGGCTCTCCTTATGCACACACAGCACTGACTTCTGACAAATCTAGACGAATGACGCTAACGCTCACAGTTACAATGCTAACATGATAACTTTGAATATTTATAATGTGTTATCGAGCTTAGATTTTCGACTTTGTGCCGTGAAACAAAGTCTGCACAGTGTTTTGGAAGTTCTCAGATGCTTGTGGGTGGCATTTCTCAGTTATAGTTCAGTTACACAACAGTGAACCTCTAGGAAAAACACTGGCTGCCCAGTGATTGCACTGAATGTCTTTGCTGTTGGAGAACAATCACAAGCAGTTGGTGCTGCAACCAAATGGTTGCCCACAGTTTGTGCGTGCAACACCTTCAACCTCTGGGCGATCACACAGGTTGCCTAGTGAAAGGCAACCTATTTTCCTCTGACTGCAGTCACTCTCAGAAAGATTGGCAAAGGTTTGCAAAATGATTTATGGCTGATCGCTGTGTTATCAACAGATTGCACGAAATTGCCAAATTGATCTTACTCAGTCACAAACTAATAGCAGATTTCTTGGAGATTAACTTTGTTTTAGCTATTTTATTGACATGTTGATGCTTTGAAGACAGCAGTTGACTGCAAGTAGTCACAGATGCTGTTGCCATTTTCAAAGAACCCAAGTTACAAGTGTATTACACACAGTCGCAGTTATTTTGGTGACCACAGTGTGCAGCTTCTCTTTTGTCTTGTGTTTGCAGAGTTGGGCATTTATAGTATAAAACCAGCAAAGATTTATATGCATAATCTACATGTTCCCTGCAGAAAAATGATGATTTTCCGTTGCTATAAAAAAAATCAGACCACTTTATATAATGCACTTCACAAAAACAAAGATTTATTTTACCCAGATAAAGAACTTTCTCTCATTAAATATCATAATGAATAAGAAAAATGATAAAAGACAGGTACTTTAGTGGTAATTGGCATTGCTGCACCATTGTGTCATTGCTTCACAGCAAGATGGAGCTGGGTTCAAATCCACCAGTGGTTTATTTTTTTCCCTCTGGGTGCCCTGGCCTTCTCTACTGAGATTGAAAGTAGTTTTCTGAAAAGTATATCCCTGTGTTTTAAAAATGACACCTTTTAATATCTTAATCTAATTTTTTATTAAAGTATTTACACTAATTAATGTAACTTGTATTATTCTCAACTATCTGTTTTGGCATTTTATTCTTTTACATTCCCGTTTTGTCTCTTGCACGTACGCCACTTTGATGCACATGCTGGCTTTTGTCACAGCTGCTAACAGCAATTCTGTGTTAAATTTGTGGCTCGCAAACAAGGAACATATCAAAGTGTTCTGACATAAAGACGCAGACTTGCCAAGTGCAGATTGTGATAAAAGGTTTATTGAAGATTAGGACAAATCAGGCTGCTTTTCAAAGTATTCTTGATCATTTGCACGCCTGCGCCTCTGCATTTTAGACGCATTGAATATGTTAGTAAAACACATGCTGTTTGTTTTGTGTCATGCTCTCGTTACCAGATATCTTACAAAAACATGTTGCTTTTGGCTGGCATAGCGTCACTCAGCTCTCACACTTCATTACTTCTAACCGCAGCAGCCTCTGGAGCAATAATTGACCACACACTTCTCACTTGTTACATCATCTTTTATGGAAAGTGAGTTCCAAATTAAAACGACTAAAATACGGCCCTCATATTCTTTAGCCACTACTTCCTGACATGCAAACCAACTACCCGTGCTTTTTTGCAGATTTTCCAGCGTAATTAAGCAAAAAGTATATACTATGTTCCCATAACTTCAGGATGTTTAACAATCATCTAAATCCATTTGGATAATTTGTCCTTTGCTTAAATTGGTGAACAAATCAACATTTACAGCTGAAAGCTTTCAAGCCCTTCAGTAACCACGCAAGTACAAAGCCTTGGTGTTATTATCAGTTTGAATGGTCCCTTCCGTTGCCTGCAGCCTTTCTTTGCTTCACACCCTCTGTGTACAATAACTGTCATTCTTACTCCCACAGACCATCAATCACGTCAGGCTCTTTTTGAGTTTTTCTGCATGAGAGAGTCCCGCACCTCAACATACGTTTACTTTTCTATTCGTCTCCATTTATTTTGTTAAACTGCAGGACTTTTCGCTCAAGACCAGCATATACAATTCAAACTGCTTTATAATCGACAATCTGAAAAAGTAAATCATGACGATACCAGATAAAAATTGGTCTTTTGTGGTCTTGAGACATCAGAGAATTGTTAATGTACATTTGGACAAACTCCGACATGTAACATTTTAACTGAAAAAAAACTGAATAAAGTATCATTCCGTTTGATAAGCTACAGAGTACCAGAGTGAGAAAGGGAATGATTTGAGTTACATACCTCAAATATGAGGAATATCAGACCTCATTCAATCTGATGAATTCGAGAGGTGACTACACCAAGGCTGTTTCAATATCATGCTTTGTGCTGTTGCATCTTTTTAAATGGCTTGCTTTACTGGCAGTTGATTCTGTCTATTGTTGCTAGTCTTGGAGCTTCCTCCTCATGACTGAAGGTGTATGAGATCCATTTAAACCTCAGAAAAAAGTTGTCATAGGAATAAAAAGATAAAATAACATGTGGCTAAACACTAAATACACTTCTACCCTAAAAATGATGGAAGGAGCCTTTTCTTGGTCGCAAATCTAACACATGGATTTTAGTTTTAGCCTGCATCCAAAAATACTGGGTTTGTAATTTGAAACTTTAGTTTGGTTGTCACAACACTTTTTATGGAATGTAAATCAAACACTGCATTATTCCTGCTGAGATAAGCGCTTGATAAAGGTGGGTGTTTTTCTCTAAACCTTTCAGCGAGGTTTTTGAGTTCACAATGCTTTGTCTGCCAGATGAAGACGTACTCAAATTTAATCTACACACGTGGCTTAACAACCTGATGTGGCTTTGCTTGCATCACGAGCTTCCAAACCAGACCCTAAATGGATATTTACGCCTCGGTTCTAATATGTGCAACAAGGCTGGTTATGTACTGAATCTAAACTCTAAAATATGACTGTGTGAGAATCATCGACAGTATATAAACAATCTGTTTTTAGAGCGTCGTCTGTCATGTGTAGGCACAAGCCAAGAAGTGTAGCCGCTGCTGCTGTATTAACCTGCTGCTCAGCTTATAGCTTGCATTCTGTTTTCCTGCAAATGCATATTTGTCTTACTTAAATGTTTCAGATCAAACACATTTTTATATTCGACGAAGATAACCCGAGTTGATATTAAATGCAGATCTTAAAAATGATGATTTCATTAGTTAAGGGAAAAAAGCTATCCAAACCTACCTGGCCATTTTTTTCTTTTTTTGCACCACATTCGACGGCAAGAACTGCAATCAAGTGTTTGCAATAACTAAAAGTACTTTGTCTCACTCGTCTTTGCAGAAATAATCTTCAATTATTTTTTCAATAGTGAAGTATTACAGTTGTTATAGTAACAATACTAGTATATGCAACACCTCCAGTTGCATGTTTTTGGCATCTTGATGCAAATATTTACTTTGCAGAGTTACAACCAGCGATGGGAAGTTATTTTAAAATAGGCGTAAGAGCAACTCTGTGCCACTGAGTCTTTGTGTTTTACTTGCATCTATCTGAAAGAGCGAGTGTAAACACAAAAAATGATTTTATTTTATATGCTGGATGCAAAAAAATAGATTTAAATGTTAAACCAATTTCTTCCAGCCAAAGACTGTAGCATATTAAATTTTTGCTTGATGCCATGTGCATAAAGTTAAAAGATTAAAATTAGTAAAACAAGTTTTAAAAAGAGACTATTTCATATGATCCAATTTTATATGATAGGTTATGCAGAAAAAATAGAACTGGGATGAAAGGTCCATTGCTTTAATACGTATTCAGGTTGTGTTTTACCTTTTTAAAAAGTAACTAACTAATAAAGCAACTAATTACTTTTGAAAATAAGTAATCACTAAAATAACGGGATTACTTTCATGGATAAGTAATCAGTAATTAGTAATTGCTGATTTCAAGTAACTTGACCAACACTGGTTACAACCGTAGATGACCACTATGAGCAAGATAAATAGTAAATGCTAAATAAGTGATGTTTGGAGACCTTTTGTATTATTTTTTCACATGTAGAACAAAAGGACATTGAATAGAATGTATTTTTATTGTCATTACAATACATGTATTATACAATGCTATATATATAAAATTAAAAATGATCATGCAACAGTGCAACATATAAACAAGATATGCCCACTAATGATGTTGTTGCTTTTTTCCTACATCACTTCAAGGTATTTCAGGTTCCCCACAAATGAACCAGACGTTTGTTTGTGGAAATGTAGGAATTTTTTCCTTTTCAGGGGCAGCAACTGCAACACAAAGGCCCACTGACCACTGGTTCCAAGATAAACACATTCAACGCACCAAATGCCACTGATGAACAAACAGATGGCTTTAGAGCTGCAACACTACACATGCACACACAGATTCTCAAAGAGTCACGAATGTATTTCTGGTAGCTGTCATGGCTTTATTATAGTCACTGCCTTTTTAGAAGAGCAACTGAGATTCCAGTGGACAGGAGGTCCTGCCATGAGCAGTGATTTTTTTTAGCAGAACTTTAGGATGTAGTTACCAATTTAGGGTTAAGACTCCACTGAGTACTTACAGTTCTATATGCTTTATAGCAGGCTGATTTGTGGTCTCCACTAAATGCAAATCTACAAAGACGTATGCTTTTTTCTGCTCTTAGTCCAAGGGCAGACTCAACATACATTCATGTGACAAACTTTGTTAAATTTTGGATTCAACCAAGTCTCATTACGGCCTCTTCAGTCTGGAGACGAGTGTGTTTTGTTGCTTGTTCCACAGACAGCTACATTTTGCACAAAAACAATTCCAGTGATAAACATCTGCTTTTGATACAACAAATTTATTTCGCTGACACCATTCATTTAGTTTACAGTTGCAATAATGGACATAGCTACAAAAATACAACTGCTTCTTCTTCAGCACATTCTTCAATAATAATAATATAACAATAATAATAATAATAAAACAAAGAATTACCTGATTTTTGTTTCTGAGAAAAATGAGATCCACATATTGTAGGACGTTTGTTTTAAATTTCGATAGAAGGGTAGCAGGCCCTTGTAGAGCAAAATTTAGTATTTTGGTCTAGACAACTGTTATGTTCCCCTAAAAAGGTCCAGGGATGAGGTTGAAAAAAGGAGACAGGGAGGCAAAATGGTTAAATTAAAGAGTTTTATTACTGCTTCTATTAATAACCAAACTCAAAGAGACAGACAAGCCCCTATCACCATTTAAAGAAACAAAACTCAAGCGTTGGTCAGTGAACTGAAAAGCAAGTAAAAAAGGATTAGTTACCAAACACACTCCTCTCCACCGAGTAGGAGCCAACAGTCACAAAACACAGCTCACTTGCTGCAACCACTAACATGGCTCTCTGGCACTAGAGCTCACCTTTCTCTGGCCTTAAATACTTCTAATTGCTGATGAGAGTCAGCTGTACAGAAAAAAGGTGACACGTAAGACAGGAGAGACAGCAGGACACACCCACCCAAGGGCAAACTCAGGAGGTGGCCCCGCTAGGGCTGTGACAACAACTCAAAATGTGATGTCCACACATGTGGACGCCAGGTCCTAGGAGGTTAAAGGTCACACTTTTTTGCTAATACCTGGCATTCAGCCTATTCATCCTTTGTTTCCTCTTTAGCCTGGGCCACTATTAAATGCTTTACTTTACTGCTTGTCAACACTTTAGGAATTATGATACTAATATTTTGTACTTTTTAAATCGTGTCCATTTCAAAGCCTTACTGTGTGGTTCCAGGTGCATCATGACAGGCCTGAGTGTTTTCCGCCACCTCTGGAGCTGGCTTTGCTACCCATGCTGCAACAGTTGGCTGTCATGTTGGAAAGATGGCATGCTGCTGCAATTGGTAGTGATATTCTAGCCACAGATGTAAATGTGAGTGTGAGCGGTTGTGTGTGTCTCGGTGTTAGCCCTTTGATCGACTGTCGACCCTGCCTTTCGCCCTATGTTAGCTCAGATATGCTCCAGCCCATCCACTTACAATAATCTTTCTTAAGAAATATGAAAATGAAATCCGATATAATTGAATTAACAGATGACAGCTACACTTATGTTTTCAGATTCACTTTTCTTCTCTCTGAATCCTCATTACTTGTATTTGTTTTAGTTGAGCAGGTGGTCTCTTCAGGGGGTTTCAAAGGCCTGCGGTATGACTGTTCATACTGCAGGCACTGTATTGTGTTATATCTGATTTGGTTGTGCTCCAGTGCCGTCTGTCCTCACCTCCTTCTGGGAGTCCTCGTTGACCCTTAGCTTTTTCTGACTTAACAGGAAAGGATCCATTTTCAGCGCGGTAATCTGTCTGTCAGTGTAAGAAGCTGGTGGCGTGTGTGTACGTGCGTATATGGAGATTACAAGAGGAACACCACTTTGCTCAACATCCCTAAGCCATCACTGGAGACAAAACTTCCCAGTCTTTAGTACCTCCTGTCTTCACACCAACAAAGGACAACGCTTAGGACCACAAAGGTGTTTGCCAGGTTTTTGTGGACCCTCTTCACACTCCACTGCCTCTAAAGAACACATTCCAGTGAGGGTGTTGGGTCAGCGAAGGCGCTGAAGGACAGTCTGTGGTCCACAGGCTGCAGTAATTTGTTTATTCTGAGTAGGCCCAGGAATGTCAACTATGAAGAGACACTACAAGTCATGACAGCTTCGTTTGACACTTTTGGCAATCTGTCATTAATACTAGTGAGCAAGCAAAGTGAGCCACCACTCAGCACAATGCCACTCCACTGTGTGGACAGGGAGAGAGTTTTAATCTCTGCAGCATCTGGTTGGGTTCTTCAAAAAAAAAAGGAAGATGAAAGCACGTCTGTTTATCTACGTGATTTATCTCGTGTCTTTCTGCACCAACACATTCACTTTGCCCGGCTTACAGTACAGCATTTGTATATGAAGATTTACACTCCTGTAAAAGATCTTATCGTAAAAGGAGGCTTGTTGAAGCAAAGGAGAAATAAAAGGGAGATGTAATGAGGGCTAAATTCTGAAGCCCCTTGTTTAAACCTTTGTCTATCATCACATCATTTTTGGATGACAAAGTCCAGCCTAAACGCACATTGAAAACATTAGTGCATCACATGCGCTTTTATTTAATCTTAGCAACACAACACTGACCACATGTTACAAAAGATGTTTAAATAAATCAGCAAATCTAGAAGTTAACGAGGTAAAAGCAAAGTTATCAAAGGCACATTTTTTCCAGGGTTATTATTTTAACTTCTATGTTTTATGCTCAGCTTCAAAAAAAAAAACACCACTGTACCTCTGGCAGAGTGAAAACTGCAAAAAAAAAGAAAGAAAAGAAAAAAGCAGGAATGCTGCTTTATATGCACACCCATTAAATTCTACAATTTTAGTATGCTAATAAACATGTCAATTGTCATTTTACAAGTTCCAGATACACTTCATCTTCTCGCCGTGTGTACCTTTAGTAAATACACCACAGTAGATTCTGTTTTTATAAGTTGGAAGTTATGAAATACATGTTCACACGGATCAGTTGGTGGAATCATTAATTTCATGCTTCATATCCAACCCAGACTCCTTCTTTTTCTCTTAAGCCGAATTGATGAGAAACAGAAACTGGCTGGATTCTGTGGCTGTGTCATGTTGATGTCTGTGGAAAATATTTTGGATGTAACTCGCCCTAATGATCTGCTCTTTGTCGAAAGTTTAGAGGTCGGAATTCGATGAAAGCTATTGGACAAAAAAAAACAACCCCTTTCACCTCAACTCGCTCGAGACGCTAGCTTAATATAAGCATTTACACCTTTGTGAATATGAACGAATTGCTTTGTGGTATTATATACTGAATGCTATGTACAGTATATATAGTGTAAATCTGTAAGAATAACTTGTAGCAAGTGTGCAAATGTGAATGTTTTTCCCTCAGAGTCGCATATGCATTGGGATTAATGTCCTTGAATGATATTTGTCTTGTTTTTTTACAGTCAGCAAAGGTAAGGTGATCACTCATATCGTGAACTTTGGCATGTGTTAGTTGCTTCTCGGCCAAAAACACAAGGCAAATACATCTCAGTCCAGAATCTAATCCAATAATAACCTCACACGGTGAACTCTAAAAATAATCACACTCTGTCAAAAACAAGTGCATAATTGCCAGCGAATAACTGCAAGCGACCTTCCTAATTCTTACCAACTGTATATCACCACTGGAATTTCAAGGTCATCTTAAAAGTTCTTACAGTATCCATAATGCAGACAGGAATTCAGTATACACTGTACGAAAGATAGTTTCATGAGTACAGTTAGGATAACAAAAAATAATACTAAAAACACAATATGTAACACAACCGTGATACTGATGGCCTGTGTTCTGTTAGCAACATTTTAATTACAAGTTACAAAAAAAGTCACAATGCTGTCCTGCAGTTTTAGAGTCTGTGCAGCTCTGTGGTAGCTGCTTTCTATTCAAACAAACAAAAAACGTTCAAGTCCTTGACATTATTGCAACACAGGTCCAGGAAAATAAATTGAAGTGCGACATTTTGTGTGAATATTCCCTACAAGCTCACACATTTACAACGTCTTCCTCATTTGTAACATCAAACTTGTGAAATCGCTTGGGAACAGAAAATCAGTTCTGGTGCGTCGCGCCTTGATCTGCGCTCCTCCTCCTCCTCGCGCCGGCTTTTTCAGCTCAGTGTCGGGAAAGGTTACGAAGCAACAGCGGCGCAGGCTGAAGAAAAGATTCACTGGGTGACTCCCCTGTCCAGCGAAAATGAGGTGAGACGAGAGTAGGAAATAGGAAATGTCCCTCTAATGTGTGGAAGTTGAGTTCACAAGTTCAAAAGACTAGGAGAAGTCCAGTGGGCGGATCATCATGGTTGTTGCTCGAAGTGAGTAACTGGGGCCCTTAAAGTAGTGCCACTTGATACCGTTCAGCTTCCCTATGTGTTGTCCTTGGTTAAAGTACATACCATTAAGGTTTGAAGGGCCACAGGCATCAAACCACCAACCTGGGAAAAAGACAAAAACATATACGTATTATTAACATATAATACAGACCAGAGAATTATTCCTGTATTGTTGCTGTAGTTATAAAGTTACTTCAACCGCAGGCTTTGTGCTTTGTGAAGGTTGAAAGGTTCCCATGGCCTCACCCGCAAAGGCTTGGCATAAGTTCAGACACCGTTTCCTGCTATCTGCTGAATGTGTTGCTGTCAGTGGGTTCATCAGCATGCCAGTACCTGTTGCTGAACACTTTTGGGACCTTCTTCTATTTAAAGCAGTGCATGTATGTGCTTCAGTGGGACATCAGAGCAGTGAGAGGCATGGGAAACTTTTATTCCACCCACAAGGTGACACATTTTATAATTTCTCTGAACTATATCGGTTAGATGAAGAAGGGGCCAAAACTCAGGCACCAAACTCAGGCATGTTGAGTTTTTAAGAGGGCCTCTTTTATAGTTTTATCCAGTTTCTCAAGTACATGGGAATAGCTTTCCATTTCTTCTTAAAGGCTAAAACTGTGGACCAACTGGCAAATGTCTGCCGAGGAACTTCTACATCTTTGGTAGCCTGAATCCTATTAGTAATCTTTCAGAAGTACTTTTAATCTTTAATCATATATTTAATGTCCACCTTTTAACTCATTTATTTGAATGATACGTGATATTTTCCACTGTGACAGCGCTGGTGATTTCCACCCGAAAGAGACTGGTGTCTGTGCCAAGAAGTTAGTACCAGCAGAACACTGCAAAATGGATGTGCCTAATGTTGGAACAGCCGGTGTCAGTGGTTGCTGGGACAGCTACAGCAAAAACACAAAGAAATAAAAAACAAAACAATGATTTGTTGACACAGCCCACGGATTTTGAATCCCGTGATTTTCTGCCAATAAAAATGACAATGGAATCACTTTCAAAACTAATGATATGTAACGTTCTCAAATCTGCCAGAACGTGAGCTGTTTTGTGAAAATGCACTAGCACGAGCATCCTGCTGGTGGGAAATGAAAATCAAATTTTGCCTGTTAAAGATTTGGAAACTGCAAATCATGCTTTACTTTCCTCTCACTTCCACGGCTCTAACTTATTTTCTATGCAGGAATAACACAGTTAGACCCTTATAGCCCTGGCCTCTCTTCACCAAGGAGTGAATACAGAACTCAATATTAATTGATTATTAATTCTCCGTGTCACCTGTGCAGTGGGCGGAGAGTTACTACAAGCACATCTTTAAACTCCTTCTACTTTTTCAAAAACAAATTGGAAATAACATTAAAAGCATCTTAAAAACTTTATCTTTAAAACAAATCTGGGTAAGAGGTCTTTTTTATTTATTTAAAGCCTATCAGTGAAGCTTGCAATATTGTTATTCAGACAGTTTCTGCTCTTACTTTTAGACATTTGTTTCACAAGTATAATATCTCCTGGTTTGATCCTGGGAGAAGACACAAATTCCTTCGGGCTTATGTCACGAAGGGCACAAATCAAACATGCTACAGGAGCTACCTGCCCCTGTGATCCTTTGTGAATTAAGGGAAAAGCTGTACCTTTCTATCTTATTTGATGATGATATAAAATGCTGTTTATGTTATACTTTCATCCACAGAGTCTGCGCTCTTAATAATTCACTTCTTGCTTGTTTCTGTGTGTTTCACATCTATTTAATTTTGCGATTTTGAAAAACAGGAATTCATGAATTTCTGGTTTATGTCATCCTATCTGCCACTGATCAGTTCTTATATCTGAATCACTGAACACACACGGGAACACAGTCAGATATAGATGGAGGAACGGAATGTGTCAGTCACATGGTGACAAATGGCACTTCTCCCTTCTGGCGGTCCTGAATACCACAGCGCACAACAGCATGACATTTCACTGAGACCTGTCAGTAATCAGGAGCAGAGTTTTGCCCTTGTTGCTGGCACACATCACACAGATATAAGTTTCACATTGATTGCTGCTTCATCCTAGGACAAATGGCTAACCTGGCATGGAAACCAGTGCACGCCTCTTTATATTTCCACTGCTGCGTATCATTTCAGGTGCAAGTGCCAGTGGGGAAGTGAAATTGCACCACCACAAGTGCAATTTCACTTCCCACAAGAAATTCAGTGAAGAGAAGGTTAAAGCCGGCTATTTTCTGAGCTTGAGAATAAAAAGTATAATTAAGGAAGGGGGTTGCTTAAAGTGGCAGGAAACTCATCAAGCATCTCAGTAATTCTAACAATGCATGTCCAAAATCCCCATGTAGAGAACCTGCACTGCACCAAACAAGAGCTAGAAAACAGCTTGTCCTTCAGCAATGAATGTGAGCATTTAGCAAGTAGGAGAGAGATATTTTCAACCCAGCACTTGGTGGAGAACAAAACAGAGCTGTGAAGACCAAGAAAGACTTAAACATACCCCCTCCCACACACACACACACACACACACACACACACACACACACATCGAAATGAAAAAGCCAGTGTTTTTAATTTTTTTACACCTAATATATGAGGACTAAACGTACTATAAAAATAACAACTGAGACAAAATTAGTCTTTAAACTGAAAAACCTGTTTTTTTGCAACGCGTTCTATTGAGTCTGCTTTATTTTATTGAAATTGCATTCTTTCCTCCCATAAAGCAAATGTGGACCACTTGCCATCTTTTACAGTACTTGCTGATATACTGCAGACCACACAACCGCTGCCATACACATAAACATTTAGTGTGCACATCTCGATCCTTTGGGATTAATGATTAGTGGCCTCCCGGTTTCCAGCCCACAGCTTTTTACGAACTTGTAAAATATTTGAGGATGTTTTCCTTTGAAAAACTCTCAAGCACTGCAGTTTGTTCTCATGATGAAAGATGTCCTCCTTACTCCCGATGTCTGAGCGTCATCCCTACTGTACGCTCTGGAGCTGGGTAAATATATATATTATGTGTGTCCGTACTGTATCCTCCTCTGTATTCTTAGCACGGCACGCTGTGGTTGTCCTCATAAAGGTAACAGAGACATATTTTCCCCTTGTATATTCAAGGTACTGACGTCATTTAATGTCAGACTTGTTCTTATAAATGCAGGGAGTAAATCAAATGATATACCGCATACAGTACCACTAACTCAGCGCTGGGTTCAGCTCAGCCTCGAATCAGGCTACATGTTGTCATGCTTCTCATTTGCGGCTGGCCACAGGCGGGCCATGAATCAAGCAGAGTAGGGTGTTGATCATTGATCAATTCCAAGTTCCCTGTAATCCACTGCATTTAGAATGACCTAAGAGGTAATTCTGATCTTAAATTTGCATTTAGAAAATCCTTGATTGGTACCAGGTCAGGAATCCACAGCAACAGAGCTTCTACGAGGTGACATCAAGGGTCAGCGGGCTCCACTTACACAGCATGAGAAGCAGAGACGTTTTAAATCTCTCTGACACTTGGTGCCGCGCCCAGGGATTTTTATATTGTGCTTGTTTCCAACCTCAGTGTTACACATGTGGGAGTGGATGCAGAATATAGACTAATAGGTACAGATAGATCTTTAATTGGCCACATTTGCAGAACGAGGAGGTTTGTGATCACAGTGACCCGAGCTTATGACTGTGCAGTGAAGGTTGTGGTTATGGAATAGTTATAGTTCTGCATCACGCCCTCGTAAAAGTGCATTGTGTCCTGAGCACTGCGTAAGAAAAGCGATACTTCTACCTCTTCTACGTTATCCTTTGGGGTCTTTTTGTAATTGTTGAAATTGCGGTCGTGGTAACGTTGACATTTACAAAGCAATCTGGTGAGATGGGGAATGTGACAACATTACGAAGAACAAAGTCCGACGGAGCAAGAAACCCAAAATGATAACACAAGAGTTTTAAACAAACCCTTAGGGAAGCCAAACAATTTTGGTTATGAAAAAACAAACAGCTTTGATAGTGTGTGCCCAAACTGACCAGGACCGAGCTGTACACAAACATCGCAGACCCATTCAGCAATTAAAGAGTCAGTCATTTCTCCCAGGAGGGCCCAAAAATGAGCCGAGACACACGCGGAGCAAAGACCGGACTCATATTTTCCAGGTGACTTCAAATGAATATGTTTAAACTAGCAGCATTTTTGAGACATTAGCGATTTGATTATCTGATCGCTCTTCTTCCTGCGCTTGACTACATGTGTAACTACAATGTTACAACCACTGCGTGAATGCACTTACCACCAGTTAGCATGAGGGCGCATTTGCACATGCAGTTGTCATTGTCCATGTCCTTGGTACTGAAGTCTGCTCCGTGGATTACTAGACTGCTCTGTCTGCCTGCAGTCCCACTGTGGCTTTTCAGGAACAGCCTGAAAGACATCAGGAGGAAAAGGAGTGAGTCAGGACTCGAAAACATGTATGTGGGAGGAAGTGGGGGAGAGAAGCACAGAGAAGACATAACGTGGTGCAGGAAACATCTCCTGAGAGATATTTATTTTTCAGTTGTGAGAGAGTACATGTGGAACACCTGGAACAACATTAAGAACAGGGTAGAGAGAATCTAAAATAAAGAATGAAAGACGGAGTGTATGAAAGAATTACAGACGAAAGTGTGAGTGAGACAGAATGTCTGGGAATCGCATGTCAGCCTGCAGAGCCAGTGAACGCTGATTTACACCGCAACAACAGGCTAAATCATTAAATGCAGACCTGTAACAGCTACCTGCAGTAAAAGAGGAATAAATAACCTGCTTAACAAATCATTTATCCATAGCTGGACACACAGGGAACAATCTCAATACAATATTTCTTCCCTGGCTTCTTGTGTCAGGTACATAGTCCTTGGACTTCTTCTGTTCACGATGTAGGACGATACTTTTTTGTCATGAAACCAAACATGCCTGTCAATTTTCCTACCAAGTCCAGGAAGATTTTGCAGCAGGAGTGCAGTTTTCTCATGTTATCTGTGATTTATCGTGTAAGTTCTCTTGGATTGTTTGGATACTGTGCACATGCTACTATTAGTAATATTCTTTCTGCAGGTAAAGTTTATTTTTTCAAGACTGAAAATGAGAAGATGGTTCAGTACTACCAGAATGAAATAAGAACGAAGTATTTCGCCTATAAGTACACTAGATTGGGTGGCATTGTGGAGTGGTGGTTAGCACCTCTTTGCCACAGCAATAAGGCCTTTCTGTGTGCAGTTTGCATGTTCTCTCTGTGCCTGTGTGGGTTCTATCTGAGTACTCTGGCTTCTTCCCACAATCCAAAGATATGCATGGGGTTACATCGAATGGCGATCATGTAGCACCCCTACATGATCCTGATTTGGATAAGTAGAAATAAATGGATGTGCAGATAACACTTACCTGAAAACAACATTTTAGTTGTGGAATTCTTGCACAGAATTTTTAACAATAGCTACATAAAACTAGTAACTGATAATTATCAGTGTGCTTCTGAACCAATTTAGTGATTTACTTTCAGTAGTACGATTCGTAAACATCCATCTACTCATATGATGACTACTTTTTCTAGTTTATTCTGAATTAACTGCAAATGGCACATAAAGAAGGTATGATTCTACCTTTCTTGCTTTATCCCTGTAAACACAGCCATAAATGTTTCTTAATTAGCTTTTTTCTCTCTTAATTACCTAATTAAGTCTAATTTTAGCAAAGTAATAGATGTGCAAGTTTACTAAACTTCTAGTTAAGAGAAAAAAAATCAACAGAGCTTTTTCAAAACAGCATGAGTTCATTTAGGTGCATCTATTTACTTTTTCACTAACTTTCATCTTCCCTTGCAGTGCATTAAATCCAAAGTGCATTATTTTCACTGGCGTTTAAAGCGTCTGCAATCATAAGCTTACTTAACCTTAAAAGCTTCTGCAGCTCAACGTGGCAAAGACCAAGGAACTGATCGTGGACTTCAGGAAGACCAGGAAACATTTGACCCCTGTTTCAATCCAGGGGGTCAGTGTTGACATTGTGGAGGACTATAAATACCTTGGAGTACACATTGACAATAAACTGGACTGGGCTAAAAACACCACAGCACTTTACAGGAAGGGCCAGAGTCGTCTCTATTTTTTGAGGCGACTGAGGTCCTTCAACATCTGCCAGAAAATGCTCAGGATTTTCTATGAGTCTGTTGTGGCCAGTGCGATCCTCTATGCTGTTGCATGCTGGGGGAGCAGGCTGAGGGTCGCAGATGCCAACAGACTTAATAAACGAATCCGTAAGGCCAGTAATGTGGGATGGAGCTGGACTCCCTCAAGGTGGTGTCGGAGAGGCGGATGCTGTCCAAGATAAAGACAATGTTGGATAACACCTCCCACCCACTCCATGACATGCTGGTCAGTCACAGGAGCACGACACAGGAAATCTTTCCTGCCTGTGGCCATCTCCCTGTACAACGCATCCACTTAACACACTGGTTACTGCTACAACTACACATGTTTCTTTTCCAGCTATTTATTTATGAGTGACTTATGTATGTATATATATGTATATATTGTACTATTCTTAGTTAGCGTATTGTCTGTCTTGGTTTATGTTGGTTTATAATGGAGCACTGTAACAAAAATAATTTCTCCCAGGGATCAATAAAGTATTCTGATTCTGATTTATACTTATCTAAGTGTATTTTAGGGATACTTTCTTGAGGCCTCTAGAGCAGAGCTTGGTAAATATCCTTTTAATTTAAGAGATGCTATTGAAATAGCATGTTGGATCCAGCATGTTTAGGGGACTGATGAGCCATCACTAAGATGAATTCCTTCACACACTCAATGCACAGAGCACAAGCTGAAAACTAATATGAAGGTTGGAAGCAGATTTCTCCTGGGTGTGGCCCACTGTGAATTCAATCCTGGTGTGAGTGATATGTGCTGCATGGGGATATGACAATTCCTGCACCCATTGGACAGAACACGCCTTCTCTTATCCTGCCATATCGCAGATTTACTTTTTTCTCCATGGATACCTTTGTTTTTCTCACGCTCTCAGTTTCACTTTCTCCCAGCAGAAGGAATTGCACATCCAAAGATCAGGATTGCATCACCAAGCCAGTGAGGTCTCCATTATTATTATTGTTGTTATTAAGTACGGTTCACTCCCAAACAAAGTAATTGCTTGAGATTATTTTATCGACAACAGGGGAGCTTGGGCATGTTGTGAACTTTGAGTTCACACTTTGAGTTTTCTGATGAGAAAGTAATAAATGCAAAATGCGGTAATTTATGTTTTAAGTAAACTCACCCAAAACCTTTTTGAGGCTTGTAGCTCTGAGGCATCAGGTTGTGCATCTCAAAGAACCAGACTGATAGGCTTCCCAGGAAAGAAAATCACTCAACGTGAAAGACTCCTGTATTTGGACAGCTGTGTAAACGGCCGATTTGTGCACCAGGGTAAAAAGTATGTCTGCTAGTCACAGAGGGGAATTCGCTAAGCCACTAAACCAGAAGGCACAATCCTACGACATAAGGGTGAGTCATGTTTCTAATCAGTGGCAGCAATGACCGCTGGACATGGCAAGTTTTAATAAGGACCAGTTACAATTATGCAAGCGGTAAAGTGTCTAAATGTGCAAGTTCCTGTATGGGTGTCCAAAACTTAATCAGTGACACATTGGAGTATTATCTGGTGTCTAAAAGGCAACAGATGTTTTTGGAGATATTTTCCAGGTCAAAGTAAACTCATCCCAAAGTGCTGCCTCACTTACATGTAGAATGACTTCCATCAGCTAATTCCTGATCCCGACAAATACAGCATTCAATGTCGAGGATGTGGTCTGCTAACGCTCTGATAAAGAACAGACTGTGCTTCACATTTACTCTCTCTGTTTTCTTTAGCTCTTTACGATCTGCGTTTGCCTGATGAATCGCCAAAGCAGATCTTCAAGAAGTCTTTTCGAAATGATGCTTTGACAAACTGCTCGGAGTATTCTGTGGCTGTGCTTACCAGCTATGCTGCACATTTAAAAGACCAAAATCCCCTAATAAGACTGACATCTGCAGTTTTTCCTGTCAGATTCCATTAAGCACGTAAATGGTAAGTGGGATAATCCAAAGAGGGGCCAAGTTATGAATACAAGAGGAACAGATGCCTTTCCCGAAGCCTGTTTAGAATTAGACAAAGAAAAAGACCTTGGCAGATATGGCATCTTCCTGTTAATGAAATGTATCAAAGGACAGACATCTGCTCAGTCAGACTGGAAACTAAAAAGGCAATAGACGCTAATCTGATCTGGCGTTAAAGAAACTTAGTAATGCAATTCGTCAAGGTACATTAGTGAAAAAATAATTTTGGAATTATTTGGTTGTCTTAGTGACAGGAAAGGAGTTACGTGTCATCTCAGGTCTCTAACATCCACTGGAAATGCTGGGTGCTTCTGATGCTCTAAAGTTACAGTGTGTAAAATGCTGCTAGATGTCAATAGATTGCAGATTGCAGTCAACTGAGTTTTGCTTTATTACTCCTCCTAATTGAAGTGCATAATCGTAGCTATGGTAACAACTTTGGCTGCCATTCATCTGTAGTGAGTGTAGGCTGTTAGTTCACTACTTACCTCAGCAATGTGTTGTGTGTCCTGTCTATTTACTCTACAGCGTGTGGCTGTAAAATCTTCTCACTTGTAACCAATGACAGCAACACTGAGGTGAATACTGAGCTGTTGAGGAATCCTGTCAGTAAGCGCTGCTGTTAGCCTCTGTTAGCCTCTGTTAGCCAGCGTAATAAAACTTTCTTTGAAGTGTATCAAACATAGTTCGACTTGGTAACTTAGCAAATAAAGCCTTACATAATGTGAGAATGTAATCAAACTGTTTATCTGGGAGGAAATGTGACTTTTAGGACACTTAAGCGTAATATTAGCTGGCATAATGTTTGCTTTTAACCAACTGTTGTTGGAGACGGGAGGGTCGCACACAAAATCCTGTGTTATCTGCTGACAATAAGTAATTCAACATCCTGACAATATCAGGAATAAGTAAACATGTTTTGTGCATATTTTCATGTTTTAGAGCCCTGACTTTAGAAGAAGAGGCTGAAGTTGAAAGAGTGGAAGAGGATGACATTTTTTTCCAAATACTGGTCATGTTTCCTATGTGCTCTCACTCCTTTGGTGAAGGAGACCCCTTCTCAGATCATAAATGAACTTTCATATCTTGAGTCTGAAGGTGCCAACATGAAGTTCTGCTAAATAACTGCTCATCGATAACATTAACCAAGCTAAGGCCTAAGCTTAGTTTGAGATGCTGTAAAATGAGGAAAAGCTAGGCCTACTATAAATATGCTCGTAATGTGATTACTCCAGGTCAAATCGACTTTTTTAATCTTAAAAAAGAACAAAGAAAAACTGAAAGAGATGTGAAAACAGAAACTGTAATAAGAGTTTCTGAAAAAGACAGAAATATCCAAGTTCGGTGTCACAAGAAAGTCGTATTATATTAGGAAAGACACATCAAGGAGCAAATAAACCTGAATATGGAAACACAACTTAAGTAAACTGAGTTTTTATAAGTGTTATTTGGCTGAGCTGAACCCTTAAACCCTTAGATACAGATTCGGTTTCAGTCATAATGAGTCGACGCTCTAGAGTATTACAGCTGCAAACTGTGTACGTGGGAAATCATTTGTAGCGCTGTAAGGTGAGCTATCCGATGACACTAATATGTTTATCTGAGACTACTTCCAAGTGAAACTAGGTTACAGTGATTGACATTTTATCAGACTGTAACCTAAAACACAGTCATTAACATTATTAAGAAGAACAATTAAGGCCGTGCACGTTTTAGTTTTTTTTTTCAAGTTTAGGCTAAAATTTAGCACAAAGGCTGCATTAATTAACACAAACTCAACTTTATATGTGTAGAAATCTGTTTCATTTAAAGTAGTAAAGTGTTCATGAATGACCCCTTAAAGCTGTTTTTTCCCAGACTTAGCGGATTACAGCTGAGTACGTGGGATTCATGTGGGGTCCTAGATCTGCGAACACGTTGCCTCTTTGAACTCTTTTTTTTTTAGCTGACATGTTCTATTTCTCAACACTCTGTGTTACTCTGAACTGGGAGAACATTTCTGTCATATTGTAACTTCATAGAAGAATTATTCTGGGAAGGTTTGGGTCAAGTCCTGAAGCAATACTTCTAATGGAATGTATGGCACACTAAAGTTCAGGGTGCTCTTTGAAGAAAATGCCAGAGATAAAGTACGGATGGTGGCTAAGCATGCTTGTTTTTTTCCCATCTACTTATAGGCGACTACCCTGTCAGCTGAAAGTCCTGCATTATCCTCTGCGCCTTAAGCCACTGCAAAGGTTAATCACTCTGACTGAGGGCTAGCTTCCTACCACAGAGCCACAGAGGTATCTGGCTGGCTACTCTCTTGCCAATGGGTGTCATATAGCTCCACTGAGAAAATCATTCAGGCAGGCATTTGTCATAGTGCTTATAATCTGGCAATACACTTTATAATTTACATTGTTGCATTGAGTAAGACCACTGCCATATCCATCTTATTCATGCCTGTTAAAATATGCAGACCTATTATGCTTACTGTCACACATACTGACCCTGGATTTTCTCCATCTGACCCAGAAAATTCTTAGCATTGATGGACGAAAGTACAATCAGTTTTATGTTGCATATCTGAAAGCTGTGAACCCTCGAGAATCAGAATCTATCTAACTTGAAATTTGCAGGGACGGGATTCAATTAGCTCCAATTTAAGGTATCCCTGATAATCTCAGAGTGAGTCTTGGATAAAGAAGAAGGTAATCATATTTTGCAACTCAAATCTCTGCCAATTTCTTTTGTAAATCTCCAAAGGAAAAACATCTAAACGAGATCTGATTCTACAGGGACCTTAGTCATTACCATATGGAGAAATCACTGAATTTTAGGAACTTGGCTTTCTCAATGGGGAATCTGAATAAAGATGTAATGGCTCGTTAAAAAATAAACATACTGCATAAGTCTTCTAGCTGGGAGATTTTGAACACGCATACTAAAGATTTTTTCATGTAAACTTTAATTTCTGTATGTGCATATACTGAACTGATGTAAATCTTTCTATCTCAGACAATTTTGGAAACGATTGCTTTACATATCTGGATCTTCAGATGTGCATTATTATTTTAGGATGCATTAAATTCAGTGACCCACATTGCTTTCCCTGTGCTTAATGAAATAATTACATGAAACTAAAGATTACAGAGGCTCACTCAGGCTATGAAAAAAGTACTAAAGTACTGCACAAACATTTTGAACCACGTCTCATTGCTTTTTATCTTCTAGCAAAATGGGAAATTGGTGTCGTTACTGAAACATATCCAAACCTCAATATAAATATAATCTAAGTAGAAGAAAGAATCAAAGTTTGTATAATTCTCAAAAAGGTTGAAAGTCAGTTAATGTCTTACACAGCCTGAACTCTCTTATGTAAGCTTTATTAAAATTTCTTCAAGTAGTCTTCGGGAATAGCTCTCCAGGTTTCTTGAAGGACATTCAAAGCTCTTTTTTGGATGTTGGCTGCCTTCACTCTTTCAACATCCCACACTGCTACATTAATGTTAGGCCCAGGCTTTGGGGAGGCCAGTGCAGGAATGATGGCGTTCCTTCATATGTTTTTCTATCAAGGTATGCTTTTATACTGGCAGTGTTTTTGGGACCAGGGTAAAAATAAAGCTGTTGCCAATCAGACGCTTCCCAGATATTATTGAATTCTGGATCAAAATCTGATGGTACTTCTTTGCATTCATAATTCCATCAGTTTTGGCAAGATTCCCAACAGCACAGATGCAAATGCAACCCCAAACCATGACAGAGCTGCCACCATGTTTTACAGAAGACCTCACTGGTGTATTCTCCTGACTTCCTCTGTACTTACTGACAATGATTTGAGCCAAAGGTTTCAAAATATCATCACTCCATAAGAAATGTTGCCACTGATTTTCAGTGTAGTTTTTTTTATTTTATTTGGCATACATCAGGCTTTTCTCTTTATTTCCTCTTGCCTTAAGAATGGCTGTTTAAAAGCTCTCATTTAAGGAAATCTCCTGGGACAACTATGATCTTTATTTAGTTCAGTGAAACTATAACCCTCCAAGAATCAGACTGACAAAAAAAACCATATACTTATACCCATTGTGAAAATATGATTGTGGGCTATTCTTGTGAGTGTCCAGTGCAGTTTACTTTCTGTGTATATCCTGTATTTGTCAGTTTTCTGTGTTATTCCTTTGTTCCTGCTAATTGTGTTCACAGCTCTCCTGCAACTTTTTCTACCTTCTTATTTATTCTTTTGCTGGCTAGGATTCATGATAATAATGGTGATTTATTAATTTACAAAGAAAACCTTTTATAAAAGCATCATAAAACAACAGCAAATGTCATTCTGTAGATCCCCCCTCCCCCTTTAAATCTTTGTTGTTTTTGTTTATTCCATTTACGTTTCACAGTTAGTCATTTTTAATTCTTTTTTGCATTACTTTGCTATTTAACTTTCATTTTCATACTGAACAACCATGTTTTCTGGTCTCTTCTATTAATATTGACAATGCAGAGCCATTCAATGAAACAACAAAACTTTGACAAATGACAGTAATTAACTGATTGTGTTCATCTGACGGCTATAGTTAGAACAATATTTGGAGGTCATGAAATGATTTGACCATTTTCTTTTCTGCAACCCATGCTGTGGCACACCAAGCAGATTAGATATGATGATAGGGAACTTTTTTCAGCTGTTTATAAAGAAAGTAACCTCTGCAATTATGGTGGCTTGAGTCACAATGAAGCAAAAAACCAAAATAGACCTATAGAGTTTTCCACTGAACCACAATTCAAGCTTATACGATTGTGAAATGAGCTCACTTTACAATCATGTAACTTTGTGGTTCAGAAGCAAACTCCATAGGTCCAGTGAAATGAAATACCTGTCAAAGTGTTAAGATGTGCACATTCATGATTAAGACAACCTTGCTGATGTCGGCGTTCTCCCTGCAGATACTGTGTAGATTTCTGTCTTTTTTCATGAGCTGTTTCTGCATTGATGCAGTTCTCCTGCTCTCGCCATATTATCGCTTGTGATTTATGGGAGAAACAACGTTTTGAGGGCATGACTGCTTAATATGGCCTTCAGTGCACTCAAGAATACATGCAAACAGTGCACTCATCTACAATCTTATTAGGTACACCTTGCTAGTACTGGATTGGACCTCCTTTCTTCCTCAGAAGTGCTTCAATTCTTCATTGCGTAGCTTCAACAAGGTGCTGGGAACACTCAGTGATTTCCACATGATAGCATCACACAGTTGCTGCAGATTTCTCAGCTAAGCATCTATAATATGAATCGTCTGTTCCAACACATTCCAGTTTGCACTACTGGACTGAAACCTAATGAACTAAGTACATTTATTGTCAAGTTCAAGAAACCAGTTTGAGATAATCAACTTTGTGACATGGGATGATATTCTTCTGGAAGCAGTACACTGTAGCCATAAAAGGATGAACATGGTCAGCAACAAGACTTAGATAGGCTATGGTGTTTAAACAATGTACACCATCAGCCTGAACCGCTGGTACAAGGCAGAGTGGATCGATGCTTTCAGGTTGTTTAACCAGTCAATCTGAACATCTGAAACCTTAGACCAATTTTGGTCTAAGGTGAACTGTAGCCTCAGTTTACTGTTCTTAGCAGACAGAATTGGCATCCGGTGTGATGTTCTGCTGCTGTAGCCCATCTGCTTTAAGGCTCAATGTGTTGTGGTTCCAGGGATGTCTTTTTGCATACTTTGGCTGTAACAAATGGCTTGTTGAGTTTCTGCTGCCTTCCTACCAGCTTGATGCAGTCTGGCCATTCTCCTCTGACCTCTGACATCAACATGGAATATTTTGTCATTTTCAAACCATTCTCTGTAAACCCTAGAGATGGTTGTGTGGGAAAATTCCAGTAGATGAGTAAGGATGAGTGAATAAACCAGCCTGTCTGGCACCAATAACCATACCACGTTCAAAGTCATTTTAATCACCTTTCTTCTCTGTTGTGATACTCGGTTTGAACTTCAGTAGGTTGTCTTGACTATGCCCGCATGCATAAATATTTTGAGCAGCTGTCATGTGATTGGCTGATTTGAAAAAAAAAACCCCCAAACAAATCAGGTCAGTTTAAAGGTAAATACTTTGAGTCTGTGTTTTAACGTCCAGTACCAGCATTTGACATTTGACAAATCAATTACCCAAATTATCTGAATCATCTGACTATTACTAATGCGCTGTTTTAACAGTTTTATTGTAGTGGGCAAACCCCACAAGAATCCGATGACCGAGGAAAGATAAATAGCAGGTCCAAATTTTTACAGCACTTGTAATAAATGTGACATTTATGCTGTGTACATGATTTCATCTGCAAAGGATTAGGACCCAATATTTCACAAAGAAATAATTGCACACCTCCCTCCCTCTCAACAAGTTGAGTGGTTTGTGCTTCACAGTATACGTAGATGAAACAAGACGCTGGCAGCAGGACAAGCATTTCCTGGCGAGCAATTCTCAGTATTGTTTATGATAAATGGTGAGTCGTGCGCAATGGTGGACCTAGATTATAATTCTGCCTTCTTTCCAAGTGGTGCTTGTGTTCACAGCCTTGCTTTCTTTAGTGCTTAGAGAGTGCATGCTCGTGAAAGAAAGAAAGCAAGAAACACGCTGACTGACTGTACAGTATAAGGTCTTTATAAATGTTTGTCTGACTAGTGCTGGCGCAGTCAGTATTCCAGTAAATTGCCTCAGATGAAAGAAAATATTTTAAAACCAGCTAGAACACAGGCCCTATCACTTGCTATCGCTTTTAAAGTTTTAAAGCAACATAAATGCAGTCTGGCGAACTTTCTGGCAAACTTGCAGATTCTTTTACATTTAAGAGGAAGTAGGTGCCAAAGCAGAAGAAAAAAAGCCCAAAACAGAATGTGGCAATACCGGTTTGTTTGGGACTGGCCATCTGGTTTGTTTTGGCCCATGTTTCAGAGCAGCAATGAGTGATTATCATACCACAACTATTTTTCGAGAACATATCTATTTATAGAGATCTGCATGTCTCCTTAGCAGTATGAAACTGAGTTGAAAACAGCCTGGATTGGCTGGGGATGCCCTTTGCCTGCTGCTGTGTGACAAAAACAACAGTTTTTACATAAAAATGTAAGAAATCACTGTTAAATCATGTGTGAAAAAAAGCAAACGGAATTAGGGTGTTAAAAAATAAATGCATTTGTTTCTGTAAAAATGAGTGTGAATGAAATGCATGTAAATGTGTAGGATGGTGTTTAGCTTTTGAACACTTTCATAAAGTTCTTACTTTTACAATAAAGTACATATTGATCAATACGTTTGGCCTGCACTTCACATATCTGTGAACCACAGCCAAGAAATAAAGACCGAAAGCAACAAGGGATGGAGTTTCATTCGGCCCTCACATTTTGAGTGCTCAAAACTTCAACTCATAACAAAAAAAAGACAACTTGATCTCTTCCGCCTAAATGAAATCCATTCTCCAGACCCTTAGAGAAAACACACAGCCCACTCCAGGTACAAGCTTCTCAACACAGAAAATTTGTAAAGTGAAACCCCTGTCGTCGCAGGACTATTCTGAAAATTAGATATGGCAAAAGGCCTACCGGCCTTGCTGCTGCAGGGAAACGCTTGAAGCTTGTATTCTTTGATGGAGCTCTGGACCGATTGTGGTAAAGGCTTTCAACCACAGAATCTTGTTCCTTAGTTCATCATTCAAAGATGAACAAAAGTCACTTTGAAACTAAAAGGACTTCTTATCACAGAGAACCAGCCATCCAGTGAATTGGAGATGTCAGACCTTCGCCTATGAAGCCAGCAATTGCTTGGAGCTCTGGAATTTGCATCAGTTTTCCACATCTAAGTGGGCCAAGCATCTGCCATAGTTTGAAGCCTGTTATCATTAACCCCCTCAAAAGAAAACAGAAACCTTTGCCCTGCAACACGCAAGGACAAAGCATCCATCAAATCAAAGTACAGTTTGCAATGAAGAGACGATGACAAGCAATACATTTGGGCTGGAAGGAATTTGCTAAGAGACAAACCTGACCACAGACTTATATAACAGGAAAGACATGATTGAGGTGTCTGGAAAGCTCGGTTACAATTCATGGTTATAATCTTAACACTTTTGAACATTTTTTCTTACCGCTAAAGTATTATTTTCCGGTCTACTTTTTTTTTCCTTGCTTCGTTTCAGAATTATTCTATAGATACAGTCTTAGAATGTCCAGACGTGCAATGATGTAGGCACGAAAAGGTGAAGAGAACACCAAATCTTTGTCCACACCCTGAGAAGTCCGTGGCTCAGGAGGCAGGTTGATCCCAGACTTCTTCAGCCTGCAAGTCTAAGTACCCTTGGGCAAAATCCCGAACGCACATTAAACACCCCATTGTGTTGTGTGATAGTTGAGTTCTGAAAGCACTTTACTGTTTACACAACAGCCGTTTCAATCATTCATTTCACGGCTGTCTGATGGAACAAATATACTTCGCTCTTAATCAATTCTGTCCACACAGGCTGTGTAATAGCTTTCATTTGACTCACTCTGTGTATGTAACCGTGACTCAAAACATATTTTTATGCTTTAAGACTGTTTGCTTCCATATTACGTGAATAATTTTGATTGTTTGTTGGGCTTTGAACACTGCCAAAACTTGACTGACACTCTGCTGTGTTTGGACTGAACTGTGTCAACATTGTGCAAAAGCCTAGAACTATGGCAGGCTTTGAAGCTGTAATGAGACACAGCAGTGCATTGGGCAAAGCGCTAGTGGCATCATGCTAACACGTGAACAGTGACAAAGCTAACAGGCTAATCTTCACCATGCTGGCATACTAATATTTGCTAATTGCTACTAAACACGAAGTACGAGTGTTTGGAATAGCATTGGTTCTGGTGGTATTTGTTCTAAGCTAAAGAGTTGGCCTGAAAGTGTTGCCACACTGAAGGTGAAGTGTGTGTGAAGAGAGATTTTAATGTTAAACTGCCTTTTAGCTGACAGTCATGCTAATAAGGCCGGGCCGCTAATCATGCGCAGTTCTAACATCACTCGGGCTTCATTCATTAGCTTTGTGTTAGCATTCTCCCTTTAAATAAGCTACATTTGATGTCAAGGCAACAAGACATCAAGACAAGATGTTTCTTTTTGTCTTGATGTCTATAAACACTTTAGTGATCAGTTTATGCCTTCGATCACTCGTTTTGTGTCATATTCAGTAAAACATGAAGTCTATTTTGCAAATTGTAGTCATACCATGCGATTCAAAGTCAAACAACCCTCCTTGTCTCATGCGTTTGTTTGCAACCAAGATGGCAATTGCAGAAACTTTCCACTTGAGTCTTCAATATGGGACTTCAGAAACCAGTAGGTAACCTCACAGAAGCTTCGACCATCTTTTAAAGAGCTTATGGTGCAGATGTTAGCACAGACTGAGTGTTGTGTTGCAGTATAATACAGTTGTTTCTGTTTTGGATGCAATTTGCACTTTACCATCATGCTATGTCCTTTTGTGCAATAAAATATGACTACAATAATGTGTTACTTTGTAGCTGGCTACATCCAACACTGGTAACATGGCAATAATAAGCAAATACTGGCCTGAAAACACAACAATCCCCCACTTTGTCTGCTATTACCTGTAGTTTTGCTTCTCACTGCCTATTTGGAAGCGATCGTACAGTGAAAAGGCTTGGAGCCCGTCCCAGTCGGTCAGCTCTACACGGAGGGCATACTGCCTCTGGTTTGTCAGCTGGTAAACGTACTCATTTCCCAACCAATGCTCTGCAGACAGGGTCCCAAAACCCTGCAATGGAAAAGAAAAATTCAATAATCAGCATGTAAATACCACTGACAATACTTTTTGTAAAGCATAAACTTGAGATTATTCATTGCTCATCTCATCACTTTTCCCTTGGATGATAACATCTTCACACTAGAGGATTATGGCATGAATGGGAAGGAATTTTCTAATTTACTTTTTCCTTTTTATCAATCAGCAATTAGATCAGAACAAACCGTCTCTGATAATAAATGCTGTGGTTGTTTATCCACCAGCAGAAATGTTCTTGTACTGCTGTAGCGTCCTACCCCAAATAGATAAGACTTCCATTACATATTAGACATATTTACATGTTTCTTGAGCATGCTTTTGGCCCAGTCTTTAACTTGGATGGACTTACCTATCTATAAAATTACAAAAATCGATACCAGCTGAATTAGAAGCACACCTTTTTTCCATTTCTGTCTTCCACTAAAGTCACACATGTTTAAGTCATTATTACTTAAAGAATTCGTTCCCAAAACATACACCGCATGCATGGACACTCCTTCAAACAAACTCCAAAGTTTGTATTTGATCACAGTGGCTCCCGGTCACAGGCAAAGTGCTTCTGACAGCAGCGAGAGCAGTGGATTACAGAGGGGGGAATATCACTAAGCAAGATGACATTACAGGTCTGACAGGACAGTCAAGGCTGCTCCGTTAAAGATTGTAAAACAGAGGGGCTGAAATTGTCAAAGCGGTAAAGTCAGAAAGAAGTTGTGTTTGTGCTCTGAGTGTGTAGTGACAAAGAATAGCAACGAGGGAACACAAATACGGGGCATTCCTATGGCCTTAGCCATGTCCTGCTGAGTGGGTGGAAGAGAAAAAGGCTGGGGCCCATTACCACTTTCTCTCTTTTTCTCTCTGTCGCTACAATTGATCTTGCTCCTGATGAGATGTTCCCATCTAAAAGGCTTTAAGTTTGATCCAATGCCTCCTACTGTGACCACAGTTTATCTCAAAAATTCTTGCTTGGAAGAGGCTGCATGTGGGGATCTTTTGACAGTTTTCCCTCATATAATTCTGAAGCTCTGTGATTCTTCACACGCAAACCTGATCTACATCACTCAGCCCACAAAAAGATGAGGAGATGGTTAGTCATATTGTTGGACTGAGCGCTCGGTTTGCATGTCAGTTACACTTTCAAAATGTCCTGATAAAAAGGAAATGTGTATGTTGAGCACTCATATCTCATATGTAGATCTCATATCTCTTACTGACTTACTTGTTCCCAACCTTTGTTTTTTTTTTTGGTTGTCAGGGGAGCTTTAGTCATTTATTAGCACCACCCATCCTATCACTTATACACCACACAGCCAAAAAAAAAAAAAAAAAAAAATCACACACTAATATTTTATTGGACCGCCTTTAGCTTTGATGACGGCACCATGGCGATCCTTCAATAAACTTATACAAATTATTTTTTTTGCCCAGATCTTGTCCCGATGATGGGAGGGTTGAACATCCAAATGAAGTCTTCTCCAGCACATCCCAAAGCTTCTCAGTGGGGTTAAAATCTGGACTGTGGAGGCCAATCCATGTGTGAAAATGATGTCTCATGCTCCTTGAGCCATACTTTCACCGTTTGATCCTGATGAAGCGTGGCGTTGTCATGTCGGAATAAGCCGGTGCCATCAACGAAAGAAAAAAAAATCAGCTGATGGGAAAACCTGGTCATTCAATATATTCAAGTAGACAGCTGACTGTATTATCTGGGAACATAACATTGATGAACCTAGACCCGGCCAAATAAAGAAACCGCAGATCACAACACTGCCTCTGCAGGCTCGTTTGTAGGCACCAACATTTATCTGCTGCTCTTCTTAACATGTTCCAGCCATCACTTTGGAATGAGTAAATCTAGACTCTCCGAAAGTTGATTCTATTCATCTGGACTCAGAGTTTTCTGTGGAAGACACGTTTCATCACTCCTCCAAGTGACTTCTTCAGTCTCAGCTGACTGCAGGTTTCCCTAATCTTATAAACCGTACATTTGTATAAGATTATAAGATTATAACTTTGGGGAAACCTGCAGTCATCTAAGACTGAAGAACTTACCTGGATGATTGAGCATGCATCAAGATGTAAATCTAGACTCAGACCATATGATCTTTTTCCATTGCTCCAGAGTCAAATCTTTATGCCTTGTAGCAACTTAAAGCCTTTTTTTATTAGCCTCACAGATAAGTGATATTCCTAAGGTTACATAGTTTTTTTGTTCCAATTCCTTGACTTCTCTTCACATCGTCTGTGTGGAAATGCTCCCAGTTTCACTGCTAAACATACTGTTGATTATTTTACTATTTGATTTCACCACTCCAATCATACAAGACTTTTTTTCCAACTACATTTCTTTCTCATTCCAGATTTGAATAACATGTTGGGCAGTTCCAAACCCGATTCGCTTCAATAATCTCCTCAGTTGTTTTCGTTGATTGAAGCAGGCCAATAACTTGATCCTTCTGAAATGGCCTTTCGCATCAGTTAGGATTAAATAATCTGTTGCCAGCCAAAACAATTAATATCTGAAGTTATTGTGCAATAGGAAGGCTCTTAACTATTTGCTTAGTTAAATCCAGGGTTTTTTAAAGTCATGTAGTGTATGCACATTGATGGGTATTTTTAAAGGTTTTTTTTGTTTCAAATGTTTATCTACAGCTTTTAGCTATATATATATATATATATTTTTTAAACTACTTAAGCTCAATAATTCAACTGTTTTTGCATTAGCTGAAGGTCCAAGGAGCCAGTTTTCAAGTACTATCTAGTACTACAACAAACACATTTTAAATGCTTGCTTTCTTGCTGACATTGATCCCCCTTAAACACATGGCATGATATTAATACATTAGAAGTGACTCAGACTGATGGGCAGCTGAGCAGTTACTGTAAATAAAGGTGTTACCTGATAATGCACTTACATGCATGATCTTCAGATCATATTTTAATGCACACGCCACATTCCTCTGTGGTCTCACAAAGAAACTGAGTCTGAGGTTTTGCTGAAATATTAACAGATCTTCTAAATACAATAAATGTGTAAGTACAAGACTTGGGAGACCAAGAATGTGAAAATTGATAACACAATAAAACACTTGTTGATGACTTGTAAACTTTTCAAGGAGACTCTAAGCTGTTAATTAGCCGCGTAAATGTCAGCCAAGTCCTGCGAATGCACTCCGTGCACTCCCTCTGTGCACCTGTTCAAGGCAGGAAGGTTTCCACTGGGGTTTTTTTTCTTTTCTTTTTTATCATTTTATATCTTTCTGTTACCGTTTACGCTGCTGACCTTTCACCTTTTTATTTTACCTCAAAAGAGTGAGATTGAGGTCGCTTTGAATGAGAGATTTCTGCCTTATTCCAATATTGCTTTTGTTGATTTTTGTTCAGGCTCTTTCAATAAAAACGCCAACATGAAGATTTCTCATTGAAAAACTGCTGTGGGTTTATATCTGGTCCAGTGTGCAAATTCTCTGCTTTGTAATTCCCCAAATGGCTTTATCTTTTCCCACTTACTGATAAATTGTACAACAAGAGCAGCTGAGAGATGAGGTAAAAACTCAAGTAGAAACAGATTATACGGGGAAAGAGGAAACATTAACTGAAAGCAAGTGCAAGGTATACACAGGCAGCTACTATAGCAAACACTAGCAATTCAACAGGCAGAAAAAATAAATCCAAGTTACCATCTAAACACAGCCTAGGTAGGAAATGTTAACACCCTCAATGCAAATATGCACAGCTTTATCCTTGATGACAAACACCTGGCCCAGCTCGACTGAGACTAAACAAATGCTTTGTTTTCAGATTTAGGTAGTAATTTCCTGTTGGAGAAGAGGAAGAATAACAGCAGTGAAGCCTCGGCTAAGGAGCAGTGCAAGTCTCAGACACCCTAGACAATTTTGCTAATACAAAAACGACAGGGGAGATATTGCCGAAGAGGAATGACATCTGGCCGAAGCGTTCCAAATGGTCTTGGATCAGTGCATCCCGACTCTCATGTTTTCATCATGTTCAGTAAAGGCCAAAGTGTGCACGATATTTTTCATCATCACACAGTGGAAGCGTATTTTTTTGAAACAGGAGGTCTCGCTCATCGTACGGTTTCGTAATTTATGCTTAATGGATACAGATGAGTGCGCTCACTCAGTTTCTGGGTGTGTATTCACTTACTGTCTCGTGTTTAAAGAACAAACATTATCCTCTCGTTTTTAATGGATATGAATGAGTGCATGGATGGAGAAGTGCGTGCACGTATTTGTCTTGTCTCACCATCTTGTACTCCTTCCATGTTCTCTGGAAGTCCACGCTGCCATCTTCTCTGCGCTGGATGACTGTCCATCCGCCACCGGCTGTTTCCATTCTGCAGTAGACCTATGCAATGTTAAAAGGACAGAAAGGGAGGGTTGGAAAGTACTGTGTATGAAGGTGATAGAACACTGATAACACCCATAGGTCTTTGCATAGCCTGAAGATGTAACGTAACTACCAAACTAATGAATTCAACATTCAACATTTCAACTCTCAGCGGCATTTACAAACAGAGCAGGGTCACTTGGACAATTATTTGGTTCTAGACACTCCTTTCTCTTGCTTTCTCGATGAATCATCTTTGGGAATGCAATGTATCTAGGTCCTCTTCAAACTCAATCAGCGTCTCCTTATCCCTCAACAGCTCCCTCGAGATGTTCCTCATCAGTGGTCCTTGTTTCTGCAAAATCAAAGTGGAGGTCCAGGATGGACACATACCAGCAGACACCTGGGTGTAATGTGGCCCTTAACCCTTAACCTCAGTGTGTGTAAGCTGATAATGCAGTACTGGCACTCTATCTGCAGTGTTACTCTTTGTTTTGAGGCGGATACCCCGGGGTTTAGCGGAGAAGGTCTCTCACCTCAGCCAGACCACACAGCTGAACACACATGAACAAAGCCTGGGTATAATTAAAGCGGTAGCCCAGACAGAACCCTTCTTTTTAAGACTAGCTCTTCATGCATGCCAAACACACACACACATGCTATGACCATCCACTTTACAACCATCGCTAAAAGTATAGAATAGTATAAAATAATGTTTTTTTTAAATTAACTTAAATTTTGTCGATCTTTTATGCATAGCAAGTAACACACACAAAATAATTTTCAGTGCTGACATGAAGAACCCAGGCTAAAGACAGGTAGGCTAGCTATATTTCCTCAGCAGCTAGTTTTCCTATATAGCTCATTCTAAAAAGACAACTGTCTCGCCCTGTGGCAGCTGGGATAAGATCCAGCCCCGCTGCGACCCTGAACTGGATAAGCGGAAGGAAATGGATTGATAGATGTAAAAAAACAGACTTTTCAAACTTGGTTTGTTTGAACAAAATTAGCAGATCTCTCAGTAATACACCATGGAAGTCGACAGGACATCTTCCAGCCAAAAAGACGTCAGACGCTTCTATGGGAGCTATCCACCCAGAGGCTTGAAGCTTAGATAGCCTACTGTTTAACAAATATCCTCCATAGTTTCCTCATCTTTCGTGGAGACTGGAATAATAAACAACAGCTCAAGTAACATTATACATTAAAATGCTGTGTGAATTTAAATTTCAAAAGGAGATTAGCCAAACAGCTATGAACAGAGATTCACACACAAACTCCCTAAGTCATGAAATCATCGCTCTCATCAATCAGAGAACGTAGCCAAGTTGGCCAAGGGCTCGCTCAAAGGGAAAAGCTGGGTTTCTCTCTTAGATTAGTTATATTTGGTGCCATAACAGATAAATACACTTCAGTTAAATTCAATAGCGTAGATGTGAAATACATACACACACATACCTTTGTCACCATGCTCAGCAGTGTGGTGTCCTGTTTCGCACCTAACCTCCCTAGTAAACTCCTGAACTCTCAGAGCTGCCAAATGTATTTTTAGCTTTCAATATTTCCGCAGCAGCTAGCACTCATCATTGACACTCATCATTGGCTAATATCCCACGGGTTGGTTTTAGCTCATGCAGAGAAAGCGGAGTCCAATATTTTTAAAAAACCAAGTCAAACCCTGTAAATTCACTATAAAAATGCTCCTCAGAGGTGACGAAAGCTGAGATATTTTCACATTACAGAGAAATGCTGGCTGCATGATATCACGGCTTCCCACCTTTTTGGTCTCCTGTGCATTAACGTGGATGGTGTAGACGCCATTCTTATGGAAACCAGCCTGGTACAGGTCGGCACAGTCCCGAAACCTCTTCTCTTCTTCCATGACCTTTGTACTGTTAGGAACAACTGCAGATACACAAGAAATTCGTCATGTTTTTGTCTGCATAACCTCAATGAGTGAAAATTCTCTGGAAAACACTAGGTTACGTCATATTTGACTGAAGTTTACAATTAAAGCCATTTGTTTAACATATGTGGTGTTCAAAAGTTGAAAAATAAAATCTCAAAACCTCCAAAACTCGACAATTCTCTTACTTGCTTAATGAGGAAAACAAAGAAATTTGGAAATGACAGGACTGCTGGATGTGAAAAATGAACGACTTCCTGCCTGGTTGTGTGACAGGTTAAGGAAGTCTTATATGAGCTGTGGAGTGAGCTTGGACAGTTGTTTCCACATGCTTCCCATTTTTACACTGAGCTCACTCCAGCTCCATAAAAATGCACAAACGTGAGTTTACTTATCTTCTAATCTCACTCCATGCAGTAAAAAAATATTAACTAATCCTTCTTGAAGTCTCAAACAATTAAAGCACATTTTTTTATCACTTGAACGCCACAAAATGTGCAACCTCTTGTATCTTAAAAGTAGAGTTTAATAAGAATCACAAATTGGCACCAAACCCATAGCTGATACAATCTGCAATATTTCAGATCTACATATTTCACAGGGGGAAGAAAAAAGATAATAAAATTCTCACTGCGAGCGTAACCACCAGATCAACTTTTAGAGCAACCAATTCATTTGCAGCACAGAGGTGATCATTGCTGGATATTTTCACACTCTGAGAGAAGGCTTTAGACTGTGACAGACCAGCTGCATCCATTTCCATCTGCTGATAATTATGGCAGCGTTATTTTGAAACCAAGCAAGGGGGTAAGGACAAAATACTACAAGCTATAAATTTCAAGTTCCTGTTATAACAAGTGGTTTTTATTTACTTTCCAAGCCATACTATATTGGTGGAAATACCTTCCGATTCTCTCTCCTCGCTGTCCCTGCCTTTCGCCTCTCATAGAAGGGGGTTGGTCTCAGTTTTCACACCACTGTTTTTTATTGTTGAAACGGTTGAGTCAAAGAAAATGTCAGGCAAAAGTGAAATGTGTCAGTGATCCTTTGATCCGCCCCACCCCCTCTCCTGGATGCAGAACTTCTCAGCAGAAGCAGGCTGCTTAGTTGGGCGTAGTATTGGAACATTTTGACAAGGTATTGAGTGTCGGCAACAAGAATCCCCCGCTGTGACAGGTTGACGGAGTGGACCCTTGCTCTGCAGACTCTAATACAACAAAGAACGGCCCTGTCGGGTGGTAATTGACCCCAAGCTGGCAGACAGCGGGACACATTTTAGAGGCCTGAAAGATCACTGTCAGAGGGGAGCTTTCTGGTATTCAATCTGTAACAGCGTGGACAATTATTTCACAATTGCCTTTGACATCTACCCTGGTGGAAGAAGACTGTCTGCTGAGGGGACCGGACCCTCCAGCTTCATAGCGGCTCCCTTGAACAGCTTGCTGCCCAGCTTTACAAATATTTTTTATGTCCCAATATTTATTTACCAAAAAATATTTTGTGGTTCAGCTGGGACTCGTATTCACCAGGGGGTTCATGTGAAAAGACCAGCAGGGCTTGGGTGTTTGCATAAATCAGGATCCTTGCCAAATGAGCCCAAATACTTGAACTAGGAAGGTTGAATAAAGGAGCTAAATGGACTACCACAGAAATCCCTGCTCCCATGCGACTATAATCAGTCCTCAGTGCCATTGAGAGTTAAAGTGATTGCAAGCGAATTTCTTTATTTTGCGTACTTGCAGATCAAGCATGAAACACACAAAAAACGATGCCAATTCCTTCCCACAACGCATTTACCGTAATGCAGTGATGATTAATAATTGCCCTTGTGATTTATTACAACATGATTTACTTTTGTCCTATTTTTGGATCTCAGAAATCGCATAGCAAAGTATTAAAATCCTATCCCTTCCCTTTGCCAGATACTTGTCAAGTTGATGAACACGATGCTATTTATATTCAAGGTCAACTAGACCCAAGCTGGGTCTCTAATGAACGAATGCAAGTAACAGAAATCTTAACAGACTTCAAAGAGAAATTGGAAGCAAGGTACTGTATAAAAATACTAGAGCATGTGTGCCCAGGACAGTGTAGAAAAATCATTTAAAATAAATCATTAAATATAAAAAAAAGAACTGACAATGTAACGGGGTAAAACGGTCTACAGAATGTCAAACAGGGAATTGAGGGTAATATATAAGGAGGGTCACTGGTATCGTGAAAATGTTTTGGGTTCTCTCACTTTTATATCAACTATATCTCTTGAAAAAGTACACATAACACGTACACGTGATTTGCTTTTGGATATTCCTTCCATAGAAGGTATACTACATGCAAACCATGTTTTAGCGATACTCAACTCTTTATACTCAACATTCCTATCAACATTTACATGATTTGCCAAATTTTCGCCACCAATAGCTAAATCATTCTTTTACTTTGATGTTTTTTATGTTTGGGCTTCAAACGCCATTTGGTTGATGCTTGTAAAAGGGTTAGTGGTTATTGTGTTCTAGTTAACGAGAGAAAAAAAGTCTGACTTCTAAACTAAAACCATTCTCCCTTCTCTAACCTGAACCAAGTGTTACCGCAACCTAAATCATTGGAGGAAAACGACACAAACCCAAGTCTCTGGTGCCAAACAAAGTTCATGGACTGGAAAGCGGCTTTGTTTTGAAATATTTACCGTACCAAATACTTTTCTTTTCGTGACACAATTCTTTATGCAAGGCCTCTAGTGGGGATATGTGCCGTCTATGTAATCTTTTTAGTTTTATTATGTAGAACAATTTAGAATGCTCGCTAATTGTAATTTGTAGCTTAAATGTATAAAATTGCAAACTTTAGCTTAATAAATATCAGAATAAAATATGCAGTTTTACCCTTATACGTACAACAACAGCGTGTTTGATCGCTACAAAGAAATTAAATATTTCGGTTGCACCCTTAGAAAATGCAGCAGAGTTATCCCTACTTTTGGATAGGTTATTCAGGTGGATGGAAATAACTGCACACACTTTACAACCAGCCAGTGAAGCATGAAAACAATCGCGTGCAGCAAATTTGGTCTGGAGCGTCTAACGAAGTGGTTTACCATGCTCTTTTTTTTAGGACATTACACAGAGAAAAGGCCATGTTTTTTAGGCATTGCATGGAACCTTAAAATAATTATATTCTGACTAAGCAGCTGTAAAAATGATGAATGTCATTCATTTAGTTGGATAATAGAACACTGTAAAACAAAATCACATTTAGCAGCCAGATTTTTTTTTTAGCACAGTGTTCCAAAGCTGAGGTCAGGTATTGTTCATAACAATGTGTGGCTCAGTGCTCTCTAATGAGGTTCGAGTAATGATTGCAACCTATATAAGAAATCCACTGCAGCATCTGGTCATTCTGAAAATATCTCCCTGGCCTCACTTTGCATAGCAACAGCTGAAACACACACTGGAAACTTCAATTTTAGGAAAAGCAAGCGATGGACAGCTGGTGGGAAAGAGTCTTTTTTTAAATTTAGGGCTTTTTGTAAGCATCTGTCAGTTTCCCCGCACTCAAAGATGATTTGAGGCCACGTTTTAAAGGAAGTGCTCAGGCTCCATTTCCAAACAAGAAGTTATTAACGCAAGCAGACGCCCCCCGATGGCATAAAATGCTAAATCTTCCCTCGAATGAAAACACTCATTTGTTTCTCAAACAAACTAAAGCCCCCCCCCTGAACATAGAAAAACAAGCTCTGCTTCTTCTGTGCTTTAAATGCTGCTGAAAAGCAGGCACGGTGCATCAGATGACCAGTGAGCTCTACCAACTCCTTCACCTTCTTCAGACAGGGCTTCCCCCAGGAGCTATTACAGTTTGACTTATCTGGGCTGGGGTGAGGAAAGGGCAGACCTCTGACCTGCATGCCCGCCCCAACCTTCAACACCCCCTTGGAAGAGGAAAGGACCAACCACAGAGCAGCAGTGGCCATGTTCCATTTCTATCCCCTCTTATTAGGGTAGCCACCAATCATGGGCTGGGGGATGGGCTGGGATACCCTGCTCACCTAACCAACTCTAAAAATGCCACACATGGCACTGAGTTATATGCTATAAAATAATGATTACCAGAGAATTTAATCAATGTTGTTAAATTACAACAACAACAGCAAAACAGAGATCTACAAGTCTCACATCAAGACACGCATCTTAATATAAGGAATGTGCAGATGATCCATATGGCCCAGGCAGCCCAAAAGGGTCCCAAAAGACCTCCGGTAATTAAATGTAATATATACAAATCCAGACTAAGCATAGAGGCAGTCCGTGACCTTTTTCTGCATGGAACATTAAAATGACAAAAGTCAGCAGCATGATAAATACAAAGCATGTGTTAATCATGTGCAGCAGCTATCCGCTCATGACTCCTTCATCCTTTCAAGCCCTTGTTGTTTCCTGTCTGATGGGAAACGTCGAGAAGCACTGTGGGGTCTCGAGGCGTCTCTGCAGGAAATCCACAAATGGAAATGAGGTTACAACCATCCCCCCTGACACGGACTTGCATGTCAAATCTCCTGTGACCAAAGGGATTTTGGGCAAATGTTAGGATCAAGTAGGTTTTAATGTTTAAATGCCTGAGAAGGGGGTAAATGAGTTCACTGCGTTTGACCGAACAAGAAAGGTTGCATTGCTGTCGGGTCAAACATTAGGCCAAAAGGGAAATCCCTAGTCTCGTATTAACAGTGAGGGACCCAGAGGAATGAAATAAGCCAATTACTTCATGGACAGAGTCGTGTCTAACATCTCGCTGAAGCCGTGTACACGGACTTTATAAAATTAAAGCGTGAAAAGCGATTGTTGTGAAAAGTGCACCACGCTGGTTTACGAGAGCCACTAAATTGCTCTAATGGGAGCACATCGGGTTACAATAAGAAGCATGTTTCTTTCTTCATGCTGCTTTCAATGGTGCTCGGCATTATAGCTAGTGCATCCCTGTGTTACTCTGCATGGGGTAAGGTTTGTAGAACTGGTTTCATCATAATATCGCATGGATTGTCAAATCAAAGCTATTGTAACAGAAAGATCTGACCAGAGGAACTAAGTAATCCAAAACAGCTTGCTGCCTCACGGGTCAAACTTAACATAGCCAATCCACAAACTTTGCTTTTCACATTGTGGTTTGGCAAAGGTCAGTAAGCATCTTCTTGCGTTGGGGTCATCGGTGATGGGGGTAGAAAACATTTAGAGCAGTGCATGTCCGACCAATGGATGATTGACAAGTCTTAAAGAAACATAAATATAAACTTTTCTTCCCCATTATAGTCCAAGCCGGTGAATTCTGGACAGTCTTGATTTTTGCTTTAGGGTGAAACAAGAGTAAGAATTTAAAGTTAAGCAAGTGTCTATTTGAGGCTGTATTTACACACAGCAGTGGGTTGCCAGTCACAGGATCTCCCTGTACAACTCCTCCATCCTAGTCACTGTACACAGTGCAATACTTACACCCTTTTGCACATTCTCTACTGTGAAAACAAATAACAAAGTTTACAGTTTAGGGTAAAATGTCAATCATATATATTTAATCTCTGTAATATTCTGCATATTTATAGTTGAGCTGTTTGTATATATGTTAGAGCTATTTCTTACATTTTGTAACTTTATAATATATTGTATTATTTGATTTAATTCAGTTTGTTACTGTCCTTATTGTCTTATAATAATAATAATAATAATAATGATAATACATTTTATTTATAGGCACCTTTAAGACCCTCAAGGTCACCTTACAATACCACAGAACAGAAGCAACAATAAAATATAATAAAACAAAGCAAAATAAAATTTAAACATAAGGTAAATAAAAAAAAACAAGCATGAAGATATAAAATCAAGTATAAAAGCGGAGCACTGTAAAAATGGACTAAGACAGATCAGGTGTATGCAATTCTGAATAGATGGGTTTTGAGATGTGATTTAAAAGTGGTGAGACTACTAAAGGCTCTGAGTGTCATGGTAGTCAGAGCTGAAGAAGAGCGAAGTGAGTATGTATGGAGAAGATCAGATGAATATGGAGGAGCGAGGTTATGAAGTGCTTTAAAAGTAAGAAGCAGGATCTTGAAATTGACATGGAGGTGAACTGGAAGCCAATGGAGCTGTTTAAGAACGTTATATGTTCAGTGGATCTAATTCTGGATACAATATGAGCAGCTGTACTTTGAACTAACTGCAATTTATGGAGAGATTTATGAGGTAGACCATAAAGAAGAGAATTACAGTAATCTAAACGAGATGTGACAACAGCATTGACAAGTATGGTAGTTCTGTTTGGAGTGAGTGAAGTCGAAGGCGGTTAATATTAAGGAGAATAGGAAGACCGAGTGATATTATTTATATGTGCTGTGAAGGAAAAAGTGCTATCGAGGATGACACCAAGACTCTTGACCTGAGGGGAGGGTGTGACAACAGAATTATCAATGGATAATGAAACACTTCTTGTTGGGACTTTAGTCAGTTTTGATTTGGTGCCTGTTAAAATGAATTCTGTTTTATTGCTATTAGGTTTAAGAAGTTGGAGCAACTGTAACCACATAATTTGCTTAGGGATGAATAAAAAGTATTTCTCAAAGGTTTTTGCCCTCAGAATTCTTGACTTGTCTTCATCTACTTCTTTGGCACCACAGACCTCTCCTGTGTTGTCTGTTGTATCTTATATATATAGCACCATGGTTATGGAGGAACGCTGTCTCGCTTCATTGTGTACGGTACCATTGCACATGCTTGAAATGACAATAAACCCGCTTGACTTCACTAGACATCAAAGGATATGCTTTTCCAAGATGGCTACAGTGTAAAACAATATTTATGCTTTGAAACATTCCAAACTTTTACACATTTATGACTCCAGTTTGCTTACCTCCATCTTTAGAGCAGAGGTTGAGCAGGTTGTGGACAGTGTCCATCATCTCCTGCTGCTGTCTCTGCAGTGCCGTGCTGTTTCCTGTGGTCCGGCTCAGCTGGGCTTCCAGCTCTCTGATAACGCCGCTCTGCCTTCCCACGAGGTTTTGGAGACTTCCCTTTTCCTGCTTCAGTGTCTCTAACTCCTCACGGTGTCTCATCTCCATCTCTAACATCTTCTCCTCTAGGAAGCTGAGGGGAAAAGCAAAACGAAAGAGTTTATTATGGAACATGGTGAAGTTGTTAATTATTATTTCCTTCCAGGTCATCCAACGTCTCTGGAATTGCATTTGTTTTCACAGGATTTAAACTGATCCACAGTTGTTTGGCAGTTTATGCTTTAATCCTGCCTCTGATTTACTAGTTATGCAATACATATCAGTTTCATTTATTTGCAATTATGAGCAGGGATCAGGTGATTAAAACATATTTATTTAAATTTCTTCATATTTGACTTTTGGTTCCCACTGCGCCGCCTATGACAGACACCCAAAGTAATTATAATCAACATGTGGCAATACTCCCCTCACTATCTCCCATGAGGTGATTAGAGAACTCCAATTCAGGAACTTTCCCTGACTAAAATACAAACAATGATGTCTGTAGGGTTAGTTGCCATGTTTTCCTCACACAGTATAAACATGTGCTTCATTGTTCACTTTGCAGGCCCATTTGAGGTAAGTGAATACGCTATTACGGAATCTGAGCTTTACAATCTAATACCTCAAAGATGATAGAAGTTGACATCAAATTCATAATCATATCCTCCCTGCAGTTATAAGATCGGTAAAGGAAATACATATGAGATTGAATAATGTCATAATTGCTTAAGCTTAGGAAAATTGCTCTCGGAAATCTATGTCCATAAGCTTCAAGCATAACTGAAGTCTGATTCACCAGAAACTATGCTTTCAAATGGCGATCTTTTTTTTTTTTTTAAGTGATTGTCTCAGTCTCTGCAGATATCGCAGTGAGACCTATGGACTGAAAAACGACATCATGTAACACAATCCCGCAGGACTAATCACTGTAAAGAACATGGTTTAGAGTTATGAAAACATATCCCACAGCAATATTTTAATTGCTTGATTTTGCAACAAATACAAAGTGGTCCAAAACGGAAAGCGAGGCTTCGTGGGGTTTAGTTGGATCTACTGAGCACGAAGAGAGTATGAGCTTCTTATCATTGCTGCTGTTTACATAACTAAATATTATTTTGGAAAATCTGCTAACAATGTCAGAGAGCGCTGGTAGTAAGCTTTTGATTTTGTTTATGCAATCATGCAGCAAACAGCAGCAGCGAGTGAAAAATGTTTAGTAAATTTGCTGGCCTTTCGCCCATCGATACATCATCTTTATTACCTCCGGTTTATCTTCGGTTGCCAGTCTGTATTGTGTATTGTGTGTTTACCTGTTCTTGTCATGCAGCTTGCTGATCTCATTGGTCTGGACCATTAATTGCTTCTCCAACTTGTTGGTTGAAAGAGAATTTTCCAGCAGCTGGATCTCAAGCCTTGATGTTTGATTCAGAACCTGCCACGGCAAAAAAATACGGAATACAAAAAATCAATATTATACTTTGTTAGTCCCAGTAATCATAAATCAGCAACAATGTAACAAAATGTAAGATAAACCAAAAGCACTTGAGAAAAAAAACAAAGCACTGTACATTCAAGCCACACATAAATCCCCAGCTTTGTTTTCATTTTGTCAAGCCTACACCTAGAACATGGGAATATGTAGAACATATTTATCTCTACTATGTTTATACTTAAAAAAAAATTGTGAGCAGTTATCGTTTTAGTGCTTTAGTAACCAATGACGTACACAATCTATTGCAATTTGCAGATTATTGCCCATAAAACAATAAAAATGAGCACAGCTTGGGTGAAAACCCATTAGGTGATTCAGTACTTTGAATAAATGAGCTAAAAATGACCTGTGCACTTACTTTTCATCACCTTTTACTCAAAGGTCAACTTTACTCAACTTTCAGTACTCAAAGTACTGAAAGTAATCGATAGGCATTCATACACCATCGTTATTGTCTTTGGCCAGTTTGCCTTTTCTTTTTAAGAAAAAATGTGTAAAATAGTTAGTGAAGCACAGGATATACCTACACAGTGTTATTATAACAATTCACTCAAATATGTAGGCATTTGAAAACATTCGAAAGCATTTTTTAAGTGTTACCTGAGTCTCAACATCAGTGAGTTTGCGTGTTTGTTCAGCAGTCTGAGAGAGGAGGTTGGTTCCCATTTCCAACATGGCTGCAGTGTGGTTGTGGACAGCACTCTGCTGCAGCTGAGCCATCTCTGTTTTCATACTCTCTTTGATGTAGTTCTCAATCTACAGAAAAAAAACAAGGAGAAAGAAGCAACAGATTTACACCCAAAAAAGAAGACAGTGGCATACTGACACTGGTGATTACTGACGGACATCCAGAATATACCATCCACTGTGTATGTGAGGATACACTCATATAAATGAAAAAAAATCCCAACATCTTCACCATCCAGGTTTCTTAAGTTTATCTAGAAAAATACACACATACTTTTTATTTCATATTACTTGAAAGGAACTCGATTGAAGAATGACCTTAGTTCATACAGGTGCACAAACATGCTGGTGGTTAGCTGATGCCTGAACAGATGAATAGATATTAGCCGAAGCTTGTCTGGATAGAAGTTTTTCCTCCTTATCTCCAAACTAGTCTGTGCTCCATAGCCAAACAAATGACAATACGGCGGTAAAGGTTTAGGTTCTCCTATAGATTAATTACATAGATCACCTGGATTAAGAATAAACTCTGAATTCTGTTATAATTAGGAAATTTCATGTTTTTCTTTTGGTTTTTTAAACAGTGAAGAATATAAAGGTATGGATACAGGGTATAGGAATAATAGCAGGTAGCCAGAAATCCACCAAGAAACTTGTGTCCAACTGCGGCCACGCACAACTGGCTAAAATCTACGCACTTGGCTAAAAATCTGTCAGATACAAACAAGGAGAAATTATGCTACATGCTACAATGCATATACTTCACATACAGTTTATATTGGTGGGCATAACATTTTCAGAAGTGACAGAAATATCTTTTTTATCTGTTTGTATAATTCAATAGAAAACATTTATCCTGCAACTATTTCCAGTAAATGATTTGTATGCAGATAAAAAAAATAGACTTTTTTGCTTTCATAGCAAATAAATGAACTGCAATATTTTAATCAATCCAAGACTGATGGATAATAAAAGAGAACCGAGGCGGATCCCTGTTGCTCTTCAGCAGACATTGCCAGTTCTCAGCTATTGGTGTGGCTCTGCCAAGTTGAATTAAGCGTACAATGCAATATCCTCTGTTGGCGACAATATAGAAGTAAAATTAAACATTTTTGCAGGCTGGATTTCAGACATAATATGGCTTCATCTAGCTGTGAACTACACAAGACTGATATAAGTGTCACTTTTCATATAACCTCCAATGGTCTGGCGTCAAGACATAGAAAGAAAACAAGGAGTCTGGAATTTGCAAAGTTCTAATAATGATGGATTATTCTGGCTGATAATGAACCACAGACTATGACTGAGAAAAGGTGATCGGTAAATCTGGAACTCTATGGTTCGTGTGATGATTTCATACAATCATAGGCCCCGAGTCTCAGGGCAGTGAGAGGTTTGGCACAGCTTAAGTCATCTCAGGAAAAAAAAACGGTATTGAAGAGACAAATGACAGAAACCTAAGAACAGCTATCACTTCACGGTTTGTCTCAGTGTGGCTGAATCATAGCTGGACCTTGCGAGGGTCATAAGTGGAAAGTACCAAGGAGAAAAGAGATTATACAAACACGCCCATTCATGTAAAATCAGCACTTTGGAAGCTGTAAAATAGGTCTATGTGGGTGTTGGGTTATTTAGATGGTTTCTAACCTCGACTCCAGTTAAATGCAGTGTTTTTTCTTTTACTGACTACCAGCAGAAACTATTGTCGGCAGTAAAAGCAAATAGTTCTTTCCACTGCCGAGCTGAATTTGTGTCACTCAGCAGCAAGATTGGGATAGTGAAAAATGGGTGTATAACGAAAATGCAAAGGTTTTATTCTGCTAAGATAGAAAAAAAAACAGGGAATTAAAAAAAATGAATATTCAGCACAAATAATTTGGTTTAAGCCTTCACTCAGTGCTTATTGCTGTTTTAAATGTTCATTCAGTAGTAATGAGTAGTCACAGAGGCCTAGAGAGTGATTCCATGCAACTACCGTTTACTAGGGAAAAATATGTATTCCCTGATGAGTTGGTAAGTAGTTGCTCGAAGTTGCTGGCCTTCACTGGATTAAATCAATCACGAAGAAGGTGCTTAGCATTTACTCTCCAAATGACAGTGAAATTTGAAAAAGTGTAAGTAAAACTGGTGACCGTTTGCCTTCAAAGTCAAAGCTGTGCCTTACCACTGTAACCAACACATTCCAAAAGGTCCAATTTTTACTTTGAAGGTAACGGTCACTTTTTTCAGTTTGTTTGCACTTCTCTCACTACTGCTTGACGAGTACTTTGTGAGTATTTGCAGACAAGTTGGCGTCTTCCAAGCAAACTACTGGCGAACATGGAAACCAGCCAGCAACCCAGCAAGCCAGGACGTTTTTTTGGCGCAGCATCCTATACCTTTTTATCAACTTCCTCCATCAACCACTCAGCATCTTCCTGCACTTCTACCTAGTAGCTGGTGATTGGCAGAGGGGTCACTGATTGGTCTCTCAGCCTGTGTGAATGAGGCTTAGCAACTGGTTTCAAAGGAACTGCCCCCAACCATTTAGCTGATACTCATTTTACCCTCACAACCAGTGGTTGCAAGATGGTCATCAACTGGTCTCTGTGCCTTTATGAGTGGGGCCTAAGATCTGATATACAGAGCGATCTAAAGAAACCATATTAACATTAAAGTGATTATATTAGCAGGGGCTTTTAAAGTTTTATATACTTTCAAGTGAAAAATATTACTTAGAGCTATGTACCCCTTATAACAGTAACATAGGCAGACTATAGACAAACTTGTTAGCCACATTAAGGTACAGGTCATCTCAGGTCAAAAAGGTTAGTAGAAAATATTTGTCTCTCACCAAAACTAATTAGTCCACTTTCATAACTATGACCTTAAGTAACTTCTAATTTCTAATAGTTTAATACTATTAGAGCCTTCTTAATTTCTTCTAGAAATGGCTAAATCTATCATCTCTTTTCAGATAATCATTGTTTGCTAAGTGAGAGTCTCATAAACACAAGTTTATGTTTCCCTAAGTGCTACTTTACAGAAGTATTAAGGTTTTATGGTGGTGTGTTTGGCACAAGCTGACTTCATGTGGCCTGCCTGTGACTTTACTAATTATGCTCCGCTCCATGACATTCATCCTTCAGTGCCTTAAGTGCACTCTGTACCCTTTGCATGCACAGACTGGTCAGAGTAAACAGTTTATGAGGCACAACTGGATGTTAATCACCAAACAGGCTGTTTTGAGCCCTTTAGAATGTAAATGACAGGATAGAGACTTTAAAAGCAACTGTTGCTGATAGAAACGTTCTGAGCAAGCACATTTTCATACCAAGCATAACACGCAAAAAGGTTGGAATGGCATCATGTCAGACATCCAACATACGGATCCTGCAAATAATTATGGCAGATCTACTGAAATACCAATGCTTGAGAGCCAGGCACAGGATAATCCCTTTAAATGATACTCTCTGTTATGATTACTATTTTAAAATAACTTCTGATCTTCTTCTAAACAATTGCAGTAGCAGTGCAAAGAGACACTGTGAAAGTAAGAAACTGCAGGCCTGGACTTTTTAAAATACTTTCCAGTGGAGCTTTGTCACATCTCTACTTATCTCCAGCTCTTTGTGCATGCAGGGAGGTGATGGTAATGGTGTTACTGGGGCAGCCTGGCTTCTGGGATACATCCCTTTCACTCATGCCTGGATGCATTGCAGGCCACTTTAACAGAGAGGATGGGAGTTATTACTTACCATGATCTACCCCCCGCATCAGCCCTTCCCAATGTATCACAGGCCTATTTGCTGGCTTAGACCCAAAGCCAGCAAATAGGCTCCACTTATGCATTCTTATCGTTCACTGACAGCGGAAGGTGAATTTGACACCACTCTTTAAAATCCGGGTCTATAATTCACTCTAGTAGGGCTTTAGAAGGTGCTACCCTGACTTACTGCAGGCCACTTTCTGCAGCTGTATAAAATAGGAGAAACTTCTGCCGTATCTTAAAAACTGTCTAACTCGGTCACTCGATTGTTTGTTTTAAAAGCCACCTTTAAATGGTTTTAGGACCACTGTCTTAAAGTCTGTCAAGATTAGATGAGTAACAACTCAGACTGAACTTGTAGCAGATCTCTGTGACCTTTGCTCCAGTGGCCAGCATCCAGAGATTTACTCAATTGCTGCCACATTTTTTGTCCTCTAACAGGATGTCATGTGAGAAAGACTGACATAAAATAAATAAGAAACAAACATAGGCCCGGCATGTCAAAGTAGACAGTTTCATCAGGCAGTTTTAAAAGAGCTGTTTGCTACACCACACCTGTAAATTACTGAATAATATCCAGGCTTATATGCAGTGTTCTGTGACATAATTTTCTGCTGCAGCAAACTTTATTTTAACAAAGTTATCGTTTCCGTGGACTGTTGTAAACTTGCATGAAGAATCTACAACTACAACAAAAAACTACAACTGGAAACTCAACAACACTGTAGTTTGATCCTATTTAGTTCACCTTGTAGATAAGCGCTCTAACAATATAATGAAAGTTAACAACTTCCAGAGTGCTCACTCATCTACTTCCTGACAGACATATCAGCTAGCTGCAACCACACAAACCCATCCATTGCATAAGATGAGTTGTCATGTTTACTGAACAAATGCTTGGGGTATATGGTAAATCTTATTAACTTTTTGAATCAAAGTTTTTTGCTTGCAGAGAGCTGGAAGTTTCTACGTGTTTCTTGTGTGGTTCGTACTTGCGTTGGTGTAGCGAGTCACTAACTGAGTCATTAACTGTGTCACTCCCTCCGCTCTGGCTCACACAGACTATTTAGGTCTAACTATGTGATGTCAACTTGTCTGCCATTTTGAACGTGTTGCAACATTGGATCAAGTGAATAAGGCTTCAGTCAGACAGGATGAGAGAACGGCCCAATATCATATTGCAGCAACCAGTCAATTCAATGGGTATTCTGACCAGTTGGTGATTGCTGGAGGTTGATGCAGTCATTCTGATATTCATTCCAGAAGCAACAGTCACACAGCCCTATAGATTGGTCAGTGACCCCTGTAGGAATTTTGGGTCTTGAGAGAAAATACTTCCCGTTAATATCCCAATGAAACCTCCTTGATATAGTCACTAGCAGGTTGCTACAGACACCGGTATTTCAAACTAAATATGCTGACTTTTCTACGAATACTTGCTGACCACTAGTTGAACATTTGTGAAACTGTGCAAGAAATGGAGACCATTTGCCTTGAAAGTAAACACCGCGTCAGTTGAATCATGCAAATTGCAGTGCTAACGCACAACTTTCACTTTACAGGCAAGCATTCACTACTTTGGGTTTGTGTTGCAATTTTTCATGTTTCACTTTTTCTCAGTGTACCGTTAGTTAGCACAGTTAGAGTGTTGGCAGACAAGGTATCATCTTACATGCAAACTACTGGCAACTAAGCAATCTGTTAACAACCAAAATAACCAAAAGGAGATTTTTTTGCACCACATCCTCTTTGTGACTGATTTCGCTCAATGACAGCCAGCAACCACCAGAAACCTCTCGATAATCCATCTGGGAATATGCATTTTTCCTTCAAGACTGGTGATTCTATCATGTTCAATATGGTAGACAGCTCTTGAGCACTGTGTGTGAACCTCTATAGTTGATGAATAAAGCACCTTTCAAGGCATATGTCTTACACAAAAAGCAGAAGACTGAGAACATTGATATTAACAGCAGAACCTCTAGAGGATTGCTGCATTGGTTGGCACCTTGAGTGCATTCACTCAAGTACCTAAACGAAGCACAAGTAAGGCTGGGGAAACTTGCATTGAGTCGAGACTGAAGAAATCACTTGGATTAGGGATGAAATGCTTCTTCGACTGAAAATGCTCCATCCAGACTACAGAATCAACTTTCTGGAATTCCCTCACCTGAAATATTGAGCATCAATCAAGGCATTATATTTTCTACTCCACAGAGTATAAAGTAGAAAGCTTAAAAAGAGAGGCAGGGGGACTTCCCATTTCAAAAACTGTGGAAGTGCCCTTGGTGCAGAAGGATTTTATAGGTCAGTATAGACTTCCTGCAAGGAGGTAGTTCCCACAGAATGTATTATTTGTGAAAGTCATGCCACTACATTGGAGAAGGTCTGTAAGCAATACAAGAAAGCAAGTAAACATGCTGATGGTGGATAATTTAGAATAGGAATAGGAGTGCGCAATGAATTGGGTTGTCCAAACCCTCTCTCAGCTCTCTTGATCTGTGTGAATTTGGCCATCTGAAAAACAACCAAGTGCCTGCCAGCACCTGCTTGATCCAACACTGCCTTTTCTTCCCCCTTTATATCTTTCTTGCTTGTTTTCTTCCCGTTTGTCAACCTGTCAAGACAGTATTGATGCTAATCTTGTTGTGGTTTTGTATTTCCAAGGACATAATGAAACATGTGTACACAACTTTAAGTAAACCAAGCTCTTTATAAATGATTAGGTCAATTATAGTGCGTAGTTTGAAGTACCCAAAATTGCTTGGCAGGTTCAGACGCACACCATTTTTCAACCTTCAAAGGTTTACTGTCATGATGGTTTGTCAACAGGGCAGCCAATAAAAGAAAGTGAGATTTTCTGGCTGGTATATTCAAGGCTGGGTGATATTTCTTAGGAAAAACAAATCAGAACTTCTAACCAGAGTGCAAAAGTTTTAAGCCAAATTGAAGTTCATATTTTCCACATTTTGTCAGATATTCTTAAACTATACGACTTTGCATATCATTACTCAGTGTTAACCATTCAAATAAATCACAAACACAGAAGGGGGAATATACATAATACCTTTTGATGTGGGGATTTTTTTTCCCAAACAACTGATGAGATCTCTGTGTAGATAATTTAAATGCTTCAATTGAAATGAGGCTTGATTTTCAACAAGGTCTGGGTAAAATTCTGATGCTCTTAATCACGATTTCGAAACACAAACCCGAGTCAAATTTAGATTTAATACTTCTTTTGATTATGTTAAATCTGCAAAAAACATTAAAACCCAAGAAAGAAGAAAACCCGCTTGTGTTGCTCTTGTTGCTTTTAGTCTGTTTTTTTTTTTTGTTAGTTTCTTTGAGACATAAATTTTGTGTAATCTGTGTTATGCTTTCTCTTACGTGAATGGTCAAACTTGGAAGGACCTTTTAAATCAAAGTCTGACAGTGTTATGTCTATAACACATACATTCAGTGATAAACTACTAGAATATACGACAAAGAAAGTCTTTTATTTGTCAGAATGACAGATTGAGATATAAAAATTGCAATGTTGGCATTGTGTTATGAAAAGCACAGATGGACAAACACGGTCTTTTGACATAAAATAGAGAGACGGACATTTTAAAGCCTTGAACTTGAGTTTTGTAGCACTTGTGTGAGAACATCCAAGAGCAATGTTTGGTTTTCATTTACTGATTTTGATACGATTATACAGACACTGCTTGTTTTCATGAGGAAAATTTATTCTGGAAATGAATTTTCAGAGTTGCTCTGCTCGGTGCTTCTTTAGGACTAAATTCCAGTGAAACTACACATAACTCAAATCACTGCAAAGTGTTAGACAAGAAACATAAAAATATCATAATATCTACAGGCTACAACTCCTATAAAACCGAGAGAACAAGCTCATCTCATAAAATCTACGGTAGGAACAAGCTTTTATTATTGTTATTATTATAAATTTAAAATTGTATCTTTAGGTCCTTACTTTAGGTTACTGGCAGTCTGTCGCAAAAACACACTTTATTCTCATTTCTTTAGCTGAATCTATGAACAATGCCAAGATAGCACTGCTTGACAGCAATATAATAGTATTTTTGCACCAACAAGGCAATTCCCAAAAAGCTATTAGCCAAAAACTTGGCGTATCTGAGCATGGTGTGTAGTGTGTCCTTAAAAAAGTTGAGGACACTTGACAAGTTCAGGTCAGTTGATCCATTTATTGATCGAAGCCTAATCAGAAATGGCATCAGTGGAAGGGTGGCTATCAAGAAGCCATTCTTAAGGAAGAAAATGCTGAGGTATGCCAAATTAAGTAAAAACTGAAATTACACAAAAACCAGTCCCCACTGAAAATCAATGGCAAGCAGTCTTGCAAAGATCAGGAGAGAGGTACAACAGTGAGTATCTACAGCCTTCTGTAGAATGGGTCTGAAATGGTTTAGAGCTGCATTTCAGCCAGTGGTGTGAGGATATTGTCAAAGAGAATGGAATTATGCACACAGACAAGTATCAGCAGATTTTGATTCATGATGCAATACCATCTGGAAAGCATCTGATGCTAATTCAGTAAAAGCATCCCAGAGTAGAGAAAAAAGACAAGAAGAAAGACAAAAGAACACCATCAGTCATGTACTGACTTTCTCAGAGCCCAAACCTCACCATGATTGAAGCAGTATGGGATCACCTTGATAGACAACTGGGGAGCTACTCCTGCAGAGTACTTAAAGAAATTACATGCGTGAGACAGTTCTAACATGGGAATTCTTTTATGCCAAAGAGCCTTTATTTACTGCATGATGGACATGATTCAATAAATCACTGTACCTAAAGAAATGAGGGGTGGTTCAAGACAGCATTTAATGTATGATTCCTAAGTCAAGCAGATGTAACAGTCGCTATTAGAGACAAAGCATGGTTTCTTTCAATGACAAATGTAAACAAATACAGTGAAGGAAAGTGTGCATATGAATGTATATTTTCATAAATACTCCAGTTACATTGGTGCTATCTAATGTCAAAATGGTCCAAAAATTACTCCAATTAATTTTGCTTATCTAGCCTTATGGGAGAGGAAGTTCTTGCAGTCATTCAAGACATGGGAATGCATAACGAAAAACAAATAAGCAAACAAAGCTGGACCTGCTACCATTCATCCAGATGTCTTAAACTGGGAGCACCAGCAGAGGGACAGTCCTGAGATATTGTGGCTCACTTAGTCATCCAACATGAGAAGCTTTCCTCAGGGACACATCTGGACAGGAATGCACCCTTTTTTAAAAGTCTTTTTTTGTGTGTCTATGCTGCTGGCCATGTCAGTCTGCCCCTTTACTTAAGCACACAGGGATCGCAAACCCACCATCCCATGGAGGAGTCTATTACGTCCAAATATTTGAGATAGCATTCCAGTATACCCTCAAAACATCCCAGCAGGAGATTCCTCTGCCAGACAGTTGTAGAAATATATGAAAGGGGGCATGTTTTGTTTTAATTTCAGCCATGACAGAAACCTTACTACATACAGCGTTGTATGTTAAACCTCCTAGTCAGGCAAAACCTCAGGGAAAAATGGTTCCAGTAGTTTGTGTGCCAGCCCCACTACCTACCAAGCTGGGCGTCTTTTTAAATCAAAACGAATGAGCCTTTAATGACAAGGGTTGTTTCCTTCAATGTCACGTTCGTGTTTATCTTTCATCCTAACATCCCATTAAGCATAGACTCCGGAGTTTATAAACTGTTCCTATAGTTAATCACCACAGTGTGAGCTGAGCACGGCCTCCTTCACTTTCTCTTTCTGCCTCCCTCCATCCCATATCTGCACATCTACACGTGCTTGCATTTCCGAGTCTTTCTTACAATCTTTGCTTCGCTTTGATTTTAATACCGAAGACACAGAGACACTATCGCACCAGGTCCAGATTATGTTACTGTTCAGTCATTTTGCACGCTTCCACTGTTGCTAACACGCACTGTCAGTGGCTGCACGAGGCACTTCTAAGTAAGTGAGGCCGAAGTAGACCAGCTAACATGCACACATGAAACAGCTTTGACCCGAAGTTTACCACATATGTTTAAAAGGACGTGGACGCTGCTCTTATCGACGATGTGCAGCTAATGAGCAGTTTGATCTTTGGCTTCGGTTGACATGTTGCATGTTTGTGCATCTTGATCATTAGCTGCTCACGTGTTTGATGTTTTTCATAGAAAAACTGCAGTACGAGTACATTTGTACACACATTGAAAGGTTCTTGACATAGCATGTCATTGGAATTACATCACATCTTTTTCTGTTGTGCAAGGTTGCTAAAGAAAACAGAAGTAGAGAAAAGGATCATTTAGAGAAGTGCACACTGTGTGCATTACCTGTCTAATTCCTGGGTTTCTGTGTTCAGTTTCTGTTTGTTTTTGAATTTCATAGGCAGCGGCACTCAAGACATGTCTATAAACAAAAGCAAAAGCAAAGGATGGATCAAATGATTTCAACCAGTGCAACCAAACATAAATGGTCATGCTCAAACAACAAAACATCTTATCCATTTTTTGTGATTAGTTTGAGGGCTTAAAGGTTCCAGGTACTAAATGGACTGTAAAGCAATAACACTGTGGAAAAAAAAAAGAGAAGAGGCTTTGTTTTCTTTTTGAAAGCTGCCATCTCTGAGGACGTGAATGAACTTTAAACCTTAACTGTTAAGCCAACATGATGAGTACCACAACGCTCAGAAAAACTGAAATATGAACATCTAATCTTGGAACCGAACTCCGTCTGGTGCTGTTGTAGGACTGAAAACCATGAGAAAGCCACGAATCTTAGTTGTATCATGGCAAACAATGATAATTACTCCATACAAGGTAGATTTTAGGAAAACAGTGACATCACCCATTCTTTTTTGCAATCTGTAACTGTTAAAAGTTATATCTTCATCCTTCCCTTAGACGAGACATCATAGACATCATGTATCACTGACGTGTATACATTTACATGGATAATGTGAGTGCTGTTTGACAGCATGTGTCAGCTTCTGTTCCAGTTTCTGCACCTTGTGATTGCACATGCCCAGAGAAGTAACATCTCATATGATCCTTCTCAGACTATCGGCTAAGCTCAAGGTCATCTCATCCAAACACAGGCGAAAAAACAGGCTTGTGCAGATAAAACAGTGTCGTGCACAAACCCGCATGCAGAAACGGACACGAACGTGACACACTCACGCGTGCAGATTTACTAACGTCCATGTCCAGGCCTCTGGAGGATTAACCTTTCCACCTCAGAATCACAGCAAACATGTCAACTTAAATAAACTTCTGGAACTATTTGTAACCATTTGTATTTTCGTTGTAAACTCAGACCAACAAGCACATCCATCTTTTCAATCAACAACAGATTTCTAAGTTAGTTCCTGTTAAGTCACCGTGCAGCAGCGCAATTTAGAGGTAGTCTGTCACTGCACCGTTGCTGCAGAGGGGAAGTACATGAAGAAAAATGTTACGCTACATTTTTTCCATCCCTAAATGTGTGCAAAGTGCTTTCTCTACCAGTAATCACAACACTGACTGCTAAAATCCACCTGTACTAATCATTACAGCCAACTGTTTGCCTAAACCAAAAACAGCTTGATGCTTCAGGCTGACACCAAATACAGCAGTGTTTTTACAAGGTTTTCCCCTGTAACACGCACTCGAATAACAATGTAGCAATAATAAACAGTCCTAAATGAAGGTCCAGATTTCTATAAAGGTCAGAATTTGGTGTAAACAACATGAAAGCATGGATTCATCCTGTATTATATCAGTGATACAGGCGTGCTGCTGGTTGTGTAATGTTGTGGGGGATACACTTTGAGGTTCTTAGTACCAGCTGAGCATCTTTTAAATGCCACAGCCTATCTGAGTACTGTCGCTGACCTTGTCCATCCCTTTATGACCACAGCGTTCTCATCTTCTGATGGCTCCATCCACCAGTATAAATCTCCATGTCACAAAAGCTGAAATGATCTCAAACTGCTTTCTGGAACATAACAATGAGTTCACAGCTCTCAAATAGCTTCCACGGCAACCAGATCTTTGGGTTGTTGTGGAAAATGAGATTTGCAGCAGCAGCCCACAAATCTGCAGACAAAAAAGGGTCCAACTCGCAAAGGTGTAACTGAAGAAGTGGCCAGTGAGTATATGTATCAACATGTTTGTATGGGTTTTGCATTGTGAGCACAGAGAAAAAAATATGTAGGACTAGATAAATTAAGTATAGACTGATTTTTACAACATTTATCATTTAAAGTGAATTTATGAATTATATAAAAGAGCTATTTCCATGTCAATTTGGGTGGGTTTTTTTGGTGGGAGAGTGATTAGCTATAGTTTGGTGTAATGCAACAAAGCAAGTTCTAATGAAAATCTAAATCAGTATCTGCTTATATGTAATGTTGAACTTTTTAGAGCCTTTACTAGAAAGAAAAAATCCAATATACAGCTTGCTTGCCTAAAAGATTATTCGTTAGAGCCTCTTGTTACCGTACTTGATTGAATACTTAGATTGTGTTTTAAAAACAAACGAATTATGCGTTTTAGGCGTGTGAATTGCATACTTGGTGCAATTCATCACCAAATTCTGTCGTGCAGCAGGTGTTCCTTATCAGCTAATCGACAGCTCTGATAGCAGCGTGACCGAAAGTACAAACAGCTAAAACGACCAAAGAAAAGAAACATACTGAAACAGTCGACGGAGTCATTGATTTTATGAGGACTCTTGAGTTGCACTGTACGATGTTTTGAGGGTGTTATTGTTTAACAGCAGGGAACATAAGAAATGTCACAGGGTAACCCACTTTACTGACTTTCCTCTACATGTCTGCAGTGAGTGTGCCAGCTCCAGCTGTGGTATTCTGTGAAATATGAGAAGTCTGGCTCAGGTCCCCGCTAACGCAAACACAACTCTGTACAGGGTTACGAGTGTCTTTGCTTTCAAAGCAAATATTAAGATTTGTGGGTGCAAATGTGTCTGCATGTGCGTCTATATCTTTTCGTGCATGTGCGTATTGCCACTAGCAGGCTGAACGAAGTGTCACACCAATCACAGCACTTAAAGCGATAAACCGAGACCCGACTCACTTCATGTGCCCAAAGCGCCCAAAGAAAACAGAGGCAGGTTATAAACAGCCTGCCCTTCTGAATTGCTCCAGACTGAATTCCATCAAGATGTGTGGGTCTGAAGATGTAATTCAATACGTTGCACAATACTCACAGAGCAGCTCGCCTCCCTCACTCGCGCCACAAGACAATAAACGATTAAATAAATACGTGAAGTAATGCTCAGATGTGACACGAAGGGCTTATAAGCATCTTATAAGAACAAGTGGCTCACATCCTACCACCATAAGAACGCAACAAAAACAATGGAGACAACCATTACTCATTTGAAGATCTATGTAGGCCACAGTGCGAGGGAATGAAGCTGTTTATGTTTTCTTTCCTACTATTCCGAGTCTGTCCCAATCTTCTTCTGTCTTCTTTTCACCGTTATGCGCTTCCTGTCAACAGTTTTCTACAACTTGGCCTCACTCTACGGCCTTTTCTCCTCATTTTGGAGCATCTGACCTTGATTCTTGTGTTTCTTTGCTTTAGAATCCGAGAAACACACAATCTGCAAGGCTAACTCCAAGCAGGGTGAAACGGCGCTGCCCTCTGGAACCTCTGGAAGGCTCCCCAGCGTTGACAAACAAAGACATCCACTCAGAATGCAACATCTGTCAGGGAGAGTCAAAGAGACACTGGAGGGAGAGCCGGCCTCAAAGGCAGCATCTAAGGCGGCTTCAGGAATTTTTCCTCCACTTCACAGAAATATCTACGGGATTGAAAATTATCATAAACGAAGATCAAACAACACAACTTAGAGTGAACTTCCAAATTGGATGAACACAAACTGAAGCATGTAGCGAGAGCATTCAAATTCACAGCGTATCCTTATTTTTCATTCTGCGGCACATTGCCAGAATCAGCAATACAAGAAATTGATATTTTATCAGTTATCTTTTCCTGGAAACAAACCAGTTGGGAAAAAAAAAGAGAACATCTGACAGATTACTGCAAATTCAAACCGAGTTAGACGTCTTGGGGTATTCTCTGCAAACAGCTCAAATATCAAATATCCAAACAGAGCTTTGTTTTTAATGCCATATCAGTTCCTTTGACCTTAATCAAACTTTGATTTACAGCGTACGACCTGCATGAACCGAAGTCTGGAGGAAAACAAATAGCAGATATGGGTGAGTAATATTATCTATCATCTGCTCTGTTTATCAAGAGTCATTATAAAACAAAAATACAAAAAAGATAACAGGCAGCTCTGCGACTGAAGTAAGCTTAAACACACTCGTGATTTGCTGCAGGCTAAAATAACAGCACATTACATTACTAACCGTGCACTTACATCGACCATAATGTCTAATGTTCCACTCTATCTAAGTTGTTATTATCTCATATTTGGCTCATAATCACTCAACCTTAGCAGTGGCAAAGATGCAGACAAGAACCTTTTTGCTTTTGGCAACTCTTCTGACAACAACTTCCACTCTAGTACTAATGGCTTTCACTTGTCTGCCCAGAATAATATTATGTATGGTTGTTCTGTTGGGAGGCAAAAAAACAAAAAACCTCTTATTTCAACAATTTTATAAGAAAATATTTAAATACCACACTAGAATAAAACCTATACACATACACTTACCTTAAAGCTGATATAATCTGTATTGCTGTATAAACAATGGCTCTGTGATGGTCTGTCAACCTACCCCATATCTTGCCCCATGACAGCTGGGATAGGCTCCAGCACCTTTCACCCTAAGTTGAACGGGTGGATGAATGGATGACTTGGTGTTATTAACTCTAAATAATTTCCCAGAGCTTTTACAAATATTGAGATATAAATAAGTAAGGAAGTAAAGTTTATTTCTAAAGTACTTTTTACAGATATATCTTCACAAAGCAATCCAAAAAATAAAATATAGGAATTAAGGAAAACAGCTAACTAAAAACAGGTACTATCCATAAGAATCTCAACAAAAGGCCTCCTTGACTAAAAGGCGTCCAGAGAGTCAGCTAAACAAAGTTGGAGTTGGAGGCTATTTCAAAGTCTCAGTGCTGGAATTGCTTCTGACTTCATTGTTTGGTTTGTTTCTCTTATGACTCTTCTGGTCCTGGCAAACTGCTGTTTAAGTAAAAAAAAAAAAAGCTCTAGTTAAACCGCTTTGTTCTTAATGTCAACTAAAAAGCAGACTTGCAAAGTTAGCAAAGGTGAACATAATGGAGCGTTTAGCAGCTGAAAAGTCAGATATGTCCCTCTGAAGTTGGTGGTGACCAGATTAGAGCTAAAAGGAATCTGAATACAACCTCTCATCAATCAGATGGCCTGGGGCTAGACTTCAGACTACCTCCAAATTTTTTTTAATGATGATTAAAAGTAATAATACGGTATAGCATATGTGCGTGACTTTTTTCACTGTGTCCAAGTGGCCAAATCACAAGAGTACCTACATTCGTAATACCTCTAACGACCAAATGAAGAAAAATTAGCACCATTAGAAGAGTGAGAGTGCACGGAAACATGAGCCTATAAGAGGAAACTCTCAATTTATTTTACAGATGCACGAATGGGTGCCAAGCTACAAGCTATAGCTACAGTGTTTTCAGTGGGGATGTCATAAATCCTGCAAGCATTTAGCCAAATGTATAACCTTGTAATTAAAGCAAAATAAATCCTCAATAAAGTACCCACCTGAGAGTAATTCACTAAAATGAATGATGGAAAAAGAAACCAAATGGTAACTTTGTATCGCTGCACTAAAGGAAACTAGACAAATTCAAAATGGACTGTCACATTACCTAGAAATGTACTGCTTCATTCATGTGACTTTAAAGAGACATAGGTGTACAATACCTGCCTGGCCAGTATCAAAGCTGCCATCATGTTCGCAGCCACCGGTTAATTGAAATACGACCTCTGGAAAAAACGGGTGAGTCTGAAAACAAAGCGGTACGGCTTATTGAGCATGACAAAACCGCTAAATGCCCCCTTTCCCTGAAAATCAGAAACATTAACAGTGTTGAACCCCATTTTCATGTCCGTGTGGAAATACTGCGGCATTGTTGTAATGTTTTTCCCTGCTCCCACGACACGCAGAAGCAGAAAGTTCTCTTTCCTTTTCACTTACAGTCAAAGCACAAGTGCAACCAAGAAAACCCTTCTGGAAGCTGTTATTGGAGCGCCCTTCTGTAATTTCTATGGTTTCCTTTTTGCAAGTTTAGAGGTCCAGAAGGACAAGACTTTTTATTCCTTGGAGCATTTGCCCGTCTTTATGTATCATCCGATTGTTAGCTTTGGACAACATTACGAGTGAAAAATAAACTCTTATAGAGGAAGTCACTACTAAAATAGATAGGTTTCCCCTTGGATCCCCAGGCACACTGTGTGGCCTTCTGACAGCATTAAGTAGAGAAACATATTCACTCTTTCTCAAATGAACTCCCAATATGGAAGGGAAACAAGCTGCTGCCCACATGTTGGTATATCCTCTAAAGCACTGTTTATGCAACGCAGTCAAGTTCGTCAAGAGGCAGAAAGATGGGAATTTCACAGGGATAAGACACCCAGGATGGTCATTTCCCCTCCATGTTCAACAGCTTAGTTTGGCAAAGGCTTCTCCAGAAACTTTCTGCAGTTTCCACAAGAGGGGGAAATGAGAAGATCTTATTACACTTCAGTGCACCAAAGAACACCATCTGTTGTTAAAGTGCACTAAAAAACACCAGTTTCATCTTTTAACATGTCAATAAAGCTGAGTTTTGGTATTGATCTAAGTATGTCGCAACACTAAATATTGGAAATTGTCGAACATCAAAATCTTATTAGCTCAGTCAATATTTTTGGTCATTTCAGTTTGTATATCAGTTATGAAAACTTGCCTGTATCCACACTCTATCGAACAACCCAAAAAAAAGGGGGGGGGGGGGGGGACTCCAAACACAATTTAAAAGTAGATGCTGATAAAATGTAGCTTTTAAAAATGTTTCCACCACCAACAAAACTCATTTTATGCAATGAGTGCATATTTAAATCTGGCTCCTGGTTACATTTGCAATCTTCTGGCTTCTTTATTCCATGACGGCTGCTAACATTTAGTCGAGGTGAAATTGTCCTGTTGTTCCGATAGCATTAAGATTTTGGGACAGCCTGCTTGAAGAAAACATTTTAATAGGAGGTTTTTAGAACATTATGGCCTGTATATGTACATAAACGGTAGGAGACCTTATGGCGAGATGACACTGGGAATCCTTTTTGTGCCCTAAATTGCACAAAGTTATAAGCACGAGATATTTTAAATCCCAAGAAGATCAACTCATACTTAGGTATTTCAAAAATAAGGTTTGCTGCATTGACCAGACAGTTTATGTTATAAAAGCTTCAGAAATGGAAACGTTAGCTTGCTGCTGTTTGATGCTAAATGATTATGTTTGATGTTTGTGAGACACTGTGGTTGAGATTTATATATATTCAAAGTTTCATTGTGGAATTTTACAGGCATACACTGGATTTGGATTGAAAATGGACGATTTTTTTATGCACTTTGACGTGACATATGGTGACATATGTTTGAAATAAATAAATAAATAAATAATAATAATAAATAAAGCTGACTTGCCAGCATAAGATAACAAAATCTCTTCTAAGCTGTAACCGTATTGCATTCTAGCAAGGAACTAACTAATAGCAAAAACACCTGTTTATGAGATATGGAGAAAATTCGAAAAAAACTCGTACTTTACCTTCCTGCTGCATATTGAGTATGTATTTTAGCATTTTGTTAGCTTCAGTATTCTGTATCACTCTGTGTTGTACTAAGATTGGCTGGTTTGTAACAGATAGGTGAGTTGCTGCAGCAGGTGCATTGTGGGAATTGAATCCTGTGAAATGTCTGATGTACTGTCCCAGTTTTACAGCCTGTCTGATAAAGGATTTTGATCTATACTTGTTTGGTTCTTCCTTGTTGGCAAACACCTGTTGCCAACAAGTTGCAGAGCGCCCTCAGGTGGACAGACTATGCAACATCAACACTTGTAACATCACTGAAGGGTGTTTCTTCTCTATTTTTTTTTTTTTCATTTTCAGCTATTGCCCAATATAAACCCCATTAAAGTACAAATCAGTGAATAATTAATATCACTGTGGACAATATATTTGGTAAGAACAGAAAATAAAAGTATTATAGATAAGTGTCAAAAATAAAAACACATTTGCATACCAAACACAGTCACCTACCTGTTGTCTTTTATTTTCTCTCCATTTCTTGTTTTTTGTGGGGGTTTTCTGCCCGTGTGTTCCTTTTATAATTCTGTGAAATTCTGGTAAGAAAGCTTATCCATGGCTCTTCACCTTGCAGACAGGAAAAAGAAGTAATCCTTGAGCAAACACGAGCCACCTTTGACTGGTTAGGAATGTTATCCGGGTCCATATACTTTACCCTGGGTTGACAAAGGTAAGATCTCAGGCTTAAAACACTTCCCCAACAGCTGTTTGCTACATCACTCTTAACTGTCTACCCCCCACACTGGACTGAAAGCACAGGCACAGGGTTGCTATCTATAATAATCTTCTCTGTCCGTCTCTTTCATCAGGGCTGGTTGGAGCAACATCAGGGCGAGCTTTCTTTTAGACAAGCAGTAAAAAGACCGGCGTGATTAAGATAGATAGACCGACTGAGACGCTTAATCTTCTGTCCAATGAAAAATGTTAACTGCATCCTGATGTTCTCCCCCCCATGTAGTGCAATTAGCGTGAATTACCACTGTGTGTTTAAACTTCCCTTATGAAATGACCAAGAGCTAATTCCTCTTTATTTCTGATACTTGTTTTTTCTGCTTTTGTATTTAAATTTACAGTATTTAGAAGATACATCAGAAAATTCATGATAAGATTGTCTTTGGTCCTGCACGATAAACTCCTAGGTGTCAGGAGAGAAGCACAATGGCAGTAGTGGTGCTCTCTTCCTTACATCTGAGGAGAAAGTTATTCTAGAGGTCCCATTAGTCAAACCTTCAGTGCACGAATGCTGCCGTTGTGTTTTCACAGGGTCCCTTGTACTGTCATAGACGGATGAGGTTCACTGAGCAAAGATAGAGCTGGTATTATTATAAACCATGGCCTTTCTCTGCACTTAAGACACAGACAGAAACACATACACAAGTTTTCAGACGTTTGACTACTAAAAGTCTTTTCTCATTTTTCCTCCCTTTAATGGTGACTCTACATAAACAACTGTGACACACAGAATGCTAAATGTAGATAAAGTCAGTAGTAGCGACAAAATCCTCTTGTGCTATACCCAAGTTGGTTTGAGACGCATTTCTAAGTTCTGTAGTTTCGTAAGATATTCTGAATTTGCTGGAGGGTGGAGTAGCCCCCAACACTACCTCCCTTAATTATGAACTCAGTCAACATCTCGCTCTAGCAGACCGCTGCCACTACCTGGTTAATTGATGAGAAATGACTATTTCCTCCAACTCGTGGAGTGAAAATTACTTTCTCTGAGAAAACGAAAAGCAGACGCAGCGTAGCTCTGAGAGCTTTCGAAGGACATGTTCATTGCATACAAACAGATTAATCGGTGAAATTCAGCTTGATAAATTCCCCGTTACACTGTGATCCATGAAATCCATCAGTTGTTAGCTGTGCGCGTGTTTGACTTACAAACTGCGGAAAATAAAATAAGCCATCAGCTTTTAGGTGTTGATGGCAGACTGGACATGCTAATCTTATTTGGGAGCAACAACACTGTAGAAAGAGCAGGAGCACGAGATCCTGTGATGCCAAAACTGAAAGTTTGTTTGTTTGAATCGTGTATTCATTTCAGAGAGACGGTCTTGGGCTTTTCGGAGACACAAAGTCTCAAAGCCTGAAAAAGCAGAGTGCCTGCCAAGCAGTATCAGATATGGCTTCAGAATTCGCATCTTATTAACATATTTGAACAAAACACCTCACAGATCTTCAAATTCCCATTAAAAGGATTTAATTTAGGAGTTATTTAACCAATAAATTCTTCCAATAAAAATATTCACATAAAACTTCTTTTATATGAATCTGGATTTTCAGGCTAAACTCACACTTGAACAAAAATAAAGAGAGCATTCTCCTTCCATGTCTTTTCCTCCTCTTTGAGTCTCTTGGGGCTCCCTCTGACTTCCTGCCATTAAAGAGACAGCCCACTGGAGAGCAGAGGGTGACTGACATATAGCTACCTTTGCTGTATGAGCATCTGTGGAATTTTGCGGTTAACACAGAGAAAAGTAGGAAGACGTCAGGAAAACAGAGATGTATTAGACAGAGACGCAGTACACAGTTACGTAACCAAATACTCCAGTCTGTCCTCTTTTGTGTGTTATCAAAAACACATATTTTGTTAACTAATAAAAGTCTGTTTGTCAACTCAGAAGCAAAGAAGATTAATGCCACTATGAGACCAGGCTGCTTTCTCAACAACTGAAGGAGTTATGAGGTGTAAGTCAACCAGTTGACAGCCGTGCATTTTAACATTTTTGATGTTGTCAGTGTTTTGTGTGGTAATCTCTGGAATTTTATTTTGAAAGTGGCCACACAGCATCACCCTTTGGGGGGGGGGTATGGGTAAAAGAAAGCTGCACTTTTCCAAGGCACATAAACTCTCCTACAGACAAGCACTTTGACAAACTACGTGTCGACTACATGAAAACAGCAAACACTGCATGGTTTTAGTCTGACAGCCTCGTCCACAAACCAAAACAAGGTATCTAGTGAAGCTACAAACAGACGCTCTGGGGAGACCACACACCCAAGCAGACACAAATATCTCAACAAATAGCACACAGCAGCCACTTCAAAAGAAAAAACTCATGCAGATGCAATTCTAAGATTTTCAGCGTGGTTCTGATTAAAACAGGAAAATTCCACTGCGTTCTTATTTCAGCTTATCATTAAGCCAAGATCATGTTTAAATGAAAAGAGAGATCTAGCACCTGATGCTCCACATAAAGTTCCTCCTTACCTTCTGTAGCCACTGGGTGTAATTCTCCATAACGTTCTCCAGCTGCTGGATCTTCTGGCTGGGAAAGTCTGGCTCAGGTGGTGGAGCGTCCCTCTGGAGAGAGTTGGCGTTGTACTGCGAGCTACTGGCCTTCGCTTCCTTGCAGGAGCCTCCTCCAGCTCCCTCTCCCTCAGGTAGGATGAAGGTGTAGGTGCACTGGCCATGCTGGATCTTATGAAAACGTCTGTTATTGGAATTACTACTGCTGCTGCTACTACTACTAGTAGTACTCCCTCCATTACTGCTACTGCTGCTGCCGTCCGTCCCTCTCCGCTGCTCACCTCCTCCGCAGCTCACAATCACCAGAAGCGCCGCCAGCGACAGCAGGTGACGACTGTAGTGGTACCACAGCATCATATCAGCCTGGAAGCGCTGTTGAGGGTGATTAAATTTCTTGTGTCTCTTGTTTCTCCTTCTATGCTTTACTAGATGTTCTCTTAAGTGCTGAATCAGAAAACGTTAGCCTGAAACATGTATCCTCCATCCTTAAGTTGGACCTCCAGCAGTCAGAGTTCATGCAGACTTTTTTGCCATGGACGGGACACACATGTATGTTTCCAAACCTCCTCTTAAGCTTTTGTCCTGGCAGGGAAAGTTGCACACATGTCTTGGAGTGTGACAGCTTGGCTATATTTCTTGGTGTTCCTCCAGTAAATCAGAGCCTGCCTGCGTTTATCAGAGTGTGCATTTAAAGTAGGTGCTGGGTATGCTGGGATAGTGTCGTCAGACCTCCCCTGGTCTCTCTGCCGTTCTTTCCTCCTCTGCTCGCAAACTTAACGACTGGGGGTAGAGAGTGAGAGAGGGAGAGGGAGGGAGGGAGACGCGCACTCTGAAGAGCAGTTCCAAGCTTCCAGCACACTCTGCGCCTGCCCCTCGCAGAGCCTGCAGAGGAATGTGACTCTGTGCATGGACGTATTTGTGTGTGCGTTTGTTTGTGTGTGTGTGTGTGTGTGTGTGTGTGTGTGTGCGCCAGTGATCCTGGCAGAAAGAGACCTCAGCACAGAGGACATGCTTAGACTGTGGGGATCAGCTTTCAGACCGGTTTATGTGGTTGACCTGCTCCCTTGCCTGTGTAAAATAATAATAATAGTAATAATAATTTGAACGCACGCATTTAATTTATCTCTTCTTTTCTCCCTGCTCAGCTAATAACAGGTGCTACGAACTTGTCACCTGTGCTCGGGGTAGCTTTATATGTTCTTCTGCTTATCTCTTGAAAGTACAAATCCATAGTCAGGACAAGCATTGTTTTATAAACTGCAGCACCTACATGGAAGTAGCCATAGGATCAAACTGCAAACCTACGTAGTGGCTAATGGACAGCAAACCATACGCCTGAGCTACATTTACCACAAGATATTAAGTATCTTTCATTCCATAGAATTTGTTGCAGTAAATTTAAAATACTATTAGAGAGCACTCGAACACCAAAAATGCCCACCATTCTATCATTTAATGTTTGCTAAGTCTGTTTGACACTATATATACTGTAAGTAGTATATACATATATGTACATGCAAATATTTAATATGTACTATAGAGTAAAGTAAAAATTCAGCAAACAGTCACAAAGCATCTGTGGTCAACACGTTCTCGGTTGGCCAAAGCCTACTGTCATGGGCTAAGTTTTCTATTGGCAAACCTAAGTCAGCAACCTCCTTATGACTAATAAAAGCCATGTTTTTCCCAGTGATTTCATTGTATTGCATTGCATTTAACAACCAATTGCAAGCAGTTGCTGTGACCAACTGGTTGCTCAGAGACTGGCTGTGCAACATCCTCAACCTCTGGGTGACCACTTTTGATTGCACAGGTCACCTCCTGGGTAACCTGTCTCCAAACAACTGCAGTCTGACTCAGACAGACTACAATCACTCAGAGAAAGTTTGCAAATACTCACTGTCTAGTTTATAAATGTAGACAGATTGCCAACGCACTGCAAGCGGTCTGAGTCAGTCTGCGCCAATGAGTGCAATTTGTCTCCAATACTTCTTTATGCAGTAGAAGACCTGGCACATCTGGTTGAAAAATGGTTGTATGGAGCCTGATCTATGGAAGGTCTTGTCCACTGAATTTGTAGAGTAACAAATTATTAAACTGTAACTATTATGGCTTGTTTTAGACTTAAAATCATACCGCTTTTTAGGTGTCGTTTTGCTTGGTATCTTAACTACAAGAGTTTACATAATCACAAGTATATCACATGCCTTCCAGTGTCACGTTTTCATGAAAACAAAAGTGAAATCCAAGAATGAGCAGGGGATAGATGGAATGCCTTTTTATCATTAAGCCAGAACAAGGGGCAGAGTGAGGAAATACAGCGCTGAAAGACCCTGGGTTAAAGGTCAAGTCCTTGTTACGGCCAGCCTATTAAAATCTCTGATTCCGGGAGACACAGCTGTCTGATTTCTGGCTGAATTTCAACATTCCTCGTCAGTTCAAGACATTCAAATTTGTGTACATGCTTGAGTGTGTCTGTTTTTCTGTTTGTGTGTGTGATGTATGTGCAAATACTGTATCCAGCGTATGTTTATGTATATCCTTCTGCTTATGCATACTCACAGTACATGTCACAGAATTCTGCGTAATCCTGTGTGGGTTTGACATCTTGTGTATCCAGTGATATCAGAAGGCTGAAAAAAGTTGGGTCTTGTGTGTGGGAGCAGAGGGGTGGTGTGAATGAATGCATGAAGGAGACCCAAGATAACAAACCCTCTGACTAACCCAGACTGGCCAAGACACAAAGCATGTTTGCTCTTGGAATGCTTTTCTTAGGTTGACGTACTTTGCTGGTGTCCTAAAAGTGAGGCGCCTTTTCCTGTGTCCAAAGGAAACTAAGGAGGAGATAATTGTAAGAACTGGGGCTTGTAAATCTAAACAGCACATGACTTTGATGCACAGCTATACATGAAAATATCTAAACAAATTTAGGAATTATGACTTAGTATTCCTTTAAAGCTACAGTATAGATATTTTCACATGCATAATGTAGGAAGAACAATGTTATTTATTTTTTTATTAATTTTTTAGCCTTTAATAAAACAGACAAACACAGAAAACCAGAGGTATTAAAATAGAACATTAAATAAATGTGTTTTTTCTGTTTGAAGCTGCTACGGTTAGAGGGCATTTAGCTTTCTGTAGCCTTATATGGTCACTGCAAATCAGTTCAAAGTTGCTCTTAGTAATCACTTTTATCCTGTGAGGAAGCATCTTATTGAGATTAATGCGTGTGTCCACGTGCTTTTCGTTGAAGAAAGTCCATAAAACATTTTTGGAACACAAAACGCTTAATTTTCAGCCATCTCACATCCAGCAGTGGCTTGTTTTGCAAAGGAAAACACACAAGCTGTTTATATTTATGAGTTAGTAACTGAGTGCTATAGTCTCAGATCTGAAATCTTACTGGAATGTAAACTTATTGAGAAAACAAACAGTTTACAGAGCAACGAGAGAAAAATGATTCACTAACTCTTGGCATCCCATTCTGCCTGCTCCACATGTACATCCAACACATACCCAGTTTAGTAAAATACAAAAATCTACATGTATACATAGATATATGTATATGTATATGTGTATACATATATATATATATATATATATATATATATATATATATATATATATATATATATAAATAAATGGAAGTAAGGTAACATATAGCTTGCTCAGGCTAGCTAGCTGGCAGGACGGTTAGCTAGGTTCAACAGATCCAGGAAGGGGCTTTTCTTTGTGGAGGTTGAATGCTCTTCCTGGGTTGTCTGAGTCAGGACAGATTAATTTGTGCTTCTAAAGTGAACGTAGTACAAAATGACAAAAACACAGAAAATTCAAAACGCTGGGTCAAATGACCCAGGACCATGACAGAATAGTTATCTGTCTCTATATGTTACCCTGTAAATGTAGTGCTGCAGGACATGTATACATGTTTCTATACTTGATTCTAACCTAATGCTAATGCCTAATGCTAAGTCTCTTTTACACTGCTGGAACTGTAACTATTAGAACACAGAATAAAAATACCTCTTCAGTCAAAAGAATTATTTTCACTTTGATCTGCCAACAAACTAAAGCAATTTTCCTTTATTAGGCAACAGGACAGAAATCTTTGATATTTAAATGCATACAGGAAAAAAAAATCACAGCTCTAATCAGCAGCCCCACTTTAGAAATAAACAACAACATATGGATTTATAGATTTTTAATTCCCATTTGATCATCATATGATCATGTGTGATTGATGCCGAGGTCACTCATAGGGATCATTTTGTGGTCACATGACTTGTAAAATGCCACTTTTTACAGACACAAATCCCAGGTAAACAGAAAAAGCAACATGTTAACTATTAACTATATTTTCTGTATTGGATGGAGGTATGATACCAAAAAGAATTTGTGACACGTTTATTTTTATTTAACTTTTATTTGATATTAACCACTTGAGATAACAACTGTTAGATAAAGTTATTCTGCATCCAAGTCGATCACCAATGACAACTAACAATAAAGTTTGTGTTTATTTATTGGAAACTCATTATCAACTCAAAATTCATGGTAAAAAATATTTTTACTCAGTGGCATATTGGTCCACTATTAAGATGTGAGGGTCTTTGATCTTCTATGGTTGGCTAGAACCCCGCCCCCCCCCAATGTGGGGCATAAAGGGTGTTGTCACTGGATATAAAAGGCACAAGCGTTCCGTTTGACTCCAGTGACAAACCTAAGCAACTCATTCAGAAATGCTTGAATAGCTTCAGCTCGATTTGAATTTGATGAAATGGTTGTATAACCCAGCCTAACACTGATGGAACCATTTCTTTTGGTCCTGAGCTTAACAGTTTGTCATGGTGACGGTGACTGAAGGGGACACAAATACGCGCTTAAACACGAATGTCAAGGCAGTGGTGAACTAGTGCCAGCCTCCATGCTACTGACATATCAGTGGCAGGATCTGCTTGCAAGTGCAAATGTGGGTCATTTTCATATTATTCTCCTGTTCTGAGTTCAGTTCTGATGTGTGATATCCTGAGATCCTTTCTGAAAGATCCACGGTCTGGTCTGCTGGGGCCTCAAAGGAGCGTTAATCTCACACACAATAGCCTCGTTAGCATTTGACCATTGATGACATCACTTCATGCTAGATGGCTGAGAGGTGATAGTTAAAGAGTTATGCATTTGTGGGTGCTTTGAGTGGTTGTGGTTTTTGTGAAAGACTGAATGGATGTACTGAAGTGCATGTGCAGGGAGTAAAGAGTTACACCAGTGGCTCTGCAGGCACTTCATCTACTTTGCAGTAAGTCTATAGAGTAATAGGCTCGTGTTTTCAAGTCTGCTTACTTAAATCCTGTGGGATAATAATAATGGGGCTTAACGTCCAGTGGGGGGTTTTTTCCCGTAGAGAGACAAACATAAAGGATTAAGAAAAAAAAGCAGACATTCAGCTGAGTAGAAATAAATCGAGGCCTAAAACGAACACGCATTTTGCTTTGCAATTTCCTGTTGAGAGTCGAATTAAAACGTAATTCTTAAATTCCTTGCAGACCAACCTCATATGCAAATGTAGCAGACCCACCTGAAACACTATTCCTTGGTTCAACAAGCAGCATGCTAGAACAGAGTGCAACAATGGTTGCGCACTTAAAGGGCTCTGATTCCAAAATTTAATTTTCCGTTCATTTTCTCCATTGAAATTTCAGAAAATCCTCATATACAGAGTTTTAATCCTTGAAACATACCAACCAAATTCTTGGTGACTAATGACCATAAAATGATTTGAGAGGGAAAATGAAGGAAAACTAAATAAAATCCAACATAGACCGTGTGACGGCTCAGGAACTACTTGTCCCATAATCCATTGCAAATCCCAGATTCCACAGCAAACGTCCAATTTTCTTGAATTTAATTATATTTATTATTGTAGTGTTTATTTAGTTAATAATAATTCTAAAGTTTGTGTTGTGTTTTGTGTGTGTGTGTAACAAAGTATAGCCTAGTTATTGTTGTGGCACAGAGGTTCATTCTGACAGTTTTCAAATTTCATGCTCTCTAAACAATCGTAAGGTTCGTGGGTTTAAAATTTTCCATGGTAGCAGTGAACTCCACCAATCAGAGACATTGCTGTTTCAATTTGGGATTGTGGTGAGTGTAGTGCTTTTCCACAACATTACCAATAAAACACATTTTTGCTAAAATAAGGTTTATATCATACAGACTTGTGGTTTCCACAGGAGCACATGCCATTGTTTCACAATGTCACTCATAATGAATCGGCTTTGGATGGTTAAAACATTGTGGCACATAGTCAAAATCCCTACGGAGAATATGAATGATACTTTTACTTCAGGAACCTCACTGTTGAGCTCAAAGTTTTGACTTTCCTGTTAAATATACATCTGCTTTGCAGATGCCATAAAATGCGGCTTTTTCAACACACTAGCTTGACTGCCATTAAATATGATACAGATGTGTATGACAGTCAGACAGTAAATCCTCAAAGGTTGAAATCCTGTGATTTTTTTTTATTTTATTTTCTTCCTTTGCTTGTTTTCTTTGACCATTTACTAGTCCACCATCATGTTGGATAGATTCATAAAACATTGCTTTCAGTATTTCCTCAGGCTGATTTGGAATCACGTTAATGGGTCTGTGCCAGCACAAGACTCCTCTTTTGATGCTAAAAAAGCTACTGCTGGGATTTACTAAAGAGTTGGCATGTTAATTTCACAACTGAAAGCATGGACGCAGGTATTTTAGTTGTTGGCCTTATTACAGAGTGCAAAAGGAGAATATTTAAATGAATTAGACAAACACGATTTATTAGGTGAGCGACATGCACTTTACCCAACATTGTGAAAAATTTATTGACAATTTCTGGGTCTGATGTGGCTGTAATCAAAGCCGCTAGGAGAGAACATTTATTTGAAACGAGAGCAGGAGATGCTGCCAGAATTGCATGTGGTTCATGGCTTGACATATCTGTCACAATGCAGAAATAAATGGGACTGTGTTACTGTTTTAAAGTTTGAATTTTGCAATATGCAATACTGACTTTGATAAATACATAAAGATCACACTACTACCTTGAGGCGACTGTTGTGATTTGTATAAATAAATTGAGCTACTTGCAAAAATACAAGAGTGATGTGAGATTTCAGGTTCACATGGGAGAATAGTTTCTGTTAACATCTCTGCTGTTGTAATCCTGCTGTCCACCTATTATCGGTGTTATTAGGGCATGTATTGTTTGCTCTCTCAAGCCGTAATTATGCTAGGCTAGGTTGCAGACATGGACACAGACAAGTGAAGAAACAATGGCTGAGGAGTCACTCCTGTTACTTCTTTGAAGTTCACCGCCTAGTACGCATGCACAGTTTGTGCACAAGTAAACCAAAAATGAGCAGGCACATCCACATGGACCTACACATTTAACAGCCAATGACACTTGGACTGAAGTGGACGCTAGCATAAATCTCGCCTAGGGTCACTTGTGCTGTCATTGTGGTTGGTTGACTGGCAGATTTCCTGTCAGCCTCAGCTGCACTTGCATTTGGAGCTATTTGTAATATAGTTTAATTCTAAATGTTCTAAACTCGAGCATTTTGACAGTGGCTATGATAACATACTTGCACAATGTTCAGTTTGTAGCATTGTGTTGACTAGAACAGTATGTGACTATACATAACAACAGTCTTGATATCTGCTCTTTTGTCAGAAAGATCCTGATTAAGATCGACAATAGCCAAGCGTATTACTTTTTGCTGAACCAGCATTGGATTTGATGGATTTTGTAAACAACCAGTTCTGACATGTGCCTGCTGGAGCAATGATGTCATCAGGGCGAGACCACTGGAAAAGTGACAGTGGGAAGCCATTAGCACAAGGTGGCTGTCAGTCTTCCTTTTCCCCTTGGGATCCACAGGTCGATATGTACTCCACAGGCATGGCCTCCATCTCCTGTCAAAGCATGCCATATCCCTATCCAACCTCAATTCCACCCATCCTTGATACATGAGACAAAGTTCAGGCCGAGGTGAATGGAAAAGTAAAAAGGTTTCTGTCTGTCAGTATGGTATTAAATCTTATGTTGCTCCTCAGAAGAAGAGCTGTTTTCTTTAACTCGTTTTTTCTTTTTTCTTATCTCAACAGAAACAGAAATAGGAAAGTTAGGAAAAAGGGGGCACCCACGGTCAAGTTAACTGCACTGTTGGTGGTCCTGCAGTTGGGTCTGGTACCATGATAAAACTCTAAAATGAATGACAAAGCATCAGTAAACAATAGAAACAGACAAAAAAACATAAATAAATGAAAAAGAAATATGGGTGCTTTGTGCCCACTTGCAAAAGCTTTTGTGGTTCGGACCTCGTGTTTGTTTTTCCTCTATGCTTCAGCAATTTATCATTATAGCAAAGTCAATTTCAAATTCAAGTTGATATGTGTATTCCTTAAGACGTTCTGTTTATTTTTGTGTACTTCATGTCACCAGTCCCATCTGATGTTTCCTTTTCCAACTCCTCACCCTCATTCCTGCCTCACTACAGACTGCCACAAATTTGCATGCTTTAGTTTACTTTGTGTCTCTCGCGTGTATTATAAAATTTTCATCAAATCACAGAGATCAGATTTGTCACAGTCAAGTTTACATGATATCACTATGCGTTCAATTTGCAATCATAAGGTTAACCAACGCCACATGGAAGCAAATGCACAAACAAAATATGACCTTTGCTGCTGCAATATTTGGTTGGTGCAAAGGTCAGAAGAGTGTTTGGCTAGACCCCGGGAATGTGCTATGTGGCTCTAGATATGTTACCCTCTGTTCTGTCTATTTTAGAGAGCAGTAACTCTGCAAAGCAGAAGACTGGAACACACAAACACAGATACAGACAAAGAAAGCACAACTGAAAACAACATACAAGTTACATTTATAGACTGACACACAATATATTTAAAAAACCTAAAAAAAAGGAATTGTTTACTAAATCTCATAATTCAAAAGTTTTTCTTATTTTCTTTCTTTCTCACTTTTCCACTGTGCACAACCCTTTGTCCTTTTGTTGTACTATCTATGCCTGTACTAGTCGTGGACAATTGTAAACCACAAAAAGCTGCAAACATCGAAACATACCAACAATTACTGAGTAGAGTCATTGGAATTCAAATGAAATAAGTCCTGTGACGTGGTTGGCTACAGAGCTGAGCTACTCTCAACTTTAAGGAAAGTGACACAAGTGGCTACTAATGGCAATGACAAGTACTTGTGGCTGACATATATTATGCAATATAAAGTGTCAGCTCCAAAGTGATGGGCACTGAGTATATACACTCACCATCCACTTCAGGTACACCTGCTGGACTGCTCATTAATCCAAATATCTGTGGCAGCTACTCAATACATTGAATTATGTCAACATGATTAAGACGGCATGTTCAAGTGCAAACCCAGCGTAAGAGTAGGGAAGACAGGTGATTTACTGTAAGTGACTTTAAATATTTGCTGGAGCCAGATGAGGGGAGGAGGTTTTCCAGCACAACCTAGGGAAAATAAATACCTTAAATTTTAAGGTAGAATTTAACATCTCTATCATGGTAAGAGAAAAATGAAATATCTACTTGTTGACCAAACGTTACAACCAAGAAGACTATATCTGAACACACAACACATCAATAAAATAATAATGAGGCAGTAATAAGCAAAGTCCTAAAGCTGCAGAAAACCACATTGGGTGCCATTTCTGTTATTGTACAAGCATGCTATTGTCGCGAAATCGATCAATGTAGAGCAGTGTCACAAACCACGGAGGCCCCAGAAAAGTGCAATCAAACGTTGAGTTTATTAACAGCCCGGAGAAAACATCAACATATGTCTTCTGACCAAAATACATGTTGTGGACACTTATAAAGCAGTGGGGTACACGCCCCCCCAATGACAGATTAAAATAGGTTCCAGACATTAGTCACAGGTAATCGTACATTTTTAATGGCTATAAGCAGACATAGAACTTCTCTTTTCTATAACACCTTCCATACAAGGTAGTAAACTTCAAGCCCTCAGGGTCTCTGAGGCTAATTATTGACTCTGCTCATCTGTTACCAAGTAGAATAAAATGCAACAGGTTTGCAACAAGAAGCTGGAAACATTTGGGCCTCTGCTCAGGCCTATTCCTAGATTATATGTATTATATGTACTGTAAGCATGCATTGCAGTTATCCTTCTATGTTCTAGTTTCCCTCAGCATGTATCACCTGGACAGTCACGCCAGTGAAGCTTAAGACCCTTAATGAACCGAACATCAACTCAAAATAAGCACAGATATGCAATGTGTATAAAATACTTCTAACTGTACTTGTAATAAAAGTTAACATAATGGAAGGATCCTCAAATGGACATCTTCAATAAACAACTGTAATGCAGTATCAAAACTGTGAGAAATATTATTAGATGAAATAATGCTGTAAAGAATATTATTAATGCAATTATAATGATGCAGATTATATGGCAGCAATAAAAGAATTTCTGTATCTCCACACTATGCTGAACAACACATCAAACCTTGGAACAGATGGGCTGCGGTAACAGAAGATCACGCTGGGTACCATTTCTGTCAGCTAAGAAAAAGTAACTACGAATTCCATCAAAATATCTGATCAAAATTGGACAATTGGGAAAAGGTTTCCTGATCTGATGAATCTTGATTTCTGCTGCAATATTCAGATGGAAGGGTCACATTTGATATAAACAACATGAATGGATCCATCCTGGTCAGTATCAGTAAAACAGGTTAGTAGTGGTAGTGTAATGGTTTGGGGGCACACTTGACATCACATTTCCAACCCTTTATTATCACAATGTACTAATTGTCTGATCACTGCTTCCAACATGATAACGGGATGTCATGAAGCTGAAATCATGGACCAAAATCTTTGAGGAATGTTTCTAGCACCTTGTTGAATCTATGGTAATAGCAAGGTGTACTTAAATAAAATAGGGACTGTGTATTAGAGTCATTGGTCATTCACCATGTAAATATAAAACAAAGTCTGGTACATCAGGCACACCACAACTACTGAGGCTGTTGTATAGTTATGTGGCAGTGTGCCATAGATGGAATAATTCACTCTTGTTTAATTGTTAATTGCTATATGCAGTGACAATTTAATGCTTATTTTAATCTTTTAGCATCTCTTAGAAGCGCCTCATTATTTTTTCCATAAAGCTCTGCTGTCTCCATGAAGACTAAACAAACTCCATTTGAGTAAAAGTGAAATGTACTGTAGTGACACGCAAGCTAAACGTTATTACCATAAAACAGCTTTACAGATGATAATGAAAAAGAAAAAATGAAAGGAAAAATTGCTGTTGCTAATTTCACTGCCTTGCAACACAGCTGCCATCATAGTTTTTGAGTTGTCCTGATCAGTTGCCTAGTTGTCAGTATGTTGCCTTCTAATTGTCAAGGCTAAGAAAAAACAGTCACCGTCCAAGTACATTTTTTTGAATCCAGTGGCTGGTTCGACAGCTTGCATTCAAAATCTATTCCAAACTTTAAGACCTTCACTCATCGCATTCCTTAGTCTTTAGATAATATTCTTCACGTACATTTCCCATTCTGTCCTGCCATATCAGATAAAATTAAGTCCTGTGCAACAGCAAGCTGACACCTGATACAAGCCGATGAATGCTGATATCGCCATGTTTTCTTCACATTAACTCACACAATCAGATTTTGGACATAAACAGAAACATGCCTTTGTGTCAGTCTGAGCAAACCACTCAGGCTGGTTAAAGCGCAGCATGCTTGTCAGCACTCCATAACGATATTAGGCTTTGGAAACTGATATCAGACAGCAAAGCAACTTTAATTAGCAATAACTAATTTAGCTTGACTACTTGGACCACCGTTTGACATCAATTACTATAGAGTTCTTTTATTGTTGGCCTCAGATAGGGTGCATTGTTCAGCGGACATACATCAGAAAAGACAAAGTAAGCCGAGCTCTATCTTCTTACTTACTTTGTTAATTTCACTGCTGGCAAGTGCTGTTTGCTCGCTCCATCTTAATGTGATTCCAGCTCGCTGCCATTTGTCTCGTAGTATTTTCTTCTTCAGTAATGGGGCCAGTTGGTCCTCCTAACTTTGGAAAAGAGCATGACATCAGCAGATGGTTATTTTCTGGACTTAACCTGCTGGTGGAATCAAAAACACAGTGAGTCAGTGTGTAGGTGTGTGCAACATGAGATCATATGTGAGAGAGCAATAAATAAGTCCAGCTAATACTATGCTTTGGGTCTGTTCAGCTGCATGCTGGTTGGCAACAAAGCACTTTTAAAGTTGAATGTCACACACAATCTGACATACATTCACATCTTGGATTGCATGCTGCTTCGTGTCTCTTTATTTTTTGGCTGATGTAGGACAATCTAACAGGTGGACAGGTGGAGAATAAGCCTAAATCTTTAGCATCATACATTTACCCCTAGCATACCTTAAAAAATGGCGAGGAAGGAATCTGATAAGTCTTGTGAACAAGAGTTTATGTTCCTCTGTCCACCCTACGTACACCTTCTCACAGCTCTGTTTGTGAAAATTATGAAGTATGATATAGCTAACAGGAGACAGAGCAGGTTTTTGTCAGCTCTGTCATAGTGGTAATCCTTTAATGGACAGAAGGTTAGTCTCCCGAGAGCTCGAGAATGTACACAAAGACTTTACCATGTCAGGTGCTGTATACTATAGAGACTCTTGAGAGAACATCTATTTTAAAAACGTGCGTTATCTACGAGTGATGAAACAGTGAAAATGGAAAGGAGAATACTGGCTCTTTTAAAATGTGTTAATAAACGGTACTAGTGGGCTGCTAAATCAGTCACCAACTGTTTAAAAACATGTAAAAGATAAGATAAAGAACACAAAGTTTTAAAAAAAATCCTGTGAATAGTGACACAAAGGTGAATTTTATGAACAGTTCTTATAGTTTATAAAGAGATCATCAGATCAGAGCATCATTTATGCATCTTTAGTATTTTTAGAGGAATGACATGGCATGTTAGCTTAACAAAGAAGATAGTGGCCTGGTCACATTGCACAGAGTAGCAATAAGTTGAAGAGTTTATCTGAGAGCTTTGAACACATATTTGTAACATTCAGTCACTTTTAGTAATAGATTATTATTATTCAAGTCATCCATCCATCCATTCGCTTCCGCTTATCCTTTTCAGGGTCGCGGGGGGCGCTGGAGCCTATCCCAGCTGTCATAGGGTGAGAGGCAGGGTACACCCTGGACAGGTCGCCAGTCTGTCGCAGGGCCAACACACAGGGACAGACAACCATTCACACTCACATTCATACCTAGTGACAATTTGGGTTATCCAATTAACCTATCCCCACAAGCTGCATGTCTTTGGACGGTGGGAGGAAGCCGGAGTACCAGGAGGGAACCCACGCAAACACGGGGAGAACATGCAAACTCCACACAGAAAGACCGCGGCCTGATGTTGGAATTGAACTCAGGACCTTCTTGCTGTGCGGCAACAGTGCTAACCACCGTGCCACCATGCTGCCTTATTATTCAATTCAATTCAATTCAATTCAATTTTATTTATACAAAGCCAAATCACAACACCTCAAGGCGCTTTATATAATAAGGTAGACCCTACAATAATACATACAGAGAAAAACCCATCATATGACCCCCTATGAGCAAGCACTTTTAACAGGAAGAAAGCTCTGGCAGAACCAGGCTCAGGGAGGGGCGGCCATCTGCTGTGACCGGTTGGGGTGAGAGAAGGAAGGCAGGATAAAGACATGCTGTGGAAGAGAGACAGATTAATAGCAAATATGATTCAAAGGGGGCAGCACGGTGGTTAGCACTGTTGCCGCACAGCGAGAAGGTCCTGAGTTCAATTCCACCATCAGGCCGGGGTCTTTCTGTGTGGAGTTTGCATGTTCTCCCTGTGTCTGCGTGGGTTCCCTCCGGGTACTCCGGTTTCCCCCCACCATCCAAAGACATGCAGTTTGTGCGGATAGGTTAATTGGATAATCCAAATTGCCACTAGGTGTGAATGTGAGTGTAAATGGTTGTCTGACCCTATGTGTTGGCCCTGCGACAGACTGGCGACCTGTCCAGGGTGTACCCCGCCTCCCGCCCTATGACAGCTGGGATAGGCTCCAGCGCCCCCCGTGACCCTGAAAAAGGATAAGTGGAAGCGAATGGATGGATGGATGGATTCAAAGCTTTCTGCTCTATTAATACACAGTGAGTGAGAAAGGTGACTGAAGAAGAAATACTCCATGCATCATGGGAATGAATTGCCCAGCAACATACACCTATTACAGCATAACTAAGGGAGGATTCAGGGTCACCTGATCCAGCTCTAACTATATGCTTTAGCAAAAAGGAACGTTTTAAGCCTAATCTTAAAAGTAGAGATAGTGTCTGTCTCCTTAATCCAAACTGGAAGCTGCAAAATGATGCATTGATTCTTTATTTTTTTAATGCAATTGAAACAGGTTTACAGAAAAATTAAATCATTATTTAAACTCCTACAGATCATCAAGCACGATGAAAGTCCAAGATTATAGACAACTGCTAATGGTCAGATTTAAATAAGGGAAAGACCCGACACGCGGTTATTCTATTAGTACAGAAGGTCCATGCTACACTTTTTCTACTGCTAGGTTTACAATTAGAGGGGAACTGCTAAGGAATGACCAGGCGTGCTCAGTATCTTAATTTTGCTCTATTTTCTGTTTTGCATTTTCATAATGTAATATTGCATTATGGTTTATACTTGTGTTGTGCTGCTGCTTGTTGGACATCATTTTTGCAAATGTTTTCATTCATTTTTCATTCATTTGTTTGAAATAAAGTACTTTTCAACCGTGAGTTAGAAAGATGCACAACAAATGCTCAAAAAATGTGTTTAGAATTATGAATAGGATTTGATTGAATGTTTAAAGAATTGTCTGGATATAATGGAACTTAATATGAAAACGCATTCCTTTAAACTGATGAATTTCTGTGTTTCTCAGATTCTCCCAAACTCTTTTTCGCTCCGTGTATGGTCTTATTCCAGTTTTTAATCACCTGTTGACAGCACACGATGACTCTTTATTTTTCTGTCTTTGTAACTCTGACATTAATCAGCCACTTGCTCCTTTATGATGGTGATGATATAGCTCCATGTTGCAAGCTTAGTTTATCTTCCAACTGGTTCATCATTTAACTTGATTGAATACATAGTCACTTTATTGGTCTTGTGTCTACCCAGTAATTCATTTTGAGCTTTGTTGCCAACAATATATAGAATATAGAATATGAAGGGTTTGTTTTTGTTAATATGAAGAATATTTGTCATCACCTGCCCAGGTGACTGCTGCACAATGTGCTGTCGCCACCTCAGAGTCATTGGCTTAGCCTGTGTTCCAGTATGTTCGATGACAGCAATGCAATATGAAAATATTTTTGTATGAAAAGTGCATTTCCATATTTCATATGTGGCAGCCTCATCATGTTTCTGTGTTTGCACTGGTTCACATAATGAAGAAATGTCACCACATATAAGGCGGCTGGACCAAACATGGACTGGGTTAAAAAAACACTGTTGTCAGCTGGTTTGCCCTTTTCCTCATTTTCACATCACATGTGCTCCCGCAGGAATCGAAAGGAATTAGGGTGTTCTGCTTTTGTTTTCTCGTTGCCTTTCACCACATCGATAACCGCTCCATATAACATAAAGTTTTCCAGAGTTTTCCTTTTTTCTTTCCAGTCTGTGTTGTGACGATGACACAACCGTACTGCAGATAAACTGAACAAAAAAATCCAATATGTGATTCACATCTTTTGACATATCTCAACTAAATCTTAGGTCATTACAGCAACTGGGATTAAAAAGGGCAACATTTTTATGTCTACAGTCAAATTCAATGTAGTTTGAAAAGCACAAGTCACACAATGACTTGCTAATGTGCCTGTAAAATGATGCTTTTACAAGCTCTTGATTAAAGTCAACCAAAACACGAGCGCAGAAACACTGGAACATTATTTGTTTTTACTATGTAGGGTGACTGTGTAATTTTTGCAGAGATATTACTTGGTAATCACACATACAGTATAAGTGGCAATAACACAGCATTGATTTTCTGCTGTGTGCTGCCAAACTCGCTACTGTGCCAAGATTTGATTTATAGCACTCTGAAAGGATATGTTTTGTAAAGGATATGCTTTTAATATTATATTTTAATAACAGCCATTTGGAAAACAGGGCTCAACAGTTCAGGGAGTGCAGAATTATTAGGCAAGTTGTATTTTTGAGGAATAATTTTATTATTGAACAACAATCATGTTCTCAATGAACCCAAAAAACTCATTAATATCAAAGCTGAATGTTTTTGGAAGTAGTTTTTAGTTTGTTTTTAGTTTTAGCTATTTTAGGGGGATATCTGTGTGTGCAGGTGACTATTACTGTGCATAATTATTAGGCAACTTAACAAAAAACAAATATATACCCATTTCAATTATTTATTTTTACCAGTGACACCAATATAACATCTCCACATTCACAAATATACATTTCTGACATTCAAAAACAAAACAAAAACAAATCAGCGACCAATATAGCCACCTTTCTTTGCAAGGACACTCAAAAGCCTGCCATCCATGGATTCTGTCAGTGTTTTGATCTGTTCACCATCAACATTGCGTGCAGCAGCAACCACAGCCTCCCAGACACTGTTCAGAGAGGTGTACTGTTTTCCCTCCTTGTAGATCTCACATTTGATGATGGACCACAGGTTCTCAATGGGGTTCAGATCAGGTGAACAAGGTGGCCATGTCATTAGTTTTTCTTCTTTTATACCCTTTCTTGCCAGCCACGCTGTGGAGTACTTGAATGCGTGTGATGGAGCATTGTCCTGCATGAAAATCATGTTTTTCTTGAAGGATGCAGACTTCTTCCTGTACCACTGCTTGAAGAAGGTGTCTTCCAGAAACTGGCAGTAGGACTGGGAGTTGAGCTTGACTCCATCCTCAACCCGAAAAGGCCCCACAAGCTCATCTTTGATGATACCAGCCCAAACCAGTACTCCACCTCCACCTTGCTGGCGTCTGAGTCGGACTGGAGCTCTCTGCCCTTTACCAATCCAGCCACGGGCCCATCCATCTGGCCCATCAAGACTCACTCTCATTTCATCAGTCCATAAAACCTTAGAAAAACCAGTCTTGAGATATTTCTTGGCCCAGTCTTGACGTTTCAGCTTGTGTGTCTTGTTCAGTGGTGGTCGTCTTTCAGCCTTTCTTACCTTGGCCATGTCTCTGAGTATTGCACACCTTGTGCTTTTGGGCACTCCAGTGATGTTGCAGCTCTGAAATATGGCCAAACTGGTGGCAAGTGGCATCTTGGCAGCTGCACGCTTGACTTTTCTCAGTTCATGGGCAGTTATTTTGCGCCTTGGTTTTTCCACACGCTTCTTGCGACCCTGTTGACTATTTTGAATGAAACACTTGATTGTTCGATGATCACGCTTCAGAAGCTTTGCAATTTTGAGACTGCTGCATCCCTCTGCAAGATATCTCACTATTTTTGACTTTTCTGAGCCTGTCAAGTCCTTCTTTTGACCCATTTTGCCAAAGGAAAGGACGTTGCCTAATAATTATGCACACCTGATATAGGGTGTTGATGTCATTAGACCACACCCCTTCTCATTACAGAGATGCACATCACCTAATATGCTTAATTGGTAGTAGGCTTTCGAGCCTATACAGCTTGGAGAAAGACAACATGCATGAAGAGGATGATGTGGACAAAATACTCATTTGCCTAATAATTCTGCACTCCCTGTACTGTTCAAAAGTCTTATCTTTATGTTTTGATAGGAAAATTGTAAATAGGTGAAGGCATTGATTGAAAGATGTGCAACATATATATGTAAATATAGTTTATAAGGCAAAAGCAAATAAATTCTAAATACCTTCATTCCACAACAAAGCCTGAACTTTTTTAACCAAGCTTTCTTGTAATTTTTTCAAGTAGTTCTTCAAGCTACCTAAAGCTCATCTTTGGATGCTGGCTGCCACTTACTCTGTTCGCTGTCAGGATGATCCCACACTGCTTCAATAATGCTGAGGTCCGAGCTCTGTGGAGGCTAATCCATGACTGATGATATTCCATTGTGTGTTTTTCTTCTATCTAAAGATGCTGTGTTTGGGATCATTTTCAAAAAACTTAAGCTCCCACTTTAGTGGATCAAAATCTGATGGTACTTTTTCTACAGCCCCAAACCAGCGTCCGCCGCGTTCTCGCTGTTGTATCTCTCTCCTGACATTCTCAGAACATATTGCCAATGATTTGAATCAGGAATTTCAAATTTGGATTAATCACGCTACTGATTTTCCATCCAGTTTGTGTGCAATTTATCACACTTCAGCCTGTTTACCTTTGACCAGAAAATCATTCAAATCAAGGGCCAGATTCATCTCTCGGGGTTCTGTATCGGGTCTTCAGAGGATTTTTTTCCCCCTTTGCTTAAAGTTCATACATCTTCTTAAAGTTTTTCCGAAGTTGTCTGTTGTGAGGACACTGGTTCCTTGAGTTAGACGCCGTTTTTATGCTTAAATGATTCATAATTCAAGTAAGTGTTAAAGGGCTTAACAAAAACAAAACAAACAAAAAAAGTATTGTGTGACCACAACACTATGCACACTCATAAAGTCAAATGCTGTTGAGCCAAAGTTCAAATGCCTGTTGCCAAAGTCAATCATGTGCACTAGAATGAGTTTAGAAAGAGTCAAATAACACATTAAACTATTGCTGACAGTATCTCTTGCCCCTCATAAGTGGAAGCATCACATTTTTTACTACAAAATCAGGGAGAAAACTGAAAAGAAAAGATGCAATATAATGCCAAAGTTAAATCAGTATTTCCACCTTGCGACATAGATATGGTTTTCAACAGCTTTTCTGCATATGGAAACAACCTATGAGGCGTCAGTGTCTGGTGACGCTTGCATCAACCTCTAGAAACACAATGAGGTCAGGGGAGTGAGTGACACGGCGTAGCATGGACTCTCAATACCTCCCAGAAAGCAGTCCTATTAGTTGCCTATTAAAACTCAAATAGCAGCAGAGCATGTCTAACATGTCTGGCAGAGAACGGGCAGTCATTCACCTGGTGATCTGTCAGAAACACTGAGTGTGCTACAAAAGCCAGATCTTCACGCCCCTCGTCACACTTTACGTGCTGAAACACTTGAGGTGCTTCTCAGTGGTGATTTTTATGGCTGCTGATCAGAAACAAATGTCTCATTAAACTGTCAGAATTGATGAATTGATTTCCTCAAACCCGAATGATTCGTGCTCACGTAAGTGATAACTTAACTTTATCAGTTTGATGTCACGAAGTCAGTTGGAAGGTGGGGAGTGGCATAAACTTGCTCTTGCTGTGTATATGTTTACAAGAGATATGTCACATTAAATAAAGCCAGAAGTGCAACAAAGGTTTACATCATGTCACATTGTTGTATGGGTCAAAGGGCCAGCACTAAACACAATCAATGACTGCCTCGCCTTCAGGACACACGACACAGGTCCTTAGTGGTTATTTGAGTATTTGTCTATGAACTTGTCACGCACTAAAGCCGCTATTACCAAGTGAAAATAAATGGAAACTAATTTAGCAAATGGGAAGCAAAAGCTCTACCACATGGTACTTGACCTCCGCGACACACTGGTTTGACCAGCTTACCGATCCTTCTGGTTCTGTTTGTTGCTTCTAGTGTTTTAACAGTTGACAGAGCTGGGGCTTGGAGGTACACAGCACTTTCCACTTCTCACAGATGGCTAGGCAGCTCCGGCACATTGCCTGCCATGCCTACCATGTCCCAGTGAGAGCCACCCACCGCCGTGCAGTACAAGTTCAGTTGTACAGACAGCTGACTGAGCCAGATCCTCTGCATTTTAGCACTAGTACTGAACAATTTTTTATATTCTTAAAGAAGATTGGATTTAATTATTTTACTGCTTTATGACTGTATAATTCAGTGATACGTTTACACAGAATGCTGTGTAAATGCAGTTATCCCATAGTGCATAGCCTCTGCTGCAGGAAAGTTGGTGGGTGTCTGGGTGAAATCTGCTGCAAAGAGAGTTTGCCAAAAAACTCCATGTGATTTCTTTGGGTCACTAGGGGATTGCTGCGGTCAGCTGTAGTTTGCACGGAGGACGCCAACTCTCCTGCAAGCACTCATTAACTAACCACAAAGTGGTAGCAAAACTGTGAAAATTGTACTGAAACTCAGTACATTCACATTCAAGTAAAAGTTTTGCGTTACCACTGAAATCAACACTTTTAAAAAGGCCAACTTTTACTCTCAAGGCAGACATTCTTGCAGTTTGTGTATATGCACCTAATTTCTTGTAGCAGCAACCACCAAACTCCTGCAACCACTTGCCAACCTGTTGCAGTGACCAGTGGTTGGCAGACTATTACTAAGCAGTCTCGAGGCTTGCAACACTAGGGGATTAGCAATTGATTTCACAGCAACAGCAAGCAGCCTAAAGCAACCATTCCCCAAAGGTCAGCAATTACTCATATTTCCCTGGTGGTCGGTGGTTGCAAGGCAGTTGGCAACTGGTCTCTTGCCTGTGTGACTGGGCCCCATGCTCACATATGTACACTGACCAAATGTAGTGGGGGCCAGACAGCTTAGCTTAGATCGCTGTTAGTATTCGCTGATCTTTCAAATGTGAAAAATCACACGGAACACCACAAATATATCACAAAAAGCATATTAATAATTTGTCCCAGCATACTAGATATAGCAGAATTGGAGTCATCTCACAGCATGACTATTATGTAATTTCTTCTTTGTCTTCTTCTGTTTTACTGGCAGTTGGCAACTCATTTAATTAGAGCAGGTAGTTGTACTGCCCTCTAGTGGAAGAGAATGTAATTGTTCTGCCTGTTACGGTGGAACCAGATAATTTTCCACAGCACACCTGATAATTTCTCACGACACACCTATGGCCACGGCACAGTGGTTGGGAAACACTGGCTTAGACAGTAAGCTTAGCACAAATACACAAGGAAGATGGTTAAACAGTCAGTTTAGGTTTGTTCCAGTGTTCAAAAATTGGTGTGAGTGGTCCATTTTTTTCTACTAACTATATCCATCAATCATGTAAAGCAAGAATAAAGCTAACATTACGGCTCACTTGAGGGGAGATATTGTAAATGTTTACATTCTGTTACACTGCTGTGAGCCTCTTGACTCAAACACTTTGTCCTGTAGAGTGATCCAGCTGGTGGGTGAAGTTCACCAAAAGAGAAAATGCTCCCTACTTTAAAATGCTCAGGTGTTTGTTTGTTTTTTTTTTTTTTGTGCTCTGGGCAATACTAGTCAAGAACCGTTTAGTTCCATTATAGTCATGAAATACCAGATATCACCAAACCAGATTAATCTGGGTGGATAAACAGCCCCACAGCCCAAAGGCAAAGTACAGAAATGTTATTTTGGGGTAAATTCTTTCTTTAACAATCAGACATCTTGACTGGCCTCACTTGGAGGCTTATATGTTGAGCTATTCCATGACTGGGTGCAAGAAACTCTTGGTAAGTAAACAGGTAAAGTGTATTACCAAAAATGTTTAACTGCTATTTTAGCTTATTTTTATTCGATGGATTTGTGATGGCGTGGTCTGTCCCAGCTCTTACTTTTGATCATTTCTGTGAAATGCATATGCTCGGCAATGACAGATTGATGCGAAGCATATTGTTGTCTGTAGAAAGATCACAGTTCAGCTCACGAGGAATTGAAGACGTAACCATCAAAATGTTGTTTTGATGATGTTTTATTGAAAACCAATGAACCACACCCAGGTCTTGGGTGTGGATGGGAACAGTGTTTTCTTTCACTGCCATACTAACGTACTAAGAGTCGTCTAGTATAAAGTAACATTTTTTGGAAAAAGTGAGCACCAATCAATCATTGTAATTTATTTCTTTTTTGTGTGTTTCCCTCCAAAACTCAAATAGATAAAACATCTCTAAAGGTCTTTTCTAGCCAGCTTTCGTCTTAACCCATTTGAAGTCTACATTTAGAAGCAGAGTTGTATTTATTTGAGGCAAAAGTAAAAGTTAGTTTGCCTGCCGCTAACAAAGGCTTGTGAAAAGCTTTTGGATTGTTGGACTTTTTCAACACAAGAGTGCATTTTCAATTCCTGACCTTTCACACTTAAATTGTAATCACATTTGGGCACACAGCATTCGCCATACGTCTTCTTAATGATGCCAGATTTTATGATTTCTATATCTGACAATACAGAATACATATGCATCAATCAGGACCCACCAAGCAGATAATCAACTACAAATGTGTGGGGTGGAACATTTTATGTCATCCGTATCTCGCCTATCACACAACACCACACGGGACACTGGAAACGAGCCAGCCTTTCAACACTACATCAAGTGGTTGCTACACATAACATGCTAGTCCTATTAATTCTCCTGCCACGGTGAGGAAGACATTTTGTACTAAATACCTTCATATGCTGTGTTCTGCTTGCCAAAAAAGCTCTTCATGTTTGGAGATTGGTCTCTTTAGGGGCTATTAAATAGTCAGATTTGGCCTGTCAGTGCCATTTTTCAGGTTCGACAAAGACCATTCCATGCTGGATCTCCAACAGAAGAGGAGGAAGGAGATAGGTATAAATCCCAGAGTTACTAGTGACGTAACTACAGTCGTCTATGCATGCCTTAGCAGGGCTGGCCAACTTGAGAAGGTGATGACCAGCCACTTGGCAAAGGCGTCACAGGAACTTATCTTAAGATCATAAATCTGTCGTGGTTCCTACCTTTGATACGGAATATGTTTTTGATTCCAGGAATAAAATTTACATCTGGAGATTTCAAAATGAAATGACACAGTTTTAAGAAAGGATTGTAAACAATGAATCACTGTCTTGTCACTGTGCCCTTTTGATGGATGTTGAACAGCTCAAAGAAAAAGAGAGAAGATATGGTTACAATAGAGGTCTTGACCTCTGATAAATTATGTGGTCATCAGTGTGATTTAAAAGGAGCAAAACCATAAATTGGTGGAAAGCAAAAAGACAAAATCCTAACAAATCCTAGTTCTCTCCATTTTTGGCTTCTCAAGCACAGAATGCAGCTTTTCTGTCAAGTTATTTTGTGGGAAATTGGCTTCCTTCAGTTATTATTGTGCAACTTTAAAAAAAATCCCCGACTACAATGACTAAAGGCTAAACATTTATTTCACAGAAAGGGGTGAAAAGCTAAGGACATTGTGTAAAACTTGACTTCCAAGGAAATTCTCCTCAGAGGGTTTGTGTGCAAATGAAGTGTTCCTCATCTTTATTCTGAGGTTGTTATATTTTATAACAGCAGTCATAACCAATACTGACTGCTCACCTTTCCCTGTGACTTCTCATAGAGTCCAACTTTCAGCCCTATTTGATTCTACTGAAAATCTTTAGTCTTTGTATCTAAAATAATTTACGGTTATATTTACATGGCTATCGTCATTACTCCCTGTTATGTTTGAATAAAGCATTTTATTCATTCGGTTCAAGTCCTTGGGATTACAAAATGGGCTTCTTTAATTGTGCCTTGAATACACACTATGAAAAAGGAATGAGAGCCCACAATGTTTTCCTCCTAGACCTCCGACTGATGCTTAATTAATCATATACCGTGCTTGAATTGTTCCATGTAAAAACATTGTTTCTTTTGCAGCTATGATAAAGGTGTATTGAAAGCGAATCTCACATGTGAGAGGATGTTTAACAGGAAAACATCCCGCCTTTGATTAATTTTGGGGCATCCTGTTATTATAACTACTGCTGGTGACAAGCGTCATCCTAAAAAAGCGCTAGCAAGGAATCTGTTACACTTATAGCAACCCTTGCAAACAAGACTTTCCATGAACTTTTTTAAGCCCACAAAAATGGCAGCGACATAAAGACTAAAACGAGAAAAATCTTGGACACCAATTGTCCCTGGGCAAGACATTGGCAGGACAGAGCAGAAAATGGGATTATATTAATGTTTGAGTTGCATTTTTTTTATCAACCCACCCATCTCCGACTTACCACACAAACATAAATAAATAAGCACACATGGCACTGCAGCAGGGAACTGGTGACAAGAGAAAGAGAGAGAGATTGTGCTGGTGCATCATGCAAGATTTCCGAATGTAACAACATTCAATACAGGAAATAAGTGTTAAAAAGAAGATGGGAAGTTCAGTTCACTCCAGTGCAGAGTTCCTATGCAAATTTAAATTCCAATCTAATGCAACAGCCAAATAATATTATTTCAACCCAAATAACACCTCTACTAGGAAAGTGTAACAAATTCTCAGTAATGCATGTAGTTAAAACAGACCTCAAATGGCCCCGAAGAAGCTGGCATCAAGCTGCTTCCAGATGTTAAACTGACAAGGTTCCTGCCAAAGACAAGGTCTAATGCTGACTCATTAAGAAGTAGGAGTAGATCTTTATCCTCGCTCCACTTAAACCCAATGGTTTGGATTTCAGGACAAAATAGTTAAAAGCCGCTGATTAATAATTGCAAGGTAACAGTTATTCATCAAGTCGAGGACAGTTAAATCTTGGGTCATCACCGAAGGAGTCATTCACAAAGTTGGATAGTGAAAGGAGCTTAGATAGTTTCCGTTTTGATAGTTTTATACTTTCTGTTTTGTGATGAATGAGCCACAAACTGGCACATCTGGCTCCAACAAGCAATTAATTGGAATTAAGTTCACAGCTAAGTTTTCTGGGTAACGGGGTTAAAGAATATACAAAGAGATTGGCCACTGGGTTTTAGTATTTAAAAATGGACTCGTGCAGCCAACTCTGTGGTCAACCGAGATTGTGTTTAAGACAAGCTTAAGAAAATTACAGAGGCAGCCTGTTGACATTGGTGAGGAAAATGCAATTGGTAGCCCGCAAGTTATTAATGTATGGAAATTAGATAATTTGACTGTGGCCAGAAAATAATATGGCATGAGATTGTGATAAAACATAGTTTACTGAACACAATGGGCAAGGTTCCATTATTTGTTTTTATTTTGGTATGAATTATATTGTTTTACTTCAATATCCGTGGTAGTCAGACAATTCTAGCCATTCAGCTGGTATGTTGGGCTCTGTAAAAGGTTTTAATTTGAGTCCCACTGTAGGAAGTGCAGGGAAATCTGCTCTACAATGAGAGAACAATAATGCTTTTAAGACTAAGCATTAACAACCACAGCATTCACATTAATAAAATCTGCATGAGGAGTTGCAGCCATTTACAGCTTTACTCTAGACAGTGCTGACAGGAAGTGCTTTTATTCTGAGTTCAGCTCGCCCTAAACCCTACTCTGCTTAATTGTCCTTCCATATAATAATGAGGACAAAATAAACATCATGCTGTTTTACATTAAAGACTTTAAAACTAGTCACCGAGACCATAAACTAACCAGGAAAGTGTTTAGAGGAAATAAATCAAGGGTGTCAACGGCTGTTTTCCAGTAGACTTCTACACAAACTGACTTATTTTTAACAGCCAGACTTGCTGGCCCCTGCTGGTCATTATAAAAATGCAAATCATTTATTTTTAGGTACAAAAGCCTGTTTGTAAACTTTGTTCTTTTTCACATAGTTGCAGGCATTTTAAGTCTGAATGACATAACTATTTGAAGCTTCCACTATGCACCATTTTTCTAATTTATTAATTGCTTATGGCTCAGTCACACAACTATATAAGTGGAACAGCAACTTCATTGCGACTGGGAAAATTGGTTATTGCCTGATGACTGCACAGACTTTTTTTTTTCACCAATTACAAGTAGTTGCAGTGACCAACTGATTGCCTCATCTCAACCTCCTGGCAACCTGTCTCCAAACGACTGCTGCCCACTAACTGCAATCACTCTCTGACCCAGTATCACAGCAAAGCGCGTAACGTGATTTCAGATTCCACTCTCAGGCAGATTGTCAACATGCTGCAATCAGTCGTAGTCAGTCTAATGCTAATGAGTGCAACTCGACTGCAACAAATCTCTTTGCAATAGCAGAGATAACTCAACTGGTTGTATTCTGTTTATATTTCTATATAAAAGCAAGGTTGTATGTTTAGCAGTTAAATCATGATACGGCAGCAGCTACATCACAATTTCTGAACAGACATCTGAATTCATGTTTCAGATCTATGAGGTTCCGGCTTGAGTCTGAAAATACATAGTTTATTTTGAATTTCGGTGTTTACATAGACAGATTTGCAATTTTCATTACTTTAATCACAGTTAGTTGCTGGTTTATTACTAACAGATTACATGTAGCACATACATTACAAGTTGACACAATTAAATTGCAAACTGAGTGCAGATTGCAGACTGATTCTATCTTATTGCCATTTTATTGACACACCAAAGTCACTTTGAAGACACCAACTGACTGCAAGTTGTCACAGACGTCGTCCCTGTCTTCAAAGCAACTGTTTTGAAAGTGAAATAATTGCAAGTTGATTGTGACACAGCATTTGTGACTGCAGCATTGTGTGTGATTATACCACTACGGAGCACATCACACGGTCTTTACTGATCTACATTATGTCATTTGTTGAGGAGAAAATGATTTACCAGCTGTAAATCAACAACAAAATCAACAACCCATTGACGGCTGGGTAAGGCTAAGATTGCTCAAGTGTTTCCTTCATTTTTATATTCAAACAGCTGAATGCTAATTCTTTAATGCATAGAAAATAATAATAAAAATGGAAACTAGTTTTTGACTGCTATTAAAAGAAGTGGGTTTAAATTGGTTTCTGTGTGTTTCTCTGCCTTTGCTTGCTCCTTGATGCTGTGTATGCTTACTAGCACCCTCTTGTGTCATCACTGCCGCCTTTTTGTCACCTTAAAGCTGTTTAATGAATAAAATCCAACTTCTGCTTGGAAACTAAGAACCATACGCCAATGCTAGCACTCGCTGCCAAGCTATTTGGTCTTTAGTCTGTTGATAATAGGCAGTCTCAGTGGCGCTGTGGGTGAACTTTGTGATTATACAGAAAGCTATCTCAAAAACATAATAAATGTCTCAGATATGGACCTTTCAGCGTGACTAACAGTTTCAGATGTGTTCTGATATATCCTAGTTACAAGGATTCATATCCTTTGCTCTGGCAAAAGCAACACTAAGCTGTTAAAAACAAAATATTCCATGACTCGAAAATGTCCCACATAAACATGTATGCAGCACTTTAATGGTGTTGCCAGCTAAAGCAAAGCTCCTTGTAACTATATAAATCACCATTTTACAAAGTGGACTTAATGAAATTAAAATGTCGCATTTCATAGTCACATATCACGGTGCACTTTGTATGTAAATACATGCTTTGAGTATTCATGGAACACCCATTTTAACCTCCTAGGACCTGACGTCCACATATGTGGACATCGCATTTTTGGTTATTTAGACCCAAATACTAAATTTTGCTCTACAAGGGCCTGATATCCACTTACGAGGACATTATACTGCTACTGCTCTATCGAAATTTTAAACAAATATCCTCATTTGTGGCTCTTATTTTTCTTAGAAACAAAAATTGGGTAAAAAAAAAATCTGGTAATTCTTTGTTTTTACATTCACTGGGCCCCAATCAGCCCAAATATCAAAGAAAAATTAAAAATGCATGCTGTGGAAGAGTTCGGGTCTTAGGAGGTTAAAGCCATTATCTTACATAACACTTTCAAAATGCTCCTTTTACATCAACCACTCAGTCCTGATGCCTTCTTAGTCCTAACACCAACACCTTCCCTGTTTAACACAGGTAGAAAAGGAAAATAAGACATTAATAAGCTCACAGGTGGAGTTTAGCATTAGCCAATATGCTATGGGGGCTATTTAATGAATACAGCCATCTCGCTAAGCAACATCAGAAGTAAAGGGGAAACATGTAAATCAGATAACTTCAGAGAAACAGTTCTCCTCTTTAGTTGTGATTTGAATTGCATCAACTTTACATCAAAATGTACCCTTCAGATCTTTTAACATAGTTCAGCTTTTTTAGAGGCATGTATATTTTAGAGTATGACTTGATACTCTTCACTTGGACAACCAGATGCCATTTATGTGCAGGTTCTCAGTCGTGTGCATGTATGTCAGGCGCTGGTGCTTGTGTGCGTGTTCGATATGATAAAATAATTCAAAGTATCTGGAGGGGCTTTGGTTTATTCCACTCCCTAGTGCCTGGTGTTGTTGACGTGTTTGGAGATAATGTGCACACACTTTGACTTCCTTCTAAGTGTAGGGACGAAGTGCTCAATTAATTGTGTTTCATATCTGCTGAAAGGTCTCAGGATATCAGCAGCGCAAACACCTTTTTCTTCTCTTACACCCTCTATTTTTACCGACCACTGACAGCCGTACCGCGCAGCTGATTTGGGTAGAGGCACCACATGGTATCCATTCCGACAGTTCGAGACCAACCGGATGCCTGACGCCTGTGCGCTCTGATCCCACTGGTGCAGATTAAATGATTCTCAAATATTGATGCAGTCCTGGTTTTATGCCTCGTGCAAAACCGACACCAGCGGACCACCTCTGCAACATCCTCATCGGTTTGAATTGCACCTTTGGGATGTAAGAACTCATTTCTCAGTGGTTACAGTCAAAGTAAATATTTAACACAACACTGGCCATCACGTTTCATTATAGAGGCTTGCATTTTATTTCCCAAACAATTCACTTCAATGGCCAATTTGTCCTAATCTATCTAGGAAGTCGTGCTGTGTTAGCAAACTGCCCTTCAGAGCGCGCTGCTTTGGGAGAACCAGAGTGTGAGATGTCTTAGTTTATCTGCAATTATGCAATCACTTTCACAGCTGCTCGAGATTATGCTCAATTTGCGGCGCAAACCTTGATATGAGCCCGCTGCACTGTGGCACACTCCACCTACGTAATGATGTATTTCATTTGGCATTAGGATGCACACAACTGTCTGCTTGATATCTCTAATGTGACAAGAATCGCTGAACGTGCTCCACGGGCTCCGTCGGGGTCGGCGCGATCGATGAAGAGAGGTTCAGGAGATTTATCCTGTAACTGCACACCGGTCCCTTGACTCTGCCAGCATGTGTGGTGTGTGTCTGCACATGTAACCATGAGTAAATGTGATTAATCTGCAAACCGACACGTTCCCTTGAGTGGCCCTTAATAAATCTGATCTCAATTTAGCGGTTTAGTCCAGAGAGTTGCTTCATTTCATCTCAGTGTTGTGTTTTGCTCCCTTTTTCTCTCGACCACACATACCTGAGTTGTGTATGTCTGCGAGCTGCCAAAAGGTTTCCACGCTTGTTACAGCCACGGGCTCTTTCGCGTGTCCTGTATGTGACTTGGAGGGGTGGCATCTGCGTTGAAAGGATACTTCTGCCGTGGCAGCTGAATGGGCTCTTTGTGCGACCAGCTCAGACCTGCGCTCTGCAGAGTGTTATGAAAGCTTCGACTCATGACCTTATCTGAAAACTGACAGAAATGAGTTCCAGACTTCTGCGGGACATTTGGAGGTAAAAGAGGAAAAAGCGTGCTATCTTAGATCTTCTAGGTGATTTGTCATTCCCCCTTTGAAGGCTGTTTTTAAATTCTGGCATCATGTTTTAAAATATTGTCATTGTGAGTCACACTGTAAGTGCTGAGGAGAGTTGCAAATTACATTTTCATTTGGGTTGGATTTGTTGGAAATCAGATGACTTGCAATGATAGAGGCAAAAGTAATTTTTCCGTAATTCAAAGCTGGTGGAGCGGGTCACTTTAAGGGCCTCTCGAGTACACATAGCATTCAACTTTGGGTTATTTTGCATTTGGAATTTGCGCTTTCATCAAGGCATAAACCTTTATAATCCTATCTTTTGGCAGCCAATTTGAAACAGTTTTACCTCCAATTGCACATCAGAACTTTCATTAAAGCTCCTAAATAATGAGCACATATTGGTACTGAAAAATGCTTAAGAACTAATTTTAGAGTGTTAGAGTGCAAGGTACTTAAGATAAATAAAATCAAACCTTCAAAGTGCTTCAATCTGCAGAGTTGCTTACACAAAACTCTTGAGTGTTGCTGCATATCCGCTAGGAAAATTGTCAACCATATATGGGAATTATTACCTAATTAGTTACTTTTCCTTCAATCGCTTCTTCAGTTCAGTTGAATTTGATTTATACAGCACCAAAGCAAAACAACAGTTGCATTAAGGTACTTTAGATTGTAAGGTGCATCCCTACTCCATCACAGCTGAATGAAATGGTTGGATTACCTCATCAGCATGCCATCAAGTTTGGAAAGGCCTGATAACGCGCCATTCATTTGATTCAGGTGTGTCGGAACAAGGATGCATCTAAAAGCTGCAGGACAGTGGCTCTCGAGGTCTGGAGTTGGACACTCCTGCCCTACGGTAATAGAGAAAACCCCAATAATCAGCAAGCACTTGGTGACAGTGGGAAGGAAACACTCCCTTTTAACAAGAAGAAACCTCCGACAGGCTCAGGGAGGGGCAGCCACCACCAGTTGAGGATGGAGGGAAGGAGACAGAACAAAAGACAGAATGTGGAGACCAGAGATTAAAAATAACTAATGATTAAATGTATAGTGGTGTAAAAACACAAGGTGCAGTCTGCTATACTCTGTCTGCTTTAGGGCTTGAGGTGTTGTACATTCAGAGATGCTCTCCTGCATACCATGGCTGCATGCAGCTCCAAGCAGTCTGGCCATTCTCCTCTGATCTTTAGTATCAACAGGGCATCTTTTTTGCTGACAACTGGAGCTCACTGGATATATTTTCTCCTTTTTTTGGCCCAATACTAGCTACCATGCTACATTCAAAGTCACTTAAAGTTTGAACTTGGGGAGGTCACCTTTGCTAAATACACTGTTTACTTGTGACAGGCTGAATTACATTAACAAACAGTTGAGCAGGCATACCTAATAAAGTGGCCAGTAAATTTATGTGTCAACTGTTGTCTTGCAGTGGTCCATTTTATTTATTTAATAATATTACTGTTAATTTCATTTTCTATTAGCAATAACCAACCATAGTTATTTTAGGTATAAAAATGATTTGCTTCATGAATGCAGAATCTCTCTTCTATGTAACAATGATCCCAAATGGAACAAATGCTTTAACATGGCATTTTCACTCTGTTCAACTGGAATCAGATGTTCCAGGTTCATTTGTGCTTCACAAAATCAAAAAGCCAGACAAATATGAAATGCAAAAACTCTGCTTGATATGTTACCCTATACTGTCATTCATGACCATGAGCCATTTGACCTTGTAGGGAGTAAATGTAGTCATTATTAATAAAAGCGACTAAGAAAGATAGTTATCACGGTTAGCTCAGAAGGCCAAAAGTGTGCCCTAGAAGCTGTATCAGGGGAGAAAATGTCACAGGGAATTTAAATAAAATTAAAACAATTACATTTTTGTGTTATACCAGTCGACCTGTAACATTTTTAATTTATATATTATACATAATTGGATAATTTAATAAAGTCATATGAATTAATAATCAAGGTTTTATAATTATTATAAAAAGTTTCATTAAGGCATCAGTCCCCTGGCCGTGGGCACCCTTTGGATGTGCGGTTGTGTGAAATAATAGAATGATTTTTTTTTAAAATCCACACAGTTTTAGTTTCCTTCACATTCACCTACTCCTGTCTTTCCACTGGCGATACAGGCAGTCATTACTAAAATCTGCCTTTAGGACATCTTGAGTTTCATAAAATAACTTACAAATCGTTACAAATAGAAGAACTCACACACTGCATTGAAGTCCCACCACTGACAACGCTAAACTTCACTTTAAAGTTACCAAAGTGCTGATACAGATAATGGGATGAATGATGGGCTTCAAAGGAGTTCTGCACCCACTTTACATGATCAAATCTCAAAAATCTTCTACTCAGCAGCACAATGTTGCCTACTACACTTTAAATGTAGTTAACATGGAAACTTCACAGAGACAAAGTTAAGCTGCGGATAAATACCTTGGTTTATATGGCTGAATAATTTCAACAGCAACAAGCTGATAATGATAGTTTCAGTAACGTGTGAGGTGGTCGGCACACAGCAGACTTCTTTGCACTAACAGCTGTTGATTGCAGAGCTACGATGGATTTAAGGCAGCTGTTCAGAACTAGCAGCCATGCTAAATGAACTCTAAAGGCTCTGAGCTAAGAAACTCTGGCACGTTGCTGAGTTTTAACACTTGTGTTGAATTAACATTGACAATTTATTTGTGCTTTTGTGCACGAGTGAGAGAGAGAGGTGAAACCGAGTTTTCATGCTTGTTTAATCACTGACTCCACATCTGTCATCACTGAAACAAAAATAGCAGCTATAAAACACAACATTCAAAAAGACCATCACCATCGCCTAAATTTGGGAGGTCGAATGCAAATGTTAAATATAACTGGGAGAAATGCATTGCAGTGCAGTGAATGTATATTTACTGTAAATTTACCATATGTTTTTCCCTTGTTTTTCATTTTACAAAATTTCAATTTTTCATTTTGTGTCAAGGTGCAGGTGTAGTAACAGTGCAGCAGTACAGGTTAACATCATTCCAATATGGAGCACAATGCGCTACACACAGAGAGTGTATCCTGTAGCTATTGCTAATAAAACCTTTGTCGGGCTTTTACATTCACAATGCACAAACAAAATTTGCAACAGTCAATTAAATAAAACCATAATACACTATAAATAAAAAGCTATAATAAATACATAAAGTTTAAAATATTGTGTAAGAAAGACAGAAGGACAGTCATATTTTACACTTGTCGTTCACCACGGTCCTAATAATGTGATTACTGTCTTCTCCTTGAATGTACCTCAGTTCTTACCTGAATTCATTTCTCCGTTTATCACATTTTATATTTAACACAAACATATTTTATGAGCTTCTTATATTTTGGCTTTCAAATCTTACTCAGAGCAAAGTAAGAAAATGTATTTCCCAAATTTTTAACCAGTCTCAGGCTTGCTTAAGTAGAAATCTCTTCATTAGTTTGCATATTTCCTTTTGAACATCCTCAGTGGGAAACATTTCCAAACTAAATGAGACTTGGGAGCCTCGAGTGGTCAGGCAACACGAGTCCGAAACTACAAGTTTGAACATGAAAGATGTCTAAGGGTTCAAAAGTCTTAACTTCAAAAGAAATAATTAAAGCACCTCTTCACAGCCAAGTGGGGACAACATTCATTTAAATGAGTGCTTTAAAAAAGACACTTTTCAGAAAAAAAGATGTGTGTGACTTGAGGAGAGCAGTGCTTTATAGCGGTAGTAGCTGAACCATAGTAAGCCAGTTACACTGGGTCAAAGCTATATGTTGTACAACCATGAAGCAAAGTCTGATTAGGAACGCTCCCTACAGAGATGACTGATTGGCGAATTCTATTTCAAATGATGTAATGGTTGCAGGGCCAAACCATCACCTTTATTTTCTTCAGTGCTATGTTTTTGTGTGTGTTTGTGTCACTTTGGATGCAGTTGGTTGGTGGGGGTGAGTACGCATTAGTGCCACTCAATGTAGACGTCAGAACAGAGTGAGCTTAAGCCTGCAGTATCCAGGGCCTCAAATGTATTGCTTGGAGGCACGTAGCTGAATCGGGGTCAGAGGTATGTGTGTGTGTGTGTGTGTGTGTGTGTGTCAGATGAGATTGTCTGGGATGATGACCAGACAACTGATAGTGCTGTGCAGCAAACCACGGTTTACTGGAGAGACACAGGGCCACCTGAGATAAACTGCCTAATTGTCATCCTTGAGTCAAACCCATTGAGGATGTTTGATCGTTAGCTTGAACACTTTGCTGTGCTCTTGTTGTCCAGGTTTAACTTTACTTTGCTGGTGAGAATCTCTTTTCCCTGTTTTCCCTCAGTGATTTTTTTTCTTGCTAGATTTTAATGGGGTTAAATGAGCTGACATTTCAGAAACGTGCATCTTCCCTTTCTGGAGTTCTGTTTGATGCCATTTAAACCAAAATCCATAATTTGCTCACTTTTGTCTATCGTAAAACCTAGCTTCATGTTTTGGATGAAGATAATGCGATTAGTCTCTTTAACAATCTTATCTGGCCTTGCTTTGAGCACGATGTGAATTTATGTACATAAGTATCGTGGAATGAAATAGAAATCAGTCAGGGAAATTACCATGACTCTCCCAAGTTAGAGTAAAAACAAAACAAATTATCAAACAAAAAAGCTATTAGACATAGGAACCAGGGTTCTGAACAATGCCTCGATTTCTGCAGTTATTCTGCAGGCACATTTCTGGTTTCCCGTTGAGTCACAGCCTGTTCTGTAAATGACTGAATCTAATCTGGAGGTAACAGCCTCCGAGTGCTCAGCAGCAGAGATCAAAGGAGTGTGTGTCTTGCAGCTTCGGTCCGACATGTCCTTGGGGCAGATGGGTCATAAAGACCTCTGATAACCACTGGTCCAGGAGTGGGGGAAAAAAGAGGAGAGTTGAAAGTATTTATTAGGCCTGCGTTATCTACTCAGATAGACAAAAAGTACCGCTAATAACAAGGAGATGGAGAAAAGAGAGAGAAAACTGAACTGGGTTACGATGGTCATTCTGCAGCTGGCCCACCTACACTACATGAGCCCGTAAAAGAACTTAAACCAATAAATCATCTGCAGAACATATCTTTCCCCCGCCTCCTATTCTCCATCTGTCTCTATCTCTATTTGGAAATTCTGTATCTAACAAAAGAAAAGGGATTGAAGGGCTGTATTGTAAATCCTTGCTGTGGGAATAGAGTCAGTAAAAGGCAACAACAGAGACAAGGTTCTGATTTATTGATTTATCTGAGCTGTGGAAGAGATTACAGATAGGATATGGAGTAGCGCAGGGGAATATTTCGCATCAGTCACCGCAGCTGTCATTTGTTGTGAATCCTTTATGTATCTGAAACGTTGTTGTTTTACAGTATACGCTTAGGTTCTACGTGACATTAAAGGGAGTTTGTAAGCATAGAAGAACATGTGGTCAAATGCCAAGAGAAATGCTGAATAGTATTAAGAATTAAAATCTCTAGTTTGAGTTTTCCTTTAACTGGTTTATTCACAAAGCTTCAAATGTGGGTCAAGTGTTTCATGGAGGAAAAGAAACAGAGAAGCACAGTGAAGCATTGCCACCACCTGCTGGCCAGAAAAGGTAATGCCAAACAAAGCTCAAGTTGCTTTAAAAATACTTTTCTATGCACAGCGATGCAGTTTCGTTTGCTATCTCAGTAAACACACTCGACTCTCCTCCACAAACCCTGTCAAACTGACATAAGTAAACTGAAAACATAATAATTGTTTCATCTGGGCAAGTTCAGTAAAATATTACAAAAATACAAAATATTTTGAATGGCAGCATAATGGCTGAAGTGGACTCTGCATGCTTGTGAGATGAAGTGGGTTCATGACGACTTCACACACACGCACACACACAGCTGTGAACTATGTCACTGCTTAGGGAGTTAAGTCCCAGACATGCTGTCTAGAAGAGGGCTCATCACTCAGCAGCCTCGGGGGCTCTGCTGCTAGGCGTGTGTTGTAAATACGGGGCTATTAGGGGTTTTAACCTTTTGTCCGTGTGTGTGTGTGTGTGTGTGTGTGTGTGCAGAATTAATGTGAATATATGTATAAAAAATTCTCAGCCTTAATATATTAGCCGCTGTTTGAACTTTGCTGCATTGTTCAGGGACTTAGGGGCGAATAAAAAAATTTCTTTCTATTCATGTGAACGAATGCATGACAAACAAGCTTATAGCATATATGAAATACTATCTATTCTTGCGTGTGTATGGTAATAATCAGCATGTCTGCAGGCCAGGAAATTTCTGCTTATGTTATTTGTTTGAGGAAGTGGCTGCATTACTGAGGGATTTACCACTACTTCCCAAACATCCTTACTTACTTTCTCGTATCCCATAAGTATTACTACAGTTTGTTCTGGCTCTGCACCTCAGCATATTATATTGGAAATGAACAAAATGACTTGTACTTGCTCTCGGGTTCCATCGCAGGGTGATTACATCCACACTCAGTAAACTGTGTTGACTGCAGTCATGTTTAAACATCCATTAAGGGAAATTTCATTATTGTCCACCCAGTAGGAATTTAAACGATACAGAAAAATAGAATTAACAACTGCAAACAGGTACAAATATATATATATATATATATATATGCACATTTACTCATCCAGCTGGAAATATGCTTCTGGTTTGAATGTCAGTCCAAAATGGACCGTCTTCTCTAAAAAAAAAGGGAAAAAAATGCTTCATGTTTTAAAGTGAGAACTATTTTTTGAGTATTTAAAGTCTGACTTTTTCTCTTAATTCAACTAGGAGATCGGGGATATCTTTTAAAAGGGTAAAAGCAGAAAATATAGATTTACTACATCGATACTGTTGTGATTGTGTGTGTGTGTGTGTGTGTGTGTGTGTGTGTGTGTGTGTGTGTGTGTGTGTAATCAGTTCTAACATGTCAGTTCAGTTTAAAGTTTTCTGATTAGCTTTTCCATTATTCATTGCTCGTTTATTGTTCATTACTTTCCCCTGTGAGTTTCTTCTTCTTTACTGAAGCTGGTTAACTTTGGCTCACTTTTCCCTCATTTTATTTGATGAACACCAGCACAAAGAGTCATAAAGCAGCTTTGGTAAGTCAAACACACAAGGCAAACTTGCCTGCGTATTTTAATCAAACCACCGATACCTGACACCACTGTATAAATAGTTGTATCACGAGAGGAAGCATTATGATAAACTGTGAGATATTTCCACCCACAGTATGAAATATTTGGCTTTTAAGCTGCAAAATGCTTCATCGCCAGTGAAGCGTTCTGGAGATTAAATTGACCCAGCAATGCTACACTTCCATTATGGCTCACGTGGTTTCACATTTTTAAGTGTAGCACATGATCCAAGGTCAACGCTAACAGACTATTAAATGCAGTGTTTGTGGATCTAAAGAGATTCTGCTGGGTCAGGGTCACAGTGGAGGCAGAGGAATAGATTGTCACTGTTAAGTACAATAATGAGTTATCTTCTGGGCAGTAGTAGTGCAACCTTCCACTTTTGCACACACTCAGATACACACACACGTACCTATTTCATTTCATGTCCCAGTAGGATTGAAGGAAACGGTTTTTCATTTCACCCCAAGGGAGCAAGAGGTGGTGGTGTTTAGTTTGCCTGTGTCCTGTCTAACCTTCCATAAGAGGGCAGCTCGGGCCCAAACGATCCCAAAGTATCCCTTCGTGGATTGCTGGACAGAAACCAGACTGCGTGACTAGTAAAAACCGGAGAGGACAGAAAGGTTTTTGTGTGCCAGTGTTCGTTTGTGTCTCCAGAAGCGATTTTAACAGCTACAGCTCACAACCACTAGATGGCACTACAGCACTGAGTTGCAAAACAAGACGTACTCTCATACATAGTCACACATACATACAGCACAGTAAGCTCAAGATGCTTATGGCATATGTAAAGTCTGCTGCTTATTTATATTGTTTCATAAAATATGCTGTCGATCAGATGGATTGGAATTTGCATTCAGTTTTTAGGGAAGCAAATATACATGGTATTAAAATGCAGAACGTAGCAAAAGTATTTGCATATAAAAGCGTTCTTGCGTGTTTGATGTTGTTAAGGGTGGGAAGTGAGTGGGTGAAAATGCTGTTGCGATGCTTGGAGAAGTTTTTTTTTTTTTTTTTTTTTTTACCTCTTTCTATGGTACAACAGGCGAGAGAGTAAATCCACCCTTCAGCAATTTGACTGAATAAAACGAGCTGTTTTATTGTTTTGGAGGAGAAGGAACACAATAGTCTAATGTTTCGTCCCTGTAAGTCTGCTGTACAGAGGCACTGGCCTGCTGCGTTATAAATGCCAATCCTGAAACATGATATCTTAATAGTTGAGTGAAAGTGAACGTAAACACCATCCTGAGGGCCTATTAGCTCGGTAGTGGATGTAAAGCACTCACGGACTGTTCAGTTAGGTGACCGTGGTGAATGTATGTTTTATGCATTATTGTGTGAGCTTTGAGAAATAAAAGAGCAACTATTAAAAAGCACAAGTTCCTAATCTGTACAGATATACTGGTGTGTATATCTACTTTTTTATATATATTTAAAAAAGATGAAAAAAGAATTCTTATTGAGTCAGGGCACCATTTAAGTTGTTTTAATTGCCTTTAGTTACAGAAACTACACAAGCTGATACACTGAAAAGCTTTACCTCTAAACCTGCTTAATGTTTTTTTTTAATCATATAAGCATTTGTTAGTATGGAAAGTTCTGAAAATCTTAGCTTTGGAGAAAATTCCTTGATTCAGGTCAAGAAATGAATGGCATAATATGTATCTCATTTGTCTTTGCAACTGTCTGGCATTCCACTAACAATGATTTACATTAAACTTGATTGACTCTATCTATTTCTACATTAGAGGATGTTTACTAAAAATCTACAGAAAAAAACAATCTGATTACAACTGTAGCTGTTGTTTTTTATTTTAATAACATAAACGTGCAGTAGAGAACACTGGAGTGCAGGTAATTGTTGCTAAAAATGAGCATATGTAGATAATATACTTGTAATCATTTATTAGATTAAAAAAATTATTAGAAGGAAACTTAACCAAATGAAGACATATGCATTTACTTCAAGTTAAAAGCTGATATGGAAGCTACTGGTTTCTGCTTTTCTGCTAAACTTCCTTTACTTATTATTTTGCAGTCACATGCCTGTTAATCATGTGACATCGTTCATCATTTCGGATGCGTGACAAGCATGGTGACATGTGGATAAAACTCCAGTCTTCGACCATCACCAGCAACAGGGAAAAGATTCTTGCAGTTGCCGGTAGTTTGAATGCAACATGCTGAGCTGTCAAACGCTTGCCAGCTTTCCACAGACCATTTGGCTTCAAAGTAAAAGTTGCACCTTTTGAAACAAGCTGGCACAACTTTTATTTTGAAGCCAAATAACCTCCATTTCCAGCTTATGTTACAGTTTTCACAGTTTCACTACAACTTGATGGACAAGTCTGTTTCTGCCTTGCAAACCATGGATGATAATGGCAATTTGCTAACAACCAAAGCAACAACCTTACAATGAGGCTGTTGGTTTAACACCCTCTCTATGACTAGTTTCACCAAGCAACCTCTCGGCACCACGGTACACTTTTACCGTCATGACTGGTTGTTGTATCATTTCGAATATGGTGGACAACTCCTCCAAGAAATGTACTCCTGGTATCGCTACAAGATTTTGCTTTTGTAAAACGAAGTGTTTTAAAAACATGAAAACCCAACAGAATTGCAATTATGTACTCAAGTGCAGTAACTCTGGTGGACTGCATACAGTCCAAAATCTTCCTTAATATTAAACTTTATCAAGTTTGAATTAGGGAAGGAAGGCTACTGAAGATGCCTGTGCATAAACATCCGTGATGCACATACCGAACATTCAGAGCACTTCTACAACCACCTTCCAAGCCTTCTACACTGTCCCAAAAATGTTGTTTTGGACACGGGATCCTGTGTTGCTCTGCCAGTGGCACACAGTTCCACAGAGCACTGCTCAAATATTTGAGCTCAAATGCAGCCAAGTAAACTTAGCTTGGAGCTCGGCGTTCCCAGAGCTTTGATGAGACGCCTCGTCCCGAGCATGGGCTTTTAGGCAGGCTGCACTGCTCGCCTCAGTTGCCTCACTCTACCTTGCGTCTGGTGGGTTTCAAAACAGACAGGCTGGGGCTGAGGGGCAGACAGCCACATGAGAGAGGACTGAGGTTTCCCCACCATCAGACACAGATGCAGACACAGGACTTCAGATGCAGTGTTGTTAGCTGGTAAAGATCAAAGTTTTGAGTTCACATTTTCAGAGGATGTTAGAGAAGGTAGGTTGCTTCAAAGTCTCTATTTTCAAGAACTGATGTGGTAAATTACATCCCAATACAGCGGTCTAGTTCTTAAGCCTCCACGTGGCTGGGGAAATTTTTTATATTGTGTGTTTATCCTGCATTCGTCTGGCCGTTCTTTAACGCCATAATACCGGAACACTTGGAGAGATTGTGATCAGGGGTTAAAGTGGGATTTAACAGAAGGGGAAATCTTGAGATCTTGTGTAGCATGGGGAAAAGAATTGGTTTGAAATATACCATGTAATAATTTGTTTTATGAAGTCCAGCAGAAATGCAGCCACTGTACATTTAATATAGAGACACCGTTTGGGACAAACTCTCCAGAGACAGTTTGTTAAGCTTTGTTAACAAGTTTCATTACCTGGAACTTCAACAATATTACTGTCATGACTTTGCAATTTCCTGACCCGAGGAGCAGACTCAGACAGCCAAATAAAGGTTTTAAAGATTTATTTACAGAATGAATGGAATTAATGACCGGCAGGTGAGCAACTGGGCTGGAACTATTTCCATTAGGATTACTCAAGAAGGGTTTGTTAGTACTCCTTGATGCACAGGAGGGGTAACCAGTGCATAGGTTGGGGTCCAGAGAGGACAGACGTTCAGTGGAGAGCAAGCAGACAGGTGAGTAGCAGGTAAGTGACGAGCGAAAGAGAAAAATGGCTGGCCATGATCTTCCGATACGTCATAGGAACACAGGTGAGTTCTCCAGAGAACCAACACTTAACTCCAGGCAGGAAACTAAAAAACAGAAATGGTGGAAGCAACAATCTGGTAGAGAATAAAAGCCCATCCTTAAATTCTCAGCCTTGAGATGGCAATGCACTGCAAATGCATCAGTGCAGTATGAAAAGGCACAGGTAAGCTTGACTCTACACCCAAGAGAGTGAAAGAGGGAGAGTGGCCAAAAAGAAGAGAGAGAAAAAGCCTGCCAAGACTTACAATTACTCGCCTAAGCTTACTCATCTTCTGCAGCTTGCTAGCTTAGGTTAAGTACAGCGACTGCAACTTTATGTCTGCACCATGAACACATCAGAGGGTGCTGAGGCTGTAAGTGGATCATGTTATTATTTGGTTATTATTGAGAAAGTATCAAGTGGAAGTAATGCCAAGCTGCAGCACATCAAAAATCAACTAATTCAGAAGTAATATGCATAAACCTGCCAATCAGATTTATTAACCCCAGATCATATTTCACCCTTCACCTCAACATGAAATACTGGTGTTTGTATATATGATTACAATTTCCTTTTTTCATTTCTTTGCATAAGGATTTTCTCTTTCTCTCTTTGCCAAGCATGAGAACACATCTAAGAAACATTACTGTTTTTATTCTCACAGCTAGGTTTATTTTATACCAATTCCTACATTGCAAATCCGAAATGTTGCAATCTGAACAGAAAATGACATCATCCGTCCACAGCAGCCCTGCAATTATTGGGCAAAATGGAAACTTAAAACTGCAACATCGCTGGTTGGCAGATGTATTCAGCCACAAGGCTGTAATTCTACTTTCCAAACTAATGACCTTTCCAAGCCTTTTTACAATTACCAGCTCTGATGATCGCTTAGATTCGCACATTTCGCGAAGACACCTTTGAACAGTTTCTTTACATTTATTTTTTGCAGGATATAAACTAAATAGCAGTACTGCAGTGCACTTCCCTTTTGCTGAATGGATTTTGAAGACTTCGAGGTTATTCTGAAAGACATCTGACATAAATTTGAGCTGACTCAAATTGAGTTCCCCTCAATACTGCTCAGCGTCTAGTAGTTTAAAAATCCATCAGTGTGATTCCCTTAACAGCAATTACTCAATGAGTTCAAATCAGTTGCACAGACTAAAAACACTCCTTTGACATCCTGAAGGGGGGATATGGAGTACTTATTCAATATGTAAGGCCACAGTGAAAGCTTTGCCTCAGGCAGATAGGCAGATTCTACCTCCCAGTGGTAATTATTTTCGTGTCAGAAAATTGTTGAGGCACATTTCTGAGTTTGTTAAACCTCTAAAGTGGATCCTCTTGTTGTTTTTCTTCCCGTACGGTCTAAGATTTAATGTTATGGTGTGTTATGTGCTGAATTGACAGGTCTCCTTTGTGCTTTAAAACTTTCATGAACAATTTTAATATCAAGAGAAGAGACAAATCACAGTTAAATGATTAAGTATTTGAAATACAATGATGTTTTCTCCCACCCGGTTTCCAGAAAGCAGTGGGGAAAAAGTGACAATCAGTCAAACATATTTGACAGAGTGACAGTGGAATTTAAAGCTTGCGTGGAGGCAGAGAAGAATAGAATGATAATAGATTCGTATTCCCACCAGCAAAATCTCTACAACAATAAGACGGAGAGGCTAAGTAGACATAGCTGAGAGAATGAAATGCCCTCAATACCTATGAAAGGGTTTGATTTTCTCAGAAAGCCAAATCCATCTTGCTCACAGACTAGGTTAAACAGAAGATGTTTGTAGTCCGAGGAAATTCCCTCGGCAGACTACAATCCTGTTGTTTTCACGAGAAAGAGGAAACCAGGCCTACGCAGATACAGCAGAGCGCTGCAGCCCACAGTGAGCGAGCTGGAGTTCATCCAGATGAGTCCTGCCAGATGATCAGCACATATGTGTCAAACCATGTGTGGTGACAGAAAAGCCTTTTTTCTTTTTTTGTTTCAATTATAAAGACAGATAACAAAGTGTCTGTCTTTATCGCTCACTTATTCATTTCTTTTCTTTCCAGTGCAGAGACACACGGCTAGCTGCACCTTGGATAAATTCTCCATTTGTCTTTTCTTGCGTGACTTAGTTTTCCAGTTACGGCTGTTTAACGTGTCATGTCCGATTTTAAGGGAAAGGTAGTGAAGTCTGGCTGCAGAGAGAAATGAAGGTCCCACCTGTCCATCTCTGAATCAATATGAGTTCATGTGACCTCAATATGAACCCATATTTGCTCCTTTTCTTATGTTTTTTACAGAAACCTTTGCCCTAGAGTTTCACTGCTCTAATCTTCTCTCCTCAGATAAATATTTGATGCATATCTCCTCAAACAGTTTCCTCCTTTAATCTAGTAACATTTAGCGAAAGAACACAATGAAGTCAATTTGGCTCTATGAGTCACTACAGCTACTACAGCGGGCTGACGAGTGCTCAGAAACCTTGATTTACTCCTGACTCATTTAAAGATAAATAAGTGGTAAAGAAATTGCATGCTTTCATTTCCTTAATTTCCTTCTCTCTGTGTATCACCATCTTGTTTATCTTTTCTTTGCTGCATGTCAAATTCTATCACATCTTCTATTTTTTAAGCCTTTATATGCAGTTTTATACAATTTTGGAGTTATGACAAAACTTAAAGCTCTATGTTAGGCTAACATTAGCATTACAGCTAGCTAAGATTATAAAAACTAAAAGCCACTGATTTCAATGGGAGTCACATTTCTCTTTCCTTTTACAGACCCAGATACACCTTCTGCTTTATATACACTCAACATACTTTATTAGATACACCTTGCTGGTACGGCTTTGGACCCTCTTTTGCTGTCAGAACTGCCTTAATTCTTTGTGGCATAGCTTCAACAAGGGGCTGGAAACATTCCTCAGGTATTCCGGTCTATATCCACATAGTAGCATCACAAAGTTGCTGCAGATTTGACAGCTCCTGATACTAATCTCCTGTTTCACTACATCCCGAAAGGCATTTTGAATAATTCTGGTGATTGTGGAGGTTTTTGAGCAGACTGAACTCATCGGAATCTTCAAGAAACCAGTTTAGGATGGTCGGAGCTTTGTGGCATGGTGTAAACAGTCATCACAAGACTGTTACACTGTTGTCATAAATGGATAGACACGGTCGGCAACAAAGCGTACTATAAGGTGGGTTCATGTTTTTCCGTTATTTGCAACAAATTCTGACCCTACCATCTGAACATGGCAGCAGAAATCAAGACTCACCAGACCAGTCGATGTTTTTCCAATCTTATACTGTCCAGTGTTAGTGAGCCCATGTGGATTGTTGCTCAGTTTTAAGCTCTCCTGTTCTCTAGAGATAATTGTGTTTGAAAATCTCAGTGGACCAGTAGGATCAACCATCCCATCTGGCACCAACAACTATTCCATATTCAAAGCAACTTAAATTACCATTCTTTCCCTCGTTGATGCTCAGTTTGAACCTCAGCAGGCTATCATGAGCATGTGCAAATAGATTAATATACTTCCATCCAATTGGCCTGCTAGACATTTGCATTAACAGTTGTGCCTAATAAAATATCTGGTGAGTGGGTGCAGCAGGCAATGATGTCACTCTTTGATTGGCTTTGGAGTCCGCATGAAGACTAGGGATCAGCTTTTTTTGGACAACCATTAATGTGTTATTGGTAACAAGCAAAATACTTTGTACATACTCAGATCGAAAGTGCATATGAAATTCATTAGAAGTGGAAAACACTTATATGGCTATTCGACAAAAAAAGACATTAGGCCTGTCTTTGAGATCTTTGCACAATAATTCTACGAACAAGGCAACTTTGTTCAAAATAACCAAGAGTTGATTAAATCAGAAATAGCAAAAATGGGGAAAATATTCATATAAACTGTAATGGCAGCAGAATAATAATCATTTTAAATTATTAAAACACTATGAATGCATCTTTAGCCATTGTTGCTGATTCCCTAAACTATATCCCCAAACCAAACTGACCCACCGGTGATTCAGAGACAAATCTAATCTGAACACCTGTATAACGCTAAATAGATCATCTCCATGTGGACAAAATCAGCATTTCTGGGACTAATTATTGTGCTGAAATGCTGACTTTCAAATTTCAATCACTTTTTGAAAATCGCTGTAAATCACTGTAGTGCATTACACTGAGTAGGAGACATCCACACTACAGATAATCTGTTACAGCGTGTTCCACCATTCTGTGTATCTGAGATGAAATGCGAGTCGCCCACAGGAAGTTTGTTCCAACCACTGTTAGTCTTCCCCTGCTGTTAAAATTGAGCTTCCTGTAGCAAAAATGTTTTCCAGCTTTCCTGTGAGGTACCTTGATGAGCCACATATTCCTGCATCTGCACTGCCTCCCTCTTAGCAAAGCCAGCAGAGAGTAAGCAAAAAAAATGCGCACTTGTTAACTTCCCCCCAACACACATGAGTGACTTTAAATAATATAATATGTGGCTCACACTTTCCAAATGCTATTGGAACAGTCTTTTCATGTGGTTCGTAAATTTACAGCTGCTTCTTCTCAAGTGATTGTGTGGGAGAACTTCTCAGTGTCCACTGCATGATGAGTGTGAAAGGTGTGGTGAAGTGTTTGGGCCACTACACTAAACACAGCCCAGCCCAGAAATGTTCAAAGAGCTTTATTATCTGATTTGGAAAGTTCAATGGATGACATCAGACTTGAGCCGCTCCTTATGTTTTTTCATATTTTGCTTCCAAGGAGCCAGACTTTCTGGTCTTTTTTTTTTTTTTTTAACTGAGCTTGAGCAATAGTTCTCCATTCCTTATGAGAGTCTTTCAGATTTTTTTATTTGGCCATTGGGTGCTTTTTCACTCATTTTCAGTCTAGTCATACTATGCAACCATTTTCTAAGCCACTTCAGTTGATTCATCCACTTTTCACTGATGCTTCATCTGGAATTATCTCAGTGGAAGGACGGCTGTCCCGAAGCCATTCTCCAGGAAGGACAACAGGGAGAAAAGAAGGTCAGGAGATATACAGTAGTGAGTGCCTACAGTCATCTATGTAACACTGTGGAGTCTTTTTCAAGTGTCTTGGAGAGCTAGTCTTGAGGACAACTTAAAGAAATTACAAGAAAGCCTGCCTAAAAGCATTCAGGCTATGTGGAAGAATAAAGGCGGTCATCCCAAATACTGACTTTAGAATTTTTGTCTTGCCATGTATGTTTGCATGTGTCAATCAATCACTGGATATACTTCTAATTTTTCTAGCAAAACAAAAGAATTGCTAGGCAGTCAGACCTTTGCACAGCACTAAACATAAAGATATTGTTATAGTTTAGCAGGACTAGTTTGAGTTTTCTTTTATTTCCACCTCCTTCCATTCCTCCTCTATGGTGGAGATGCCAGGCTGGCTCTGTTGGTGGTTTCCGCCCTGGGGCGGAGCCTCTTGGTGTGATTCAAACTTCCTGTAACTGTTTGTAATGAAGTCATCGGGCAGGGAGTATATCAAAGGTAGGTGTTGCCATGGTTTCTCGCCAGACCGTCCCAATCTACCTGGTGACATTTAAGCTGCCTTTGTTTGAAATCTGTTTTTGTAAAGACTAGTTTACTTAGCTTTTGTCTTGGCGCTTCCTGCAGTGGCTAACCTGGCAACCTTGTCTGGACCCCGTTTGTTTGCACCTGATCTGATATAGACATCTATCTGGGTTTAGTAACATGTCGTTTGAGACTTGCAGTTAAGACAAAACTGTCTCCTGAAATCTCACCTTTTAAACATCGAAACAGCTCAAAATATAACAGATCTGTTTTCCTTTTCCTTCATTTAAGTCGATTTTATCATACGGTGTCACAATTGTAAAATAAGGATCTTAATAAAGGACAATGCTGTATAGTACAACAGCCTGCTAATGACTGCTGCTTCATCTAGTATGCATTTAATTCACTTTTTTAGATAAGAAAAAAAAAAGTAGAATATGTAAATCAGTTTTTACTGAATAAAGTGATCAGAGAGGGAGCACAAGGATGCAGAATGGAAATGTTACGGATTGTCACTCAGCGGAGTAACCGACTATGTCTGCAACCTTCGAAGTCTCCAGCAAAACTTTCTGTTCTTTCCGCTCATTTAGCTGACAGCATAGCACGGCTGTTGACACTACCCTATATTTATCTTGATTTTGTCAAAATGATCTCCACAATTAAAAAATAAATGCCACGCTGTCTGTTTCACAGCTTACGAGACACTGTTTAATTTTTACTTCTTGACTACTGAAAGCAAAAAGTTCTAATTAAGGTAATTCTTGGAGTACACAATTAAAATGACAAGTAAAAGTAGGCCTCTTTTATACAGAAACAGGTTCTACTGCACTACCTGCATCTGATAAGTTGACCCAAACTAACATCACACAAGGGTTATGGCATGTGCAAAAATCAAATGTAGCTGAAGCTGCAGGGTGCTCTTAAGGATATGTTGACTGATTAATTAGATCCAGTTAAGGCGATTTCTGTCAAGACCTTACTGTGGATGAAATGCTTTCAAAGAATTGTAAGAACCTGACACGTGAATGCCAGCTGCAGACATGCAGAGATTAATTTCAGCCTTTAAAGTTTGAGTGACGTTAACAAAGTTTCATTAATTGTCCTTCCTTGAAATTTAATCATAAAACCTCACAAGTCGCCACTCAAACCATTAGTTTGATTACCCACCTTCCAATAATACAGCCTCTGCACACACATGCACGTGGCACACACTGCTTTGTCCAGTTCCATGTCAGTTAATGTGTAATTAGAGGGAGCTTCATTTGCATTTTTAATCAAGAAGAGGATAATAGGGATACAAGGCTCAGATATTGGTCTGGTATTTAATGGTGTAGAGGCAATCTGAGAGATGACTGTTAATTACAGATACACACTCTGATTGCTTTCTGGTATTTGATAAATTGTCTACCAGGATAAATGGCTTCGATCTAATGGACGTGGGACCCGATGAACCCAGCTGACCACCAGCTATAAAAGTTAAGGTTTACTTCCCTCCACGAGAGAAATCTCTTTTATTGATATTTAACAGAGAAATCACTTGTAGATAATTAGCAGCACTTATGTTTGATTTCTGGCAGAAGTCCTGCCAGAAAAATCCTACTTAAAGTAAAAGTATTCGAGTGTTGCCAGCCACGTGTGATTAAACAATTAAAACTATTTGATTGTCTCCTCTCAGTTAGTTATTATTATTATATGTGACAATATTAAAACTGAATCAAAGAGAAACCACAAATACTTAATTGATCAAGCATATAATTCAACCGCTAAACTGTTTTTTATGTCCAATAATCAAAGTAAATAACTGCAATTTAACATTTTAATAAAAATGATAATAATGATGTACTTTGCTATTCTTTTAATTTTTGTAAAATAGTACATTTCAGTATTAAAATATCATTCTTGATGGATTTGATTATAGAAACAAAAAGCCATAATTTTGGTAAATACCTTTGCTGTTACTTTAGGGCAACTGTGGCATAAACCTTACACTGCGTAGTGTCTAATAATAAATCTAAATATGAGGGACTTTAAAATGATTAAGTGGAAAAACAGGAACAAATCCATGCATATCCTCAACACCATGTGGGGCACAGAGAGGAAGAGATATAACACTAATCGTTCGATCCAACTGTCTTATTTATTGCATCTAGTAGTGACATTTTGAGCAATGAAGCGCAATGATTAAGTGGACAGTAATTTTTGTGGTTGTTATTTTTGTGAGATTGTGAATATTTTTTTTTAATAAGAAAAAAATGTTCCAGAATTTTAACAACTGCAGCAAACTTGTTATTGAAACAAGTTGCAGGGGGAAAATTATTGAGATAGCAGTGGCACTCACAAAGGCAGAGAAAAGTTCAGAGCAGCAGGAGCAGCAGCAAACATGATTTATTCACAAAATAAAACAGGAAGTAAATGTAACACACAATACACACTGTTATCACTATGTATGTGAAGTTATATAAATGCAATATTTCTATGAAACTTTCAGTCAAGCCAAATTTATATAAACATTCCAAGTACACATCATATAAAGAGAGACAGAGAAAATGAAACAGGACAAAATAAAGTCCTTTGAAAAAGAACATTTTCACTGGCTGTTGTGTCTTCCTGTTAAAATATGAGTACATCCTTACTGCTTCCATAAGTAAGTAGGAGCCAGAGACTGCTCATGAAATAGACATGATTAACTGATCATCAGCATGAGTGACTACCCTGACCACTCAACAAACAGAAGTTGTGACAGGTTGGATCATTCAGGTGTGTGTTAAGTACTCACAATGTATACCTGATGGGTTTATGACAAAACAGTAAAACACAAAACAGCTTTATCATTCATTTAAAAACTTTATTCAGTGTAACTCATCTTTAGACTTTAGTCCCACCCCAAGTGTAATAACACTTTACAATTTCATACAGCCAGTGACTAAGTGTGTCATTTCTTCAGATGTACTGTAACATTTTTGTAAAACTTGGATGTGATTTAAAGGTTCTAAAGTGACTTATGTAAGAACACTTCAATTCACACTTTTACAGGAAAAACAAAGAACTTCTACTGTAAGTCAGAATTAACTATACTGTATTTTACTGTAATACTTTACTATACTGTAACTATACAGTAATCAGTATTTAACTCATTTAACTGATCAGTATTTAGCTTACATGTTTCTCTCCTGTAAATAAAAAAAACCTATGGCAAGAATTTTCAAGGGATTTGATGAGACCCTAATTTAACAAAAATCACATCGGCATTTCATTCTAAATGTGGGGGAATTTCACCCTTAGTTTAAGGGCAATATTACAAAGTGCTATTGAAACTTTAAATTTCCTGTAGTCAACAGTCATCTTAAAATTTCCCACAACTGCTTTGAATGTCTGTTCCCAGCTCATCCCCCCACAGCCTTTTGTGGGGGAAGATGACACTGAAAGCAAAATAAAGATGTTTTTTAAGGCATATCGGTGGCAGGTTTTTTGCACTGAAAGCATGTCCTTTTCTTCCTGTTTTCAGTATGAAGCAATTTATTCCATGATGATTTGAAAGATGATGACATATGGCAAGATGACTTTGCAAGAACGCACAATAAACCCGTATGTTTATTCACAGTGGTGAGGTCAGGATGATCTGACATACAGGATGTCGGGTTGTGTGAATGTCATCATTCCACACTCAACATTTCTGTGCCAGCTTACATTACACACTCATTCTGACACGTGCACTGACAGAAGTAACACTGATATACAAAAACTGAGTATAAAAAGCCTAGATGATACGGTCCTTTGGCCTATTTTGTCAGTGTTTTTCCTTTACAGACAAAAACCACGAGCAGCATTCCTACACAAGTACATGCATATGCAGTACACACAAAAGCAGAGCTTCCAACATCCCTCTGCTCTTTTTAAAAATGCATGTGGCGCTGGTATTCCATTTGGATAGTGGAAGTAGAACGGCAAGGCAGTGAAGAGTGGAAAGGGGTGAGTGAAATTGTAGAAAAAAAAAAGTCAGTCTCAGTCATCTTTCTAAATTGCTCTGAGGGGGATGAAATTAAATTAGGATGATGGCTAAAATAATACCTTAGTGGCTTATTTAAAAGAGGAGAAAAGAAAAATAGAGGCAATTATCGTTAAATAGTGCGACAGGTGGAGAACACCCTCATCAGCCTCCGTCACGGTGAATATGTGCGTTTAGGGAGCGCTAAAGAGAGGCAGCCAATCAGGATGGGAAGTTGATTTCTGGGACAGAGACGGATCAAGGAATTATAAATTAAAGCCGGCGGAGAGCTGTTATGAAACGGAAAGGCAATTTGTGTTTAATGTTGAGTGATTATCAATGATTTAAGATTTTTGCCCACTTTTTCAGGCCTTTGGTTAGTTCAGATGTTGTGGGGCAAAAAGTGACATTCTGTATGTGAAACACCTCAGCTGAATATTTCAGAAGCACTAAATACTATTACACAGCATGTTTGTATATTTATATATTTGTCATGCTACATGATGCTTAGTGGCATGAAATATTGAACAAAGAAGATATTCTTCAGCAGCAAAAACAGTGAAAAAACCCTAAATGCTTGTAGCAATGAGCTAAAAGCTTATCTTTATTCAATTAGTTCTATTCAATTCCAACCAGATGTATTTCTCAATAAAGTAGCTGTTGTGTAGTGTATGTATCAATGTAGAGGTTTTATGCTATAGTCACACCTGGGAAAGCAGTGGTCAGAGTTTGTGAAACCATGGCAATTATTGCAACTATGTGCAATGAAGTTGCAATTTCGTTGCTATCGAAATGAATTCTTCAAAGACAAGAATCAGGTCTGTGACCACTTGCAGTGGTTGCTGTCTTTACATGTTATTGCTGTTTTATCACTGTGTCGATGGTGTAAAGACAGCAACCACTGCAAGTGGTCACAGACCTGATTCTTGTCTTTGAAGAATTCATTTCGATAGCAACGAAATTGCAACTTCATTGCACATAGTTGCAATAATTGCCATGGTTTCACAAACTCTGACCACTGCTTTCCCAGGTGTGACTATAGCATAAAACCTCTACATTGATGCATACACTACACAACAGCTACTTTATTGAGAAATACATCTGGTTGGAATTGAATAGAACTAATTGAATAAAGATAAGCTTTTAGCTCATTGCTACAAGCATTTAGGGTTTTTTCACTGTTTTTGGTAACTTGACCTCATTCAGTTGGAAGCAGATGGCAGACTGACTACATGTTATTGCTGTTTTATCACTGTGTCGATGGTGTAGTCAGTCTGCCATCTGCTTCCAACTGAATGAGGTCAAGTTGCCAATTAGATCCAATAGTTGTGTTAATATTCTGATTAACAGTGATAAATTGGGGAAAGTTCCAAATCTGTTGTTCGCAACTTTACATTAACTACTTACATTCAGAGTCCAGTCAGAACCTTATAGATTTGAGACATAAATTCAGACGTTCCTCCACAAACAGTGAGGCGGTTGCTACATGATGCAAATTTGACTGCAAACTGAATAGGCACTCGGCAACCTCACTTACAATAGAAAACAGAAAGCAAGCAGTTGGCAACCAGACGTGTCGAGTCGCTTGCTGCAAAGAGACCCTTCCCAGATGAGCTGCACTTATTGATCCAGACTCACTCAGAGTCTTTGCAACGTGCAATCTGTCTGTGTCTATAAATTGCACAGCAGTTATTAGAGAGTCTGCAATTGTTTGAAGACAGATTGCCTCCCATCCAGCAACCTGTTTAAATACCTTTCAATCAAAAGTGGTCACCCAGAAGTTGAGGGTGTTGCATGCTAAACCACTAGGTTGCCGAATGCTAAAAGATTCAACGAAATCACCAAACAACTACCAGTTTTTCCAAGTTGCAAGGGGGTTGCCATTCTATTTTTACTCCAGTGTTACTCAGCTATAAATCACAGAGCTCTCCAAATATCTGCAAAAGTGGTTAGTAAAAGTTAAAAGCAGCATTATCAGATTGTAATAGCTTATTTTAATGGGAAATGCACCATGTTGTCCCCTAAAGTTGCTGCCCACTGTCTTTATATTTAACCAGCTAAATGCATAGATAAATGCAATTAAGGCCAGGCAAAGAAGGTTTCTTGGAGACAGGGTAAAGTATTTTTGCTGTCATACATTTGAATGTTCCAGTTTATTTTTGCAGGCAAACCATCACGTAATTGTCAGTCAGGCTAAAATTACCAGTGTTCCTGTGTGTCATGGTCAAGAGCTCAGTCACTCTGAAAAACGCTAACAGCAGCTTTAATACAGCTTTACTAAAAGCAGTTGTTGCACTGAGTCACTTTTCTAAACTCTATGCTAAACACTAAACACTTTCATCTGCAGCTGAGTACACTCCCCAATAAAATGTGCTATTTACAATAGTTTCTGTTTTAGAAACATTTGGTTAAGATCACATTCTTGGTTAAAAATCTAACTCTAAAAAAAAGGATTCTGGTCTTCAGGGTGTATGAACGGGTTATGACTGTGTGTTCCAGGCAAGGTAGGGAAACTTGAGACTCCAAAGAAAATAAATCTAGTCTCGTCATTCATTCTGCACTTTGACCATTTCAAAAGTATTAAATGCAAAGTGTGATAAAAGCTAAACTTCTGGAGTCATGTCATCACACAATAGCTCTCTTGCTACGGGTGCTTGCGTGTTTTTGTAGTAGAAGTTTCTTTAAAAGCTGTTTGTGGTGGAAAAGTGATGACTGATATTGCTGTCTGGTAAATGGAAGTCAAAGAGGAGAGTGATGTAGGCTTAAAGATTTGTCATGGTGTTTTGCCAGCTGGTTCTGCCTGAGATTTGATACTTCACATTTACGGCTCTTCTTTTTGAGATCCCTCACCGGAGACAAGCCTTGGATGGTGTCTCTTGACATGTGGCTGGCTAGGTTGCTGGCTGGCCGGCTGGCTTTGACATGGACCCTGCGGCTTGTAAAGGAAAGAATTCGGCCTACGCCTCAATTTGCACAGCCTCTGAGCACGTTTCTTTTCTTTGAGTTGCCAAGGTAACCCCAGGGCTGGAAGGAAAACATCCCACTTACTGTCGACACTGCTGAGAGAAAGAAAAAGGGAGAAAAACTGACAGCGAGAAAGAGCAGACCAGGCTAAACGGACTATGATTTTGGTCTAGTAAGTGTGTTGATCACACTGGTATGTGGCACTGTTTATTTCCAGTCCAGCCCTGCAGTGGTTTTTATTGTCCTCTTTCCAGTTCTATAAAACACATTCTCATAAACTGACAAAGTTTAAACTCTTCATGGTGCACCTGTAGACCAGTGAATGTGGTCTTTCTTAACATGAAAAACCACACACGCTGAAGCAGGCTAAAATGGGAGAACAAACTGCCAGGTCCCAGGTTTTGAGAACGTTTTCACTGAAATAACATCCTTCCCTCCATGAAAAGCAGACGATTCTACATGCAAGTCATCTGAATAGACTTTGTAAAGTAAAATGTGTAGAAATCATTCTGTGCAGACATGAATTCTACATGTCATATGTTTTATTTTTGTGTGGGTTATTGGTCAGTATCTCTAAATATGGCTGAATATTCTGTTGTTTTCTGCAGCAATCTGCCAAAAATAACCACCAGTATTTATACCGAGAGGGAGTTGCTTATATGATCATTCTTGACCCCATACCTTGCGTTGTGGTTTTTCCTAAAATTCTAGTTACCACCAGCATGTCACAGGAGGTGCACAATCAGTGGAAATTCAATTCCTGCCAGAAACTGCTAGACGAGCTTTCTTTCGAAGGAGGGGAAACAACATGAATTAAAGCGTTGTAACCTGAAATTTTTACTCATCATTTCTCCGCATCCAAAACTCTTTCGATTTTGTGGCAGAAGATATGTATGTAACCTGTAAATATATTCTATTAAAAAAGCTGAAGGTGGAAACAGTTTTTCAGCTCTAAGCTTTCTATTCATACTCGACTACAAATGAATGAAAATGCTGACAGTTCAATTCACAGGTTGCTGCCTTTTTGTCATATGCTTTTCAGCATAACATATGGCATATTGCTGAGTGTCAAAATAACACATCAATATTTAGGTGTAACAAATTATATGATGGAGTTTAGGAGCTTTTGTTTCCATTTATCATCTTAGGTTACAAACGTACAATACTGTAAGAACTGACTGCAGTGTTTGATGGAAGGATTTATGTTGTATAAGGTACATAAATGTGAATGTTAGTCCTATGCTGTCAACAGCATCAAATATCCCACTTGACCATCATTTTTCATAGTGAGACCTTGATTTCTCACTAAATTAAATACAGTTTGACATGGTGTGGTCTTCTCACTGGTTTCTCCAGTGAACACAAGGGAAAGATCCCCTGTGAACCAAAAAGCATTTTTCTTGCAGACCACCATGGCTCTGCCACCTGCAAACAAGTTTGATTTTTGCTTTAGGCTATTAATTGTGAATTTTTGAACCATGGGAGTTTTACACCTGTCCCTAGTTTGGTAATTAAGATCCCAGTCACACAGTCATAGAGGCGAGCCAGCGACCATCGAGGTTGCTGAATCAGGTGGGAAGTGGTTGGTGGAGGTTGCTGGCAGTCACTGTGAAACTGAAAGTATCATTCACAGTGACCACAATGGCAACCACCAGTTGCTAGGGAAAAGTATTTATTCTTCAAAAGACTAGCAAGTGGTTGCCGGCAGTTGTTAGAGTGAAACTGTTTGCAAACCAAAGCAATCGAAGAGAGGTCATTGGTAAAGCACCTTGGTCGTGACTAATTTCACCTGGCAGCGGCCTCCATCAACCACTCATCAACTGGTCATTGAATACATGACCAGAGGTTCCTAGGGGGTCCCAACCAGTCTGAAGGTCTGTGTGACAGAGGTCTTCAGTGCCATTAATTACCAAAAATAATCAAAAAACAAAAAAGCAAAAGTTTCTTTCCCAGTAGCTAACATTCATGCTTTTCCTTTTCTTTCTCTCTCTTTTTTTAAAGAGAACCCTCTGAAAGGACTTTATATGTGTTTTTAAGACTTAACTTTTCAGGCCAGAGCTGCAGAGTCTTTTAAATCAGCTCTCTTCTAATGTAAAAATAATCTGCTGTATCTTCTGTCTCAGGGAAATGTGTCATGAAATAAATTACAAGACAAATATGGGCAATTAATGATAATAAAAATCACCATGATTTATTCTTACATTTTTGCAAGGGAGAGTTAATTGACACTGAAAGTGTTACAAATACCACAAAGATGGTGTTTTGTGAGTTAATGAGTTTTAGTAGATATTATAACCAAGCATCAACGGTATTCCCAAAGGGACATTTTATATTATGAATACTTATTAATTAATTTTAGTATGTTAGTGCTGCTTGGATCAAGCTTCAAAAATACCAATATTTAATGTCACTTCTACTGACACAGTGTAGATCATATTCACACTGTGACTGAAGCATGGTAGAAGAAAACACTCAGCATTTCAAGGTTTTTAGTTTTTGGTGTCAAATACTTGTTCTTAGACCACCCTGGTGAGACAGAAGTGTCAGTTTGTAGCATTATTTTCCCTCCAGGCTGGAAGCAGAAAAGGAAAATTTAGATAGCGTCAACTCAAGCAGATAGCAGCAAATGCCACAAATACCTTCACAGGCCAAATTTACTCAGAGACAGATGGACTTGGGTTCTCATGGTAGCCCTCTCGAGTTAGCATTCGTACAACCAGCTCATGCAGCATTTGACAACAGATTTAAGTACTGGATTACACTGTTGTGTGAAGAAGTCCACTCAAAATGTGCAAATACAGTTTCAAATGGGTCACAGAAACTTTTAATCTGTGCCACAATTTTTTGGAAGCTACAGTTGGAGCTAGTTTTATATGACCTAATCATGCCAAAATTTACACACAATATCTACTAATATGGTGGCATTTCTCTCTCTGTTTAAAGCTGTTTATCTTTTTCCCTTCAATTATTCATTCCAAGGTACTTTTTTTTAATCTAATGTCAGGTTTTCATTTCATATTTCCAACATAAATGAGTATTAGGATAAAAAAATTATTTTTTTCCTATGGGTATTACAGACTCTTGCCTGAACAGACTGAACAAATTGGTAAAATAATTTGCCTGTCACTGCTATTATATTGTTTCCTCCCACAGTCTTCTGTCAATTCTAATATGGCCAAAGATGTGCACGTGAGTGTGAATTATTGGCTGACTCTGTGTAATATCTGGCAGCCTGTCCAGGGTAAACCCTGCCTTTACAGACTACTGCTTAAGAAAATGGATGAATGGATGCTGGGATATCGGTGGTACTAGCAATATGCAGAATTAACCCGTCTCCACACTGCTGGATGTCTCAGATCAACAGAGGGCTAGGCCTCATTGGTCAGGGTGGAATTGAGTCAGCGCAGGTGTCCAAATCCAAAACAGTCAAAACACCTTTATGCTTTAATATTCCCACCAGTATTTTTAGTGTTTCGTTTTGAATTATTTCACATCGCTCTCTTCTGTTTCTCCCTTCTTGCATTTACTCCTTGTGTTACAAAAATGTCAGAACATAAAACTTTTTTTTCCAGTCATCCACTGTGGTATGCTGACATTAGGCCACACAATGCGTTTTGTTAACTTTACCTGCCAGGCCTGAGTGGTTTAGAAAGTATTAGACAGTCTGGCTGGACCTCTGATATCGGTATTCAACAAAATCAGGAAAAATCTAAAAACAGTCAAAAAGTAATACACAAGGAGTTGAAACATCAAATCAAACGGACCACTGGAAATTACTGCACTACTTGACTACCAGGAGCACAACCTCGTCAGGTGAAAAGACGTCACGTGAGAGACACAACGTGAATGAATGTAATCATGGTGCAATTTTAAAATGAAAACTACCACTAATTAAATAAAAGAGAAATGCAAATCATCACATTTCGAGGAGACCAATGAAAGCAACCATTAACACTTTTGAGTGTCACTTATGCACAAGGTCTCACTTCCAGCTGTTGGAAAGACATAGCTTGCTGTAAAGGTTCACTGGGCATGGAGCAGCTTCTGTGATGAACACTCCTGTGAAAAATTAATCCCAATCTGACCATCGTGTGGAAAGGTTGAAAATGCACAAAAAAGCCAAATCACATATTTATGAATTCTCAAACTCACAAAGGCACCGTTGATGTCAGTAAATGAACAGGGTGCCTCATTCCCTGTCTGGAGATTTTCAGATGTGGTTGACAGAGGGGTGACACGCTGGAGATGATGCTCCACAGCAAAGCAGGAAAAGCATCTAAGCAAAAACTGTTTTCTTTTGAATTTACTGTAACAGACTTTTTATTTATTATTTTATGAACTGAAACTGGTTTAATTTTGTGCATTTACATTCTGATGTTATTTCATATTACAGTAAATGCTGAAGTTCAGTGTTACCGCTGGGCAAAATAGTCATCCAAAGTGGAAGTGGAAGTTGAGCAGGGAGATTTAATTCTGCAGCGTTAGACTGTTTGTTTTATTGCATTTGCCTGGATTAAAGACTGAGAATATTGTGCATAATATTGTTTTTATGTCAAAATATTCTTGTAAATATGATTCAGAATATAAAGGGCCAGTCTGGTTCCTTAAGAGAATTTCTTTTTATTTATTATATATTTATTTGGGGGTTTTGTTGCCACAAATAACACCTTGTATATTGTACACAGTGGGGAACAAGTCTTGCAGATTAAACATAAACTAACAAGGACAGGGTAGACAACAAAAAAGAACCAGAAGAGGGGGAAAACTTCTAAAAACAGGAAGTAAAACTGACAACAGTGTAAAAAATACAGTTACAACATGTAATTACAAGTATTAGTATATCTCTAATCCCTAAACCTAACCAAAAAATGGCAGATTAGCCTGGGTAAAAGACCGAAAGTTGAGGCACACAACGATTTGTGCTGCTGGTAAAGTTTCTGGGCTGCCTTTCCTGATAACAGTCATCCCTCAAGAGCCTCTCCATCTAAAGCAATGCATTATCCATTAGCCAGAAGATAACTCAAAACTATGGCAGCCTGCAAGTTGTATGGCCAGAAAAGATGCTTCTGCTATTCTTTGCAGTTTGAGGGCTAGGGGGGGTTTTCCCCACTCATATCTTTTTCTACGCAGTTTCCTGTTTAGCATCAAATAATTACTCATTTTGCTCACATAAGCTATAAAGTGTAGGTAGCAGCACTTGTGCTTCTGAGAGGATCACTGATACCCTTTCAAACCATGGTCAGCAATTTGGAAAAAAGTAATTTTGTCATCACTTGCTGGAGGTTTATACTCCATCCGACTGCTGGAGTTTCTGACCTCAATTACTGTTTTAAATCTGCATCAAGAAACAACGACAAAAAAGCGGTCCACTTTTAAAGAGAGAATGTTGCATTTTGCATAGCTTCTTCTAAGACAAAATAAGAATTTGTAAAGTCAGTATGTTATGGAATGTTTTTCTTTTTCTGTGGAGGCCTTAAAAAACTGAGCCTTTATTCATATTTATCACACCTCTCACTCTGGTGATTTAGGATCAACTGCCATGTCCCGTGAGCCTCTTTCAGTCATTACACTCGTAACCACAAAACAGAGACTATATCACGGTGTCATGCTCTGCAACGATGAGGTTACAGTGACTAGTTAAAGTGTTCACCAAGCCTTGAGGGTCAGAGGAGACTGAACCATATAACAAGCTGTCAGCAGAGGAGGGAGGGTATGTCAACATGTGGTTACACACCTGTAATAACACGCTGTCCACGTTTTATATACACTGTCGCACACCTGTGAGCCACAGTCTGGCTCAGTCAGCTTTTTATTTGCTTGCATAGCCCTGCTTTTTGTAGCTGAGGTAGTCGTCTGTATGTATTTTACCCTGTGGCCGACAGACAGCACATTTATTCTGTCAAAACTGTATTTGATTGAGGGCTAACTCCCTGAACTGAATGAACGGGAATGTAGTGGTGCTTGGAGAATTTTCCATCATTCTACAGACAGGGTATTGTTACATGGTTAAAGCAGAATTTGGAAAAGCCTAAATCGTGGAAAACTGTAATTAACATAAGAAATATAGGCATACTGATCTCCATTTTCTAAACTCTAAATGGGCTCAAAATGATCTGGCAAGATGAGCGTATCGACTGTGCTCCCAGAGAAGAAGAACATTATATCTTGCCGCATAGAGCGCTGTGGGGGATTCTTTATTATTACAAAAAACATAAGTCTGTGTACATGCATGATTAATGTCCTTTCACTAGTAACAATGACTCACCCAAACCAATGTTTCTGCAGGTAGGAAAATCAGCAAGTGGACCACACAGGCAGAGTATAATTACACGTGTGAAGATGGGAGATCTTAGACTAATACTATTACACTGTGTTATCAAATTGTGGCCAGGACGGTCTGATGATCATTGTGAATTGAGAGTTTGCTAAAGCCATCCCTTGAATAGCAATTTTCCAATCACAGCTTAGCAATCCTTATGGCTAACCTCTCAGGTGATGGATTTCTGAAGATACTGAAGCTGTTCACATGAGGATGCAGTAATGATTTATGCAAAAAAAGAAAAAAGATACAGGCATGGTGTTTATTTTGCCATTTCTGAATGATAACCTTAGAAGCTAACCTCAGGCGGTATGGCATTTTACCAAAATACCATGAAAAGTACATTATCCTCATTCTTTTTTCTGGGGTTACTGTAGCTCTGGAGGTAGAGAGGTCAGCTACTAATGGGAAGGTTGGTTGTCTAATCCCCCGACTGCTCCAGTCTGCGTGCCAAAGAATCCTCGGGCAAGATACTGAACCACAAGTTGCTCTCCGATGCATTCGACAGAGTGTGAATGTGTGTGAATGTTAGACAGAAAGCACTTAGGCATAGAAAAAAAGGGCTTATATGAATGTGTGTGAATGTGCGAATAAGACATGCTGTATAAAGTACTTTGAATGCTTGACTAGAGTAGAAAACTGGTATATGAGAATCAGTTCATTTACCATTTTAAACTTATACTGAGATGCTGTATTGAAGTGATTTGTTGCTATAAACTGCACAGCACGCACCACCAGCGGGAAGCCTGTTGGTGAAACAGGCAGTTGTTGTGAAGCAGATGAATGTGAGTAATTCAGACAATGTTGCAAGTCTAGTAAAACAGGAAAATGTATCTGACCTGGTCTTATAGTATTTTGGATTTGGTTGTGATGATAAAATGAGCTACCAAAATAGTTTATTTGTCATATTACTCATCATCATCTCCATTTAGCCCAATGATGTGTCATCATTTCCTCCAGAAAGAGTATACGGACGGAGGGCACTCACTGTTATATTTGGTGCCAGAAAAATAATAGCCAGAAACAGCAAAGCTGACTGTGTGTATTAGAGCCTTTTGTTAATTTAGTTCTATTAACCTGGTATAACTCATCCTGTGTAGAATAAATGAAAAGCCTGAGGTGCATACATACAGCTCTTAGTGGTGTCTTTGTGTGTTATTGATGACAGGAAAGAGACTGTGAGACACTAAAAAGTTGACTGACCAATTAAAATGAAGAAAACATAAGTAGTAAATGGAAAGACATGTGAAAAAGGCACATTCATGCATTCACACATGCTTTATGCTATAGGTGCATGATTAGATATAAGCACATCTAATCTAATGCAGACTTGTTGTGGTGTGCTCGCATCAAATGCAGACTTACACACCTATGGATGCATCATGAGCAATGCGGCATGAGGATTCAGGATCTTGCTCAAGGACATATAGTAATGGCGTAGCACTCTATTACAATATGTCCTTGAAATATGATGCAAATCTCCCATTCCACCTCATCCCAAAGGTGATTTACTGGATTGAGATCTGGTGACAGTGAAGGCCATTTGGGTACAGTGAATTCATTGACTGAGATAATCTGAGTTTTGTGACATGATGCACTAGCCTGCTGGAAGCAGCCATTGGGTGTTAGTATACTGTGGATACTATTTGAGATGCTCTTCTGCATACCTTGGTTGTGAGAAGTGAGAATTTAAATTATCTTGCACCTCAAAGCAGTATGACCATTCTCCTCTGACCTCTGTTATCAGTTGTGCATTTACACCCAGAGAATCGACACTCACTGAATGTTTTCTCTTTTTTGGACCACTGTCTATAATGATATGGTTGTGTCGGAAAATCCAAGCAGATTAAAAGTTTCTAAAATACTCAGACCAGCCCATCTGGCTCCAACAGCCGTTGCAAGTTCAAATTACCTGAAAGCACCATTCTTCATTTTGAACTTCAGCAGGTCATCTTAACCATGTCTACATCCTTACAGGCACTAAGTTACTGCCATGTGATTAGATATTCGTGTTAACGACTACTTGAACAACTGTGCCTAATAAAATGGCCAGTATGTGATACTACATTTGGTTTTCCTTATGCAGCCAATACAACAACTTGGCTTTGTTTCTAGAACAAGCACCTTTAGCTCAAGTGTGTTGCTGCAAAACTTGTCCAAAGAAAAAATAAAAATTAATCTTGACTGACTTTTCTGATTTTATCATACCTGGGACATCACATTAGTGCTTAGAAATTCACAAATTAAGAAATAAAATTGACTTTCCAAAAAAAGGCTCCTCAAACAAATGCTTTTTTTTCCATATCTCTTCCAGTTCCCATGAAGTACAGTTCAGGCAGGGCAAAATCAAGAAAGATGATGTTTTATACTCCCTGTCATGCTCAGCAAACCATATGTCAACTTGAATGAACATTATACCCTCAAAAGGCAACAAACAGAACAAGTTAGTAATGTATTTAGATTTTTCCCCCCCTTTTTGTAAAAAAATCTGACTCATTCCATTTCCCTCAATAATGAGCTGGAGGAAAATCAATACACACTCAGTGTGTGTGTTTGGTCTATAATTAGCTTATAAAACATGGTAACTTCTGCAGTGGTTTTGTGTGGTTCAGAACACACAATCTGCATCTCAGAGGCAATAAAATGCCCATAATAAAGAAATAGTTTAAAGCTGAAACAGATAAATATTTCTGCAGATTGTTCATTATTTTGCCAAGTACTTTATCTCCCTTTTTTGCCCACCAAACAGGCCCTGGTGGTTGTAAGTGGTTATAATTGTACATCTGGTAGCAGTTAGAGCTGCGTACTTGGCACCACCGAGGTTTCTGTCGCTCTAGGAGAGCGGCACGCATTCCAAGAGAAACTTGGGCCAGCCCTTTTCTCTCACTTCATGTCCTGGATAGAAGCTAAAGAGCTGTTTGATTCAAATGACTGTTCATGGGAGGGAAATGTGGAAGAAAGAAGTCATCAGCTTCCCTTCATATCTTTGATTTCTTTTGTGAATCCTCAGGTGATACTGAGTGAACACACAGGATAAAAAATGGAGATAAAGTGGACAAAGACTGAGAACAGGAAGTTCAAATGTAAACATGAGATAGTAAGACAAGGGACGAAGACAACAGTGGAGATAAATGATGGCAATAGAAAAGCATATTCAAGGCCTGGCCCATGCTGTGGAAGAGGTCATGCCTCATACCTTTTTTTTTTCTTTTTTCTTTTTTTTTTACTTCTTTGCCTGTCCCGTTTGGCTCTTTTGCCATCAGAATTGTTGTCTAAAGGCAAAGAAAGATGCCCAACGGATTTACTTTACCAAATTGACCATCCCAGCCTTGCCGTAATGGTCCATTTGATTCACCTTTTATTGTTTATTTTATTTTCACTTACTGAATACGGGACAGACTTGACTGGGGGAAAGAAGGGGAGAAAGAAAGAGGGAAAGAGAAACAGTTGAGAAGAGGGACGGGGGAGAAGGGCAAAAGACAAAAACCAACAGAATGGGCAGAAAAAAGAAAAAAAGAAATGCATATATCGATCACCTGGATCACCTGCTGAGAAAGAAAAAAGAAAACAAGCAGAAGAAAACAAGAGTAATAGAATAAACAACATCACAATGATATATGGGAATATGACAGTAAATACTAAATGTTAAACATTATTGTGCAGCACATAAGATCAACAGAACACAGTGTGCTTTGAGGTAGGAGCCAAAAAGGGTGTAGTTTGTGGGTGTGATCACCCGTGTGTACACCTGTGAGCATGGACGCGCTTGTTTTTTTAAAAGGTTCCTTCATGTAATGATCTGCTAGAGGGTGTGGGGCATGAAGCAGGTATGGAGGAGATCAAAACTCCAGACATCCAGAGGCCCCCAGAACACAAGAGACCAAGGAAGACCAACAGAGGGGCAGCTGCGCCACTGTCCCAGAAAGAGCTGAGGAGAGTCCCAGATGAGGGCTCACTCAGCAGCCGCGGAGCAGAAGCCAGGGGGGGTTGCAGTGACGCGCCCGTGAGCTCTGCCGGCAGCCAGCCGTGCCTGAGTGACCGAGCCCCAGGCCGAGAGGCCGGGGGCACCCCACCTCCGAAGTGGCCCGAGCGAGCCCCAGGCTTCAGGCCCCGATAAGCGGCCGCCAAGGAGTGAGCCGGTGTGTACCTGGACGCCCATCCCCGGACACAAAGAACCACCAATGCACCGATGTCTGAGGGAGTCCGCCACTGGCAGGGGAAGTGGTGGTAGGGGGAGATAGGCCTCCAAACCTTGGAGGGCCTAAGATGTCCCCAGAGAGGTGGCGCCTGACACCCAACCTGACATATAGACACAGACATACAGGCACACACAGATACAAACATCCATTCCCACCCTCATGCTCTCATATGCACTTACTCCACACTCAACCAACGTGGAGACAGACATAAAGAGACGCTGTGCACACGATCACACTCCCCAAGCGTACTCTACGAACCGGGTCTAGGTACCCTTGCCCCTGGAGGGGGGAACTGCACCCAGACCCAGGTGGTGTTACCCTTTTCCCTGCGGTGGGGAGAGGCAGACCGCCCTGACTCCGCAGCAGCAGGGAGGCCCCACACTCCAGACCGCAGTCGGCCAACTCCTCCTCCTTGAGAGGTGGGCAACGACGCCAGGGGTGAGGTGTACACCCTGATGGTAATTTGGATTCCGTGTATCGTGCCCACCCCCAAGATCCTATATGTATGTGTAATGAGAGTGTGAGCAATGTGAATGTCTAAGTTGTGGGATAAAATTGAGGCAGAGGCAGCCAGAAGGGGACAGAGGGGGGGGTAGCCTCCTCTGCACCCTGGTGACACACCCCTACTCCAAGGCCCTGCATGTGTGGGTGGTTGTGGTGGAGCGGGAAGAGGGAGGCAGCTGGAGATGGGGAGGGAAGGAAGGGAGGGGCAAGTGACATGCCTCATACCTAAAAAAAACTCTGGGGCTTCCCACCATTTGACCTTAGAACTGAATAAGCGTCTCGGATAAGAGGTGAAATATCTTCAAGAAACTAAAGGAAGTCCAGATACTTTTCCTTCCAAGCTCCTTAAACTGCAATGACCCGGATGACTGAGAACCTCATCCCTGTGTTAAAAACGGGACATCCCATTGGCCGTAAGGACAACAAACCCATGGAACTTACATGACACATTATGAAGACCATGAAGACCATGGGGAGTCGTCACTCATCCTGCACCAGCTCCGGCAAATAGGCTGCCCACTCCAGTTTGCCTACTAGTCCCAACTTGGAGTTGAGAACACCATCCTTTACCTGCTCAACCATATCTACACCCACCTGGACAAGCCATCCAGCACGTTGAGAATCATGTTATTTTTACTTTTTCAGTGCCTTCAACACCGTCAGGCCTTCTCTGGGTGATCCCACCCAACTTGACTACGTGCCCAGTGGTGGACCACAGTATGTTCACCTGCATTGGACAGCGTAGTCAACAACAGAGGACCCCACAGAGGTAAATCTTTTCACCATTCATCTTCACCCTATACACCACTGAGTGTAGCTACTGGACAGAGAGCTGACGCCTTGAGAAGTTTTCTGATGAGTCTGCAGTCATGGGATGTATCAGAGAGGATGACAGGGAAGAGTACAGGGCTACAACTTTGTTACATGGTGCAAGCAAAACCATCCTCAACTTAACGTGGCAAAAACTAAGGAACTGGTTGTGGACATGAGGAGGAATAGAAGACTGGAAGCCTCTGTTTCCATCTATGGGTGTCTTTGTGGGGACAGTAGACAATTACAATACCTCAGTGTTTACAATGGCAATGAACTGGACTTCATTTAAATCACAGAAGCCTTCTACAAGAAGGGTCATCTCTACTATCACCATTGCTATTTTCTGAGATGACTGAGGTCCTTTAACATCTACAGGACGATGCTCAGGATGTTATATCAGTCAGTTGTGGTCAGTGCTATCAGTGCTATCTATGCTGTGGTGTGCTTGGAAGGAACCTGAGAGTAGTGGACACCAACAGACTCAGTAAATTGGTCTGCAGTATCGGTAACATTGTGGGTTTGGAACTTGACTTTGTGACAATGTCCAAGTTGCAGTCAGTATTGGACCATTCCTCCTTATGACACCTGGGTTATTTTCTATATTAACATCACAATTCCATTGTACATTGTATTGTTCAACTCTGAAATACTTAATTTGACATTACACTTGGAGTGCCTGATATTCCTTCCGAGAAAAGGAATGGCAATGTCTCCTAATGGTGGGAAGGGGCTGTGTTTTTCTATATGCAGCTGACTCTGACTTTAACAGGCTTTGTTTGTGCTCTTCTTCCACCAGTTTTAACAACCTTGTCTGATAAGAGCAGTTAGCTATTGCATCCAAACAAAATGCCTTTCCAAAGATGAAATAGATGGACCTCGTACGCAGTGCAAATGGCATCATCCCCAATAGCGTCATTACTATTTGGGTTATTTTGTGCCATTTCTCATCGCAGATGAGTCCCCTGGCTTTTAGCTAAAGCCAATGTTTGCTGGAATAAAACAAGTCTGTGTGCAATGCCAGCCATGAGGCACAACACCATGTAAACATAAATCACACACCAGTACATAGCAACAAACCAATTACAGACAATAAGAACTTTTAAGAATCCAGATGTTGCTTGATTCAAGTGTTTGAATCAAAACAATATATAATATACCTACAGCCGACCTAATCACTATCATGTGTAATAAAAATAAATATTCAGGGATCACTTCATAGCTCTGGGTTACCTAATAATAAGCTTATCCCTTGTGGTGGAAGTTACAGTTTAATCATGTACTGTAGTCTAAGGAGTTTGGAAAGAAAAGCGTCTGGACTTCTTTAAGTTGCTCGAAGATGTTTCACCTCTCATCCCAGAAGCTTCTTCAGTTCTGAGGTCAAATGGTGAAGAGTCCCAGATTTTATGCCCTATGGGAGTGTCCCCAAGAGGGTCATGGACCCCCATTGATCCTCTACCTAATCACATGAGCCAAGGTGTGAAAACAGGTTTTAAGTCACAATCAGCCAAGGTTTCAGATGAGTCGGCTGTGAAACCTAGCCCCACCCTATCGTGTGATTTCCTGAGGTCAGAAGGCCCAGGATGTGCTGTATTTCCATTTTTAGTGGCCATTTTACAAGGCTTAAGCTCGTGATCTTCCTCTAATTCTACATTAAGATGTAACAATTTAATTGTATATGGTACTTAGATAAAGGTTGTAACTGAACTGCAACACTAAATTTCCAATTACAACATGATATGTTAGCATTTTAATATGGAGAGAAGAACTGGGAAGAATTGAACAAAATAACATTTCTACTGTTTTCTAGATTACAGTAGAAATGTACATTTTTTTTCACAAATGATCGATGTGTGTTCATTGTATATTATAGTATATTATATTGTATATTATTCTCAAACACAATTACCTTAGGTTTCTTTTAGCTGGACAGAACTGGCACAGATGCAAAGTGACTACCATTACAGGGCATATTATATGCTTGCTTTGAGCTGTCAGTGAACAGACTCCACTCGTCTGCCTCGTACTGAAAACCCACTGCACCCAAAAGACCTTCAGCATCAGCTCAATAGACAAAGTCACCATCCGTTTGAAAGAAAGGAATAACGTCCTTCACATTACGCCTGTAAAAAGAAAACATGGTTCCTGGAGCCAGCAGGTTTTTCCCACTGAGCCTAGACCCAATCAATTCATTTGCTTCCTTTGACAAATCAACATCTTGTGCCAAGTCATTTAAGTCTGGCTGAGTGAATAACTGGGGGACAGATAAGCTAATAGAAGCTGGTTCTCCACAGTTCCCATCTCTAGAATGTAGTGCAACTCTTCTCTCTTATCGAATAAGCCAGTAAAAATGGGTAGTGTGTCTTTCATCCGAATGTTAGACTAACTGACTGGCTAACTGATTTAGTTTGACAACTGTATCCAGAAATATTCACTAAACAGAAGTATCTGTCATCAAAGTGATTCTGTGGTTCCCTCTACACCACTGGATCACCAAAACCTAAGGTCTTTCTCTTTCCTCTAGTCTTTGCTCAGAGAGGTTTTCAAAACATACTGGGATAACTTAATGACATGCCCATAGCTTGTCCTGGTCTCCCAATTTCATACCAAAATAAGCAAAGTATACAGTTTTCACAAGATCTGTTCTGGGAAATCAACAATCAGCTGGTGTTGGTGGATATGACCAGGGTGAGGCGGTGATAGGAAGAAGGTGGATGGCATGAACGCCAATCTGAAAGTCAGAATGGCAGAGGAGCACTCAAAGCACACAGAACAGAGGGTGATTGGCTCACAGATATGATGTAAGGAAATCATTGGACTACAGTAATGATGTCAGAGCTGAATTTGACAGCATGAGGAAGCAGAAGTGCTGTAAAGAATAGACTATAGATCTTCCTTAGTGAACTTAGATGTAAGCATCATTTTCTGCAGACTAACAATTTCACTTTTGATTCAGTGATATAGTTTATCCGTTTACCTAAAGTGCCCATCCCACGGTGTATTCAAAAGGTCTGCAAAGATTTCAAGCCCAAATCCATCCCACAGTCAGTCTCTCAAATAAAAACCTTTTTCCTGAACTGCCTGAGATGCTGCACTGGAGTCCAGTGTTTTCCTCAGTGACCTGTCTCCGTCACTATGTAACACATTTTCATGATGGTTGCTGGTTTTACCACAAACACTTCAAATATGGCCACAATAACAAGGATTTTGAATAGTAGTTTATGCTGTACCTAGCTTTTGCTGAGCAGGTAGTGTACTGTGGGTGCTTTGGCTTTTTTGCTGAAAAAAATCTTTCTGCTGTGACCAAAAACAGCATGCAGCGTGAAGCTAAATGGTAAAGTTGCATAACAGCAGGTAAACAATGAGCTATAAACCATTAGGAAGCTTTTTAAAGCTTAGAGCTGGAGATTGAGCTGATAATTATTTGTAGCTCCATCTTCAGATGTTACACAAGTGTGCAGGTTATCATTAGGTTTTTAAAATGTGTTTCTATATGTAATTTGCAGCTTATGCAGGCCTCTAATTTCAGAGACCAGCATGACCTACCGTCAAGTGAAGTGGGTGATAGCCAGGAAAAAAAATGCTAGGATCACCCAATCATAATTCAGCTGTGTTGAAATGTAATTATAAAAGCATTATGAGGTGCTGAGAGCAGCAAGAACAAGGCATGCGAGGGAGAACAGCCTAGTCTCTCCGTGCCACCAGGTTCCTTTACATATCTGCAAAGCAAGCAGCTTAGCACTCCCACCACCCCTCTGGCTCCTTACTGTGGTAATGGGTAGGAGTCTCCTTGGCAGAGCCCATCTGTTGTTTTTGTTTTTCAGATGGAGAGGTTAGAGGGGAGTGGGTTGATGAGTGGGTTGGTGTTGGCCAGGGTGAGGAATGAGAAAATGATGGGTGCCTCTAACCGCAAACTGTTGCTGGCTTGTTATTACAGTAGGTTGGACGTTAGCAATGGTTGCATACCCTAACAGTCTGACACAATGGTCATCTCTAAATAAAGGTTTAGCCTTCTGACGCAGTTGCTCGGCCACTTTAGACTCAGTGACAAGGATAAAAGGGAGGAAGAAATGTAGCCTGACTGTGTTTAAGATTTCCACCGAAACAAACGTCGAAACTGTCCAAAAAAGTTTGGGATGTTGTATGAAATGCAAATGCACAATAAACACAATGTCTTGCAATTCAGTTAAACACAAATTTATTCAAAACACAGTACCAATGAAACAATTAGGCACTCTAGTTACATGATTGCACATAAAAAAGAACATCTTAGAGAGTCTTTAGATAGAAAAGTGGAGAAGGCATCTCAAAAAGTTTAATGATTTAAGAATAATGTTTCTCTGCATTAAATTGCAGAGAATCTGTATCTATGTGCTGGTACATGGTACAGGTACATGGCTGAAAACCAAAACTGAACATCTGTTTTCTTTGGGCTCCTTGGGGAAATTAATTACCCACCCTTGATTCAGAACCATCTCAGCAAACATCGTTCTTCACTGTGTCCACAAATGCTTGATATTAGTGCATAATTCAAAAGTCTGTATATATAAATTGTCTGGATCTACTTAAGTGGGGCGTGTGCTCACAGGTAGGCACTGTGCAACTCCACTGGCGTACACTAGAGTCCACTACTGGCTACTAAACAGGGTGGGGCAAACATTATGGAGGCTGAAACATCAACTAGCACAACTGGTTTTGCAGTGGGTCAGTAACATTGTGTTCCTCGTTGCACAAAGGAGCAGATACAGATCCCGCTGCCTGGTCAGTGCCCTTCTACATCCCTGTCCAGTTCTTCTTGTGTAATCACCCATCTTCTGGTATCTTCTCTATAATCTTGAGTCTGTGTTAAGAAAACCAGCAAACCTTATTTTGTCTGCATGCATGGATGTGGCATCCGAAAGCAGTGGACTTACACAAACACACTGAGCCTGGGCACATGTTTCTCCCTGCTTCCAGTGCGGTGTTTACTTTAAAATCTTATAGGCAATCTCTTTCCAGAAAAAGGTCTGCCTTTTACTCTGAGGACTCCACATGCAGTTTTCATTGTGCCTTTTCATTTTGTATTTCGAGATACTGACTTTTTATGTATGACTACAGAGATACTAAGATAGTGAACAGGCTACAGCAGCAGAGACGGGGAGTTACAACTGAAAGACTCCTTGATGAAATCCCATACTGTACCTTTCCCCTCAGGGTTTTAAATTTGGTTCCTTGAGCTAGTGATACTCCTACAAAACTATAACCTTCTCCTTCTGGACAAACTTGCTTTTGTTTGCAATGTAAGCACACCACTGGTTCCTTGCTTGCTCTCTTTGTCTCACACACAGTCCCTATTAAAGCCAGCCATTGTTCCAGGCTAAGATAATAGTATCAGTCCTTGATGAGAGAGTTATACTTGGATTGGCACCAGCTGTTAAAGCAGTCATACTTTATCAAACAGATTAGATTACAAAATTACACACAATCTCGTCTGGCTTTAATTATCAGACCACACTTCATAAGTTTCCCCGCACAGTGCTTTACAACCCAGAACTGCAAACAAATTGCGCGGTGCAGTTCATCATGTCCACAGTTAAATTAAGAGAGACATGTTAATCTGTTGTCATATTGTCCAGAGATTTGGTGGCTAATGTACTGTGGAGGGTTTAATGGGGGAATTCAGACAGCTTAATCAGTATGCCCCCTCCCCAATCACAAATTCCCAAGAAAAGCAGAATGCTTTTCATTGTTGTTTCCAGGCCACCTTCTCCAACTGCTGCTGAGAGCTTGTGTTTCTTCACTAGTGGACCGTGCCAGTTAAGCTGAGCTGAAATTCAACAATTTCCTCTTGTTTGCATAGTGATATAACTACATCAGTGTGTGTTTAAACGCGTGTTTATCTACAGTGGTTAAAGCCTTGTCGCAGGACTATTGTGTTATGATCTAGCCAGATGGCAGATTCATGGCGCTACACACCAAAAACACTGAAGAGGGATAAATGATGTTTCTAGGCAGCAACGGAGTCATTTAATTATAGGGCATTGTAGATGTCACACGAAGCTGAAAACAGGTAAAGTGATATATATGAAAGGTGTATAGGTTATATATTAGAGAGAAAGAGGTGACCTAAAGTGGCTATTAAAGGTAATTAAGTGGGCATTTGGATCCCATTATACATTCGTTTTATTCATGTTTCTTTCATCAGATTAATCATCTCTCTTTTCATTTCAAAATATAATAAGAAACAAGGGGTCAGGCCCAACCCTTATTTCTTTATATTTTGCTTACAAAGAGCTAGATATTCTTGGGCATTAGCTGCCTTTTGCTCACACGAGTGAATTTAAATCGGATGTTTACGTCCTTTTAACTTGGACTCTGCGTCAAAAACACAATTTGTTCCAGTTTCTTTATTTAAAAGATGAAAAATGTCAAAGGTAACTCAGTTTGAAGGCACCAAATAAAAATTTTTATACCAACAAGGTAATTCCCAAAAAGCCATTAGCCAAAAACCTTACACACTCCTTGTTATGACATGCTATACGTCTTTAAAATAATTTGGAGAAACTGGAAGAAGAAGAAGAAGAAGAACAGGCCTTATAAAGCTATCAATCCAGATTTCAAACAGTTCAAAACTGTTGTCAGTGTAGTGACAAGATTAGGGGGAAAGCTCCAGCAGTGTGTCTGCAGCCATCTGTAAAACACAGTGGAAGCTCTGTCATGGTTTGTGGCTGAATTTTAGGCAGTGGTGTTGGAGATCTTGTTAAAATTGATGGAATTATGAACGCAGAAAAGCAGCGTGAGATTTTGATTCATCTGGAAATCATCTGATTGAGAACAGCTTCTTTTTTTAGTATGACAATGATCCCAAATACAGTGCCAATGGACTAAGAGCATACCTGGACAGAAAAACACACAATAGAACAGTATTTGGTATTCATGGGCCTCCTCAGAGCTCAGACCTCAACAGTATTGAAGCAGTGTGGGATCATCTCGACAGAGAACAGAACAAAACGCAGACATTTAAAGAAAAGCTTTGAATGTCCTTCAAGATGCCTGGAGAACGACTCCTGAACAAAATTTAATAATTCGAATTTTTTTTTTTTTAAATTACAAGAAAGCTTGATCTATTTTCCTTGGAAAATCTAACGAAATTATGGATGGCTAAAGTCTGTTGTACAGTACTATAGTAAAACAATATTCTGTGTACAGAGTTACAACATTTTACTGTTTTGAATCATGTGTCATATTTGAATTTTACCTCCAGGCAGAAAGTTAGAAAGTAACAGTAGCGCTTCGTGAGCCGACAACACAAAAAGCCACTGATCATGTTGGCCTGTAACAAATAAAACCATGACCAAAAAGAAAAAAATTACCATATTAGTAATTGCATGCACTCAGCTTGAATGACTAAATCACTAAAAGGGCAACTTTAAAAACCAACCAACGCACCATCTGGCATAAACAGCACACATCTTGAATGCGGCCCTGTTCTTCTGTAACCTGATATAAACAGTCTCTCTAATTATTACAGCCTACAAGATCCACCGTGAAGAACAGACAACAGGCAGCAAGAAGAAATGTATGAAGTTCAAGGAAGAGGCAGCGGTGGAATTACTGAGTGTGCCAGTGGAGAGCATTGCCTCAGATCTGCTGCCACTGAAGCAGAGACACCTCTAGAGACGAGCCGGCTCATTTCTATAAAGATTAATAATGCTAGTGTTTATAAGGCCCAGATCAGCCCTCGGAGTCCCAAGGCCCCCCCGGTGCAAAACCGCTGGCACAAGACAGCGGAGGTGGTGACAGAGATGAGGTAAAGACCCGTGTAGGGTGTGGGAGTAATGGAGTGAGGAAACAGTAAGTGCCTCATTGCATAGATACATCAGAGCTTATTTTATGATGCGTTTAATTTAAAAACCAATGCAAAACTTAATTTTATTTCATTGTATAACGTTCGGTTTAAGGTGCTAAACCTTTTAAACTCACAAATTTAGCACTCTATTAAATGTAAGACCAACGGCCACTTGGCTTAGGGCAAAGAGTGGAAACCTCAAAGTAAGAAAACATAACTACCAACATCTCTACAGCGTATTACTTCTACGCTCATTCCACTGGGAAAAAAAAGATGTTAAAATAATTGCTGGTAACCTGGCAACTTCACTATAAAGATTAGATCTAACTTGTTAAAATTATTGTGGTGTATTTCTGAAGAACATTTGTGCAGAAACACTTTTTAATGTGTGTGAAGGTGAAGTTGCAGGTATAAACGCAAAAGAGACAAAAGTGTTATCTTCAATAAATACAGTGGTTTTATTTACATCGTTTAGTTGCTGTAAGAAATATATGACCTTGTTGTTGTGTTAATATTTTAAGTTGTGATTAAAAGGTTGATACATACTGTGATTATGTAATACAAAAAAACTTGAATTCACTGTAGATTATTAAAACACATGAAGGCATCTGATTCAGTGTCTCCTTATGAAGGTGTTTTCTCTAAAAGCCTTGGATTGAATAAAGAAACATGAGCATGGTGCAGTTTACTTAGTTTTGCGGAGTAGTTCGAATCCTTTACACTGAAAGGAAATGTACATTTAGTCTAATAGTTGTATTTTATTACACTGTAAGGCATTTTTCTTACTGGTGAGACTCTGATTGAAATGAAGCCTTTTTCTCTTCGTCACTCTCCAGTGGAGCATAGTCGAAGTCGCTTGGCTCTAAAAGATTGAGATTTGCCTGCACTGCGACAAGTTTCTGCACCCTCTCCGCTGAGACAAAGCCTTTCATCTTCATACTACAGAGGTGCTGCCACAGGCGCTCGCACGCACCTGTTGTCGGTGGGATCTGGAGTATAGCGAAGGCTACGGCAGAGAGCGGCTCAGAAGAGCACAGGCCTTTCCACCATGTGGATGCGGACACGTGCTGACACGAGCTCCATATTCCAGCCCCCTTCCACAGTCCCTGCTTGGCCGAGAACCTGGCAAAGCTGCCGAGCACTTTACCCTCGTCGAGATTCAAATGGTGCGACAGGTTGGATATCGCATAGTAAGCGCTGTTTATCTGCTCCCCGGTGAGCGTCTGCTGTCCGACGTGCTTTGGATCGAGCATGTACGCTGCTGCGTGGATAGGTTTCACGCAGAACTCCTGACACCTGTCTAATGATTCCATGACAGCTTTCTGCTCGCCGCTGTGCAGCACAGATGCTGACAGAGAAGTCCCGATGACGTATCTTAGCTGACTGAACATGTCGACAACACCAGAGAGCGCGGCATCTTCTCTTTTCAAGAAATCAATATAATTCCCAATCAAGTACAGTAAGTTCCGACTGCTGCTCAGCCCTTTCCAAAACTCGGCATCCTGCAAAGTAGCCCTGACAGTCACTTCAATATCCAGTGTGGGAGAGACTGCCATCTCTCGTAGAGAGTTCTGACCCTCGAGGAGGCTGCTGAACATGTTAACCACACTAGTCCAGTTTGTGCCAGAGGGCAGTTCCAGTGCTGTCCCTTTAGAAGTGTGGTCTCTTATTTTTGTAGTCTGCCAGCACCTAAAAGTGTCACTTAACATTTGCCGCTCTTGAACACACCTCACCACCTGCTCAGCTCTCCTACACAGTGACTTCATAGACGGCTGAGCCACTATGTCGTCAAAAAGACGGTCGACACCGGACGCTGTGCAGCCAATAGCTGATATGTGCGGGAAAGCTTCCTCCACTTGAGCCCACGCTGCCATCATTTCCGGGGCATCGTCAGTGACGACAGCGAAAACCTTTTGTGAACCGACTTCATTTATGACGCCTTTAAGTTCGTCAGCAATAAATGTGCTTGTGCGTGTCTGCTCCTTTGTCATTGTGCATTTGTAAAACAGCGGTACGGGAGTAGCAACAGCATAGATAATAGTCCCAGTTTCTTTCACGTTAGACCAGCCACTGCTGATGATGGCGACGCAGTCCGCTTTCCCTATGCTCTCATGAACCTGGCTTTGTACTCTGTCAAACTCACAGTCCAACAGATGTGAGGAAAGAGCCTCTCTAGGGGGCGGACAATAAGCCGGCCGAAGAACACTGAAAAATCGTTTCCAGTAAATATTGTCTGTGAGAGTGAGGGGTGAAGATGTGGCGTACACAGCTCTCGCCAGGCACTCGTCGGCATACGCCTGGCTGCGCTGATCCACAGAATCAATGAGAAACTGTCCCCCAGGAGTGGCAGATGGCAAGAACGATAAGGAGGGAACAGGGATGGAGGCAGAGGAGCTCCCATCTGGGCCGGGCGACTGCTGCAAAACCACAGAGTACTCCTTGCATTTGTCTAAATGCATCTGCATCTTAGTCGCGTTCTTTGTGTATGTCTTTGAGCAGTAGTTGCACATGAAGGTCTCTCTTCCATCTTTGATGGCTGGGGTAAAATGCTTCCACACACCGGACTGCAAGCGTGGCATCGTTCTGTATTAGCACAATAAAGAAAATCATTAATCACAAATCTTGCTGCTGTACAGGCACGCCTAATCACAATGACTGTGCCCCGAAATAATTTCCTCCTTAAGCACATACCTCAGTGTGGATAAGAAAAACCTTTTAATATAATACAGCGCAGATTGATAGGTCCAGACTCCTCGGACATGAAGATAAATTAAGCACCATCCTCACAGAATATAATAATCTCCGTGATTAAACAGCTGTAATTTTAGTCACAGACGTTGTTTCTGTTAAATTTGAGCAAAACATTTACCTCTGTTTATAATGCATGATTAAACAGACCCATTAGGAAATAAATTAAATTAAAGCAAACACGGAAACATATATTTTACAATATATTTGCTAGTCATAAAAGCCAAAGGTCAAAGTCAAACGTCAGTGAGTCTAAGTATTTTCTGTTGGACTATTAGGCTGAAAATACTTTTAATTGGCCACTTCATTAGGTACACCTCTTCCACTGCTTGTTACCAGAGATATCTAATGAGCCAGACACAAGGCAGCAACTCAATTACATAAACATGAGACCTGCTGCCAGCATTCTGATGCTCAAACTGAGGAAGACGGGTCATTTAATCGACTTTGAATGCCGCATAGTACCACATGAGCTGGCCTGACTATTTCCAAAACTAATGATGGACTGGGGCTTTCCCACACAGCTCTATGGTTTACAGAAAATGGACCAAAAAACAGAAAATATCAAGTGAGTGGCAGTTCTGTGGGTGAAAAGACTACTGTGATTGTGACTCAAAGTGACTTCTACTTTGAGCTGATGGGAAGGCAACAGTAACTCAGGTGTACACTCGTTACAACCATGGTATGCAGAAGAGCATATGTGAACAGACAACACCTCAAACAAGAAGGGCATAAAGAGCGACACTCCTTTCAGTTGAAAACAGGAAACTGATGGTACAGTTCACAAGAGATCACCAACATCGAACAATAGAAGACTGAAAAAAAAAGTTTCCTGGTCTGACGAGTCTTTATTTTTGCCGTGACATTCAGAATGTAGAGTCAGAATTCTGTGTAAACAACATGAAAGCATGAATCCAGCTTACCTTCTCTCAAAAGTTCAGGCTGCTGGTGATGGTGTAGGGGATATTGTCTTGGCACAATTTGCACCACTTAGTACCAGCAGACCATGATTTAAACAGCACAGCCTACCCCAGTATTGTAGCTAACCATTTCAATCTCTTTACGATCACAGTGTACTCATCTTCTGATAACTGCTTCCAGCAAGATAACGTGCCAAGTCAAAAAGAACAAATTACCTCAAACTAGTTTCATGGACAAAACAATGAGTTCACTGATCTCAATCTAGTGACTTTGGGATGTGGTGAAACAGGAAATTTGCAACATAGATTTCCAGCCGACACTTCTGCAGCAACTGCGATGCTATCACATCAAAGTAAGTACCAAAGTATCTGAGGAATGTTTCCAGCACCTTGAATCTGTGCCACAACGAATTAAAGCAGTTCTAAAGGAAAAAATGGGTCCAACGTGATACTTAAAGTGTACTTAACAAAGTGAAGTGCAGTGAAGTGTAGAATGATAGCTTTGGTGTTCAAACTTGTCATTACGTTGGTTGCTTTCTGTTTGGGTTTTGAGAATTCCAAAGGATGGAGTCCCAAAGGTTTTAGATTTATTTTTAGCTTTTTCAAACACTAAGGCATAACCTATCTTCTGATTCCTAACTAAATAAAATAAAATATTACACATGGAAAAAACTTCTCAGTTATGGGACTCTTGCACATCTCAACCTGCAGGTTAACAATCTTTCCTCTTACCGTCCAGTTCTTGCAATAGTACATTTTTTATTTCTACAGTAAGCACTTTCACTTCCCTGGAATGAAATCAAAATATAACACAAGTTAATGTTAAAAAACAAACAAACCAGAATATCAAAGAAACAGTAGCTTATTTTACCCACCTCTATGAACACACACTACTCCACTTTTATTGGAAGGTGCTTCAGTTTCATCGGATGCCCAGACTTGATGGAAAATGTTCCTCCAACTTAAGTTCCTGGAGGATTTAAGTTAGCCGTTTCGGCTAACTCTGTAGCCTGCCAGTGATGTTAGCAAAGTGGTCTAAATAAACGAAATAACAGCACATTGTTCAGACGGTAAACTTTGACAAGATAACAGACCGTCTGCATACTGAAAGTACTTCACGTTACAGACTGACTGACGATAAAAGACCAGGAAATGTAACATAATTTGTCAACAAACGCGTTTCTTAACGCTTTTGTTATGATAGTGAAGCTGCTTCCTGAATCCCCAATGCAGCAAGTAAGGGAGCTCAAATGGCTCAAAAAGTTGGATTTGACTCACAGGGAAAGTTGACGAGAAACAAATTGTTTGAACTCAATACTGTTAAATGCAAAATACAGCAATAAAATTGTTCAGCATAACATGAAACAACATGAATAAAAATATCAACAGACCTGCTAGTTTGCAGAAAAGAAAAATGCACAGTTGCTCCTGTAGTTTTTGTGCAGTGTTATCTTACAAATACATTTACTCTCACAGCGAGGTTAAACGTTATAATTAACCGTTTTATTCTCATTTGACCAGCTCTGGTCTTTGCGTGCATTGAATATAACCTCTTTCTCTACTATCTTTGCTTCTGCCACACCTTTTTGATTCAAGGTTAATAAGATGATAAAGGTCTTAAATGGATTAAGTGGGAAACGCCTGCCACTCTCATTATGTTTCTGATATGAAAGGAAACGCTGACTTGTCATTTGAATGTCTTTATCCTTAACAAGGTTTCCCACATCATGACATGTTGGGAAGAACAGGTGTAACTGATAAGATAAATTATGCCCAGGTTTTCTTTACTTTGGCATGGTAGCAGGTTTAACTTCTTAAAGGTGTCTACTCAGACAAAGTAATTCTTGTATTAATTAAACACTATATTTTGTAGACATCAGCTATGACAATTTTTTTTACAACTTGATGTAAAAAACAAAACAAAACAACGTTTTTTTGATTATAAACATGATGTAAAAATTAATGAACAGCTATGCTTACACATTGCTTCCAAACGCACGTATGTTATGTTTGAACTGATGGCTGTGGATTGCTTCTGTATTGCTTCTTTGATGATGGATGGGGTTAAAGAGAAATTCATATTAGCAGCTACAGGTTGACATCATCAAATATTTTTAAAATTTAGTTAAAGAGCATAGGTATTTATTTGTTTTGCACAACAACAACTAAATATTTGCTAATGCATTTTACTTTATAAAACACCCACTTTACATCTTAGGTGGGCCAAATCAGTGAAACTCCAAATTCTTTCAGTGTAATTACACATTTAAACAATAAAATATCTTAGCAGAAGACAAGCAAGAGCAATTTTAACAGTCTGTCACAGGATTTCTATATGATAAAGAAAAGATGTGCGGTAAATGAAAGATATGTGTCAGCATGACTTTTTGGGGTTAAACTGTAAAAAGAAAATGTGTAAAATTAAAGAAATCTATCATTCTATTATTTTATTATATATATATATATATTTATTATATTAAGAATTATATAAATACTTTTGTGTATTGTAAAGGGCCAAGGGGGACTTTATCAGTAGGAAAAGCTGTAAAACTTGTAAAAGTACAGTTAATGTCTCAAATGTATCTTTTCTTTCACATTTTCCAAAACCAACCAATGGGCTGGATTGGAATCTTCGCTAGGCCGATTCTGGCCCAGAGGCCTTATGTTTGACACCCCTGGTCTAAATTGTTGCTTGTTTTTAGCTAGCGAGTTCATACTGTAGCTAGTTTTATTGATAAGTAGCTGGTAAATTGAATGCTATTCTGCAACTATCAGCGTTTATATTGATGACAAGCAGTAATAGATCCACTAGCACTGTAACTGAATGGTTGTATTCATACTTGGTTAATCTGAAACTCTTTTCTCAATTAACCCATTAATATTAGCCCTATTAAAGGTCAAAAACATAAAAAAGAGCCTACCAATAAAGTCCATCTCAAATCACATCTTTAGCAACAATGCCTTTAGACCCACACCCATTCACTCAATACATGATCTACACTGCCAAATATTTAAATCGATCAGTCTTAGTAGAAAGTCAGTTTCATGTTTGTGCCTTTCCTGTCTCTAACAATCAATTTTTTAAAAAGAAAAAAAGGATTTCAGTAAATGCTTAGAAATTGCACTCATTTTTGCACAGTCCCCAAATTTTAGAGGCTAAAAATGAATTTCACAATCATATTTTTAAATATAAGGCTTGCTTGGCTGAAAGTCCTTGGCAGTTAATGGCTGTCTGGTGCCCTGCCAGACCTTTACTGCAGCCACCTTCAGTTGCTGCTTGTTTGTGGCCCTCTCTGCATTGTCTTTTCTTCGTTCTTTGAAAAGCATGCTCTGTTGGGTTTAGATCAGGTGACTGATTTGGCCATTGAAGAGTACCTTTTTTTTAATGTTGTGTCTTGAGAAACTGTTGGGTTGTTTTTGCAGCGTGCTTTGGGTTATTATCCATTTGCACTGTGAATCAGTGCTTCACATGCAGATTTCACCCTGCTGCTTATATCAGCCATCACATCATCAAAAAACATTAAGGACCTGGTTCCACTGGCAGCCGTACATGCCCATAACATCATACTGTCTCAGCCATGTTTGACATCCTTTGGATAATGAGCCGTACCTTCCTACTTCCTACTTTCTCCTTCAGTCGTTCTCGTACCAGCAAATCTTGGTTTCAGCTGTAGAGAAGCTGCATGCTTTTTAGATGTTTTCAGGCAAAATCTAATCAGTCCTTCTTTGTTGAACCCCCTGAATTAAAGCCTAAAGTCTGCACTTCAATCACATATTGACTGTTTATTTTAAAATCCACTGTGTTTGTGTACAGAGACAAAAAGGTTTTAAAAAAAATCTGTATTTTTGTGCAAAACATTACAGCCCCAGTGTTGGAGGTATAAGTATGAAGTATGTCGTGAGTTGCACTAATTTAACTGTTTGTCATGGATGACGGCAATAAAACTAGGTATATTTTAGACAATTTTAAGCACCATAATCAAATTAACCAAACTGATCTTTTACTGCTGGTGTAGGCCTGTACTGGTCTGGGTGTTAATGGTCGACTCATTTGCTGTAACATTAAATGACAGTGATTACCTCTAGCTCAGGGGTACATTTCTGTACCATATGTCTGTCATTAGAGACATTTCTGGAGTTTATGCAGTATCCAGGTTTTTGTGGAGCGGCGAGTGCTGCCAAAGCAAACTAACTCTATCTAATTTGGGGGCACTCCAAGTTGGTAATGTCAGGTTGTATCGCAGCACTCTTCAGAGGAGGAATATTCATGCTGACACATAGCACAGAGACAGAAAAGGCAAGAGGACCTCACTAAAGCTGAGCACTATTATTTTCTTGTCTCTCGTCGTTGGATTAATTCGCCAAGCCCGTTTGAGAATTTCAGTGTTTAAGCCAGAGATTTAGGAGTCCAGACCACAGGGACACCAGCACAGAGGAAGCAGGATGATGTCATGGCATGGCAGTGATGGAGGGTGATGTTGGTTTTCTGGTTAGCTGGTGGATTTGGCTTTTCCCAAACATCCTCCAGTCTCATAGGAATTATCATTTACTCTGCTTGTGTTTAAATTTCTTGATATAGGAGAAAAAAATCCACTTGGGAAAGAAAAGAGGCGCAGAAAGAGATCTCACAGTAACAGGATTTAATTCAAAGCAAATGTTGAACTATAATAAATGTTTCTTTTCTCGCTTTTTGTCTCTTTGGTTCCAGATTATGTTTTCCATGAGCAAAATCTTGATTTCCACTCACATTAAACGCTAAAGATGATGGAAAGACAGCACAGTGAAAGCTGGTTCTTGTTGCCATTTTGATTTAAGTGTCGCTCTCACACACAAGTAGCCTGTTTTCTTTTTTGTTGGAATACAATCAAATCTGCCAAAACTGCGACGTTGACACATAAGCTCCATTTATCTGCAGGTTGTTGGGGGAAATTTGGCTTCGAGATTAAAGCTATCGCCGAAGATCCGAGAAATGCTTTCATGTCTTCTCTGTGAAATGCCCCCCTCTTTGTAATGCTCAGAGTCTGGCTTAATCCATCAGTGCGAGCTTTGGACTCAAAACATTTTGTGACATAAAAGCCTCTCAATTACTGCTGTAAAATGCACGTCTTTAAACATGAAACAGCGCCACACGCTCTTGACTTAAGAAAGCATTAGGTCAGCGAAAAGCCAATTAAATCGTATCATTTCATTTCTCTTTAATGGCCAATCTTTGCATTCTTTGAGCTCGAAGCTAAAATAACATCATGGGACTCTGTTAGCAATTACTTGATTTATATCAGTGCTTGGCTACTACTAAACAGGCTGAAAATAGCTTTAGTGAGGTCTTTCAGAGCACTTTATGGGAAAGCATCTTTTACTGTATGTGTAGGCCGTGTTTTCAGACAATAGCATTTGTTGCCGTGGGAGTTTTGCTTTTAACAGCAATTTCATTTGTTCCCTTTGTCTGTGGTTGACATTTATTCTCATAAAAGTATTTCCATGTTGTCATAAAGTTTGGCTTCAAACACACTGCTAAATAGATTGCTGGAACATCTGGATGTACTCTTGCTGCTTTTCTTGTGTCATGCCAGATATTAGCATTTCATATTTTCCACCGTGATAAGATCCTGTGAGAATATATGCTTGATTCCCATATTTGACAACAGTTTAGATAGAATTTGATGAGCCGCATTCACAACTGTCTTCTGATTCAGTAGTGCAAACGCCACTGCATTCCGCTTCAATTAAAAAAGCCAAACACTGCTGTCATCACTCTCCAGCAGCTGTGCAAAGGCAGGACAGATGCATCCCACAGCTTCTCCCAGTAAGCAGTTGGGATCCATCCATGTCAATTATATTCCGCCACAACAGTTGGCTGAGCGTGATTCATTATCTTAAGGTAATCATGAGCGCATAGTTTAATAAAGGATTAAACCAATTAGTGATCATCAACCCATTTTCAAATAAATGGCTGCGCTGCTTCACACTTAAAACTCTCAACCTGCCTCTGCTCGCAGTACCTTTACCCATCAGCAGAGGCCACTGTGGGCAAGCACCTCTACAGGAAATTTGCCGTCTCTGTTTTCAGTCTCAATAGTGACCTCAGCTTGATACCCACTGGCAGAAATTCAGGGACCTGAAAATGACTTTAACACATAATAACTCAATGCACTTCTCCTGAATTAGATGCCAATTTGGTGAAGCACATAATGTTTTTATTTATCTCAGAGCAAGACTTCACCATGTTTGGGGCAGTAGATTGCAGTGCCTTTGTCACGTCTTTGATCTGTGTATATCGTCATGACTTTTGGAGACCTATGCTCTGAAAATTTGGATCTTTGAGTCTTAGCATTTAGCCAGGTGTTCTGGGAATCCATCCTACCTGACAAACCATCCTACCATTTGTTTCTACGCATGCACACAACTCGAAATTAAGTGCCAAACCATGCTACCTTTGTGAATGTGACCTACAGGCATACTTTAGCAGCTAAAATTAAGTGGCAAATCATCCTACCTTTGTTAATAAAAGCTAAAAAACATACTCTGACGGGTAAAATTAAGTGTCAAACCATGCTACCTTTGTGAATGTGACCTACAGGCATACTTTAATGGGTAAAATGAAATAGCAAACCATCCTGGCTTTATGAATATTAGCTACAAGCATACTCTGATGGGCAAAGTTAAGTGCCAAAATGTCATACCTACTTAAATTTGTGCTGGAATTACTCTGTGACAGCAGAAATGTGCATAAACTACTACAGTAGGACATTTTGCCAAAGTAGGATGGTTTGTCAGAACACCGGATCCTTTAACAAATATTTAGGCTAGATGGGCCCAAATAGGATCTCATCCTTAGCTCCATGTACTGTGTATCAATATTCAAAATGAAGTTGGTGACCTACAGCTCGAAGTTCAACAAAAATGCTTTGACTTTTATTACATTTTCCAACCATTAATGCCTGTTTAAAATAATGGTTCACAATTTAAAGCATTAGCCAACCATTTATGGCTATAATAATTCCTCCCGTTTGCAATAGCCATTAAGCTGATTCTGCTTTGTGCTGCTGTCTATGTTTTCTCTCTCTCTCTGGGTTATTTTGGGTCAGCCACATTTTGGAATATATTCCAGTGAACAAAAGCAATAATGTCAGTCTTTCTTCAAACAACAATTGGCACGGGTACCATAGCTCTCTGTTCACAGAGCAGCTGTAAACATGAGTTTGAGGCATTGACAAACCGAGGCTGAGAGGTAGCACACCTAGCGTTCCATAAGAAAGCAGGTTTGTTAAGCTAGGCAGTTCAGGACTGAAAAGTAAAGTGTAATGGATCCTCCATCTGTATTTTTGCTTTCTGCATGAGAATGACAAGCTTGGGCGCCTCAATTACTCATCACTTCATTCAATCTACATGGTGGAAAACATCATAGCCGTTTCTTTTGGAAATGATCTCGTATCCAAATGGAGTTTTATGTGTGCACCCGACCGGCTACGAAATCTCATAACAACCTGGAGATCTCGCTGAAATGGAGCAACATGAATGATTAAAGCAAATTCACAGTTGAACCGTCTGTGCAGATAAACAGCAGATTGTTTGCTGCAGCAGGCAGAGAGGCGATGTCTTCGTCATGCCCTGGACTCTAAAAAGAGAAGGAAGAAAAAAGAGAGTAGAGTCTACAAGAGAAGTCCGCATTGTCTCTGTTGGTAATGGGTTTGAAGCAGCAGCCTGCTTTGTTCTATTGTAAATTCAGGCGGGAATCATTCTGTATGAAATGAAGAACAATATTGAAATAACAAAGTGAGTTGAACTGCCAAGAAATGTGAAATAATTGAACAGAATAATTTTCCCACATTGTTCTTCCAGTAAAGCCAGAATGCTTACTTTTTAGAGCCATAACGCCAGCATGGGTGAGGGCATAATTAACGTGTGCACACACGCATGCCATTATTTCATTTTTGGATAAATTAACCTTCCAAAGAGTGCTAATAATAATAATGGATGTAATATGGAAGGTAACATTGTAAACAAGGAGTGTTAAATTTGACGGACAGTGTGTACGTGGCTGGATTATGATAATGAAATGATGTAGAATTGGAGCAGATCTGCAGATTTTGGATAAATCCCGTGTTCGTAAGTATTTGCTCTTCCTGCCACAGTGCAGAAGCACGGGATCTGATGTGGAGCCAGACAGTTGTTTGTTGTCAGTGTTATCGCTCTCTAAGACATTAAACACATGCTGATAGCACCGAGGTCCCGAAAGCATCGCCACATCTACAGTCTGATTCTCAGACGTTAGGGGGGGGGAAAGTATGTGAAAGTTTCATCGTCACACCTTTTCATCTGGGAAGAATAAAGAAAGAGAAAGCAGCAAAAGAAAATCAGTAACCACATCAGACACATTCTTGAAGTGTCAAGAGTTAAAAGGAACCCATTGGGTTGAGTGCACATGCTTCCAATTAGGTCTTAAATAGGCAAGAGGAAACAGTTGATTTAGGAATATTACTGAAGAATGACTTTAATTAGCCTAGAGACCAAGGGGCCCTGAATGTGGGCACCGCTGTCAGCACCAAACACTACACAGCATTAATCAGCAGCACCAACAGGGGCTCACTGGCGGTTGAACTCTCCAAATAAGACAATGAGCAATGATATTTGTTTATCGCTATTGTCCTGGCAAGTCATATCTATTGAAAGCATGTTGAAAAGGAAAGATGAAAGTATAGTAGGTGGAAGAGGTGTTTACTGTGCGAGAGGAATAAAGATTCAGCCCTGCTTGTTGTGTTTTACTCCTCAGTAGAAACCACGGCATTGTCGTTTCCCACTGACACAGCTGGATTGCGACCGCTGAGACGTTCAAATCATCAATAGGCTCATTTGAAAGGCAAATAGGACTAAATTGAATGTCACTATATTGCTTCATGCAAAGCCTTTTTATTAGATTGCAAAAGCTGTGATTCATATTTCGAGCACTTCCAAATGTGGTGTTGTTTCTTGATGTACGGTAAATTAGGCACTGTTTTTGATTGTTTTCATCAACCTAAGCTGCTCCGTTTCTTCAATCAGTTTGTTCTGTGTGTGTGTGTGTGTGAAATGCTTCATTGACGTATTTCAACAGGCTTAAGTCTATTTAGATGAAGATTATAGTGATGCTCAAAGAGGATCTCATTCCCGGGAAAATTTTCCTCTGTTGGTTTGTCAGTTCAAAAAAGTCGTCGTGATTTATCAACTTAAATAATATTTTCTCGTAAAATACTGATGCTTGGTCAGGATCCTTTAGCTTTTTTGGCTGTTAGCCTACCAGAAGGAATGCTAAAATATGAAGCGTACCACAAAACCGGTGTACTAAAATATTTTTCCTGTGCCACAGCTAAAGCAACATTTGTGTTTTTGCAGCATTTCAGTTCCGACTTACTGATCTCTTCTTCTTCTTTTGACTGCTTCACTTAGGGATCACCACAGCAGATCATAATTCTCACACCAGCCCTCTGCATCTCCTCCTTACTACATCAGTCAGTCTCCATTATGCTCTTTCTCTCTCTGTGACTCTGAATATGCCCTCACTTTTACTTTGTTTAACCTATTACAATCTTTTGTCCAGTTAGGACAAAAAACTGAAGTCATCAATTCCCATTTACAAATACCAAAAGAGTCTCATATAACATGCCAGTATGTGTTTTTAAAGTCTCGCTGTTTCTGTGTCTTTGCAGTAAGATAGCTAAAACGGTCACATGCCTGAGAAGACAGCTAATTCAGTCAAAAACCATATGATTAGCTGCCCACACCTCTTAAATCAAGCTGCGAGTAGCCTGAGGCTGCTCTGACAAATGAGCTGAAACTGTTTTTAGTGCATAAATCTGATAACTTGGACAAAGCAGAAAATGCACTCGTTTGTGTAGTGCCGTTTCTCTAAATAAAATTTGAGGGTCTTGTAAATTCTGGGAGTTTCCCAGGAAACATTGTTAAAAACAGAAGGCCTCGGGGAGGGGACTCAAAATATGGGAGTAATATGGGAAAAATGGGAATATACCTTGCATTGTTAATTCTGATATGCAAAAGTGACAACACCAGCAGAAGATTTTTGACCACAATCTCGTGCTTCATTTGCTGCTAACTTTGGATCTTTCCTGGCTTTCATGAGCTGATTGCACCCAGCGCCTTCATCTAAAATAAGTTAAAAGATGCTGAAAGATGTCAGAAATACCAGCTTTCTTTCTTTTTCTCTTAACCCCCATCTCCCCCACGTTTTTGTGTTTAATATCAGTAATTACATAGCAAGCCTCTTCTTATTTCAGCAACCTGGCTAATAGTTTGTAGTGCTTTAAATGAGTCATATAATCTGTTGCTACAGTCATTCCTTTTAACTGTAGTTATTTAGAATGAATGCCATTTACGGCTTTTTGCTGTCAAGGCCTGTCAGTGGTGAAGAGCAGCTAAAGCTACGTCTACTGGGTTTTTATTTGCAATTACGGTCTTTTTTTATTCTCTTCCAGAGTGTTTCTTTTTAATGCACTCTTTGTACATCATCTTCACTATATTACAGGGGGGAGTTTTTGTTCCATGTACGGCTATAGATGATACTAATGGTTACATTTATCTGAACATCTGTCAGCAACAGGAGTAAAATATACGACGGTTAATGAAACCATAATCCAATAAAATACCATAATGCACACTTTCTTGGCTAAATTTCAAGTATGTTTTATAAATGTACTTTTGCCACCATTGCAATTTACATTTCACTGGGACTATTTGCCATCTGTAGTATTAATTTTAAATAGTGTTCCAGAGTCTTACAAGACTTTTAAAACATGATACATTCTTTCAGAAATTTAAAACAGGAAATTATTTGAATATTTTAATAGTGTAGTTCTGCCAGCTGAATAATTTATTACAAGTAATGTAGCTGATCAAATCTCACATTCATTTTGAGATTAATACTTTTAGTTGGGTAGATAAGATATTTGGATGAGTTCTGGCATTATTCACATTTTTATATATATCTATTTTTCATTTATATCAATCATTAAATTAATTAATTAGGACAATAATCATAATTATTACCATATTTTACTTGCAATGAAATTTCTTTACACATTCAGTACTTTTACTAAGTAAATGATCTCAGTGTTTCCACCAGCAATGTTGTTTCCATTTTTCCCTCCCTCACAAATCAAATGTGCCTTATGAAGCTCTTCTCTGATTTCATCTCATCTTGTTGCAGGTGCACTGCTAATCATCACTTTATCAATTCAGTTGTATTATGTATTCCTCTGATGGCTCCCACGAGAAGTGCTTTGCTTTCAAACAAGTCACCCGAAACTAACTTTCTACACATTTATATTCAGGCATGGACTTAACCAGGTAGAGAGCTACCTAAGATGATTCTGGGTAATTATGTAGCAATTACTCAGGCGATTCAGTGGGTGAGTGAAAGAAGCAGCACATTAAAACCATTATGGGGCTTTGACAGCTTCTCTTAATTGATTGATGCACAGCAACTAGCTGGTGATTACGATGCTGTGTGCTCATATGAATCATCTCACATTTTAAAAAAAGGATTTCAGCCATACCTCACACTCCAGAGAGCAGACGAACATGGATTAAAAATTTACATGTAAGGGAGGGCGTTAATGAATCCACAGATGTTAGAATATTAACATCATGATGGTGTGTTAGCGTGTGTGTGTGTGTGCATTCACGCAGGTGTGTCTTTGTGAATATGCTGGTCCATTATGTGTAATAACCGCAGAGTTTCCTGTCAGAACATTTTGTCTCTTCGCTTGGCTTCACACTCTGACTGTTTTTATAAAAAACTGCAATTTTCTTTCTTGTCCCTAAATAGACTTTGTCTCCGAGGAATGGTTTCTCCCAAGACTGATGAACAAGCGAACTCAGAGTGAATGATCACAAAAGCTCACAAGGCTTTGTAAAGTTGATAATTGCATTCATGAAACAGGTCGGACAGTAGTGAAACTGAGACGATCATAGAAGGTTTTCCTCTTACTTTTTAAGTACAGACTGTGTTGTTTCATTCATTTTCCTTTTTAAACCAATAAACCAGTCCTGTGGCCTAGTTACCAAGAGTCCTTCAAGGTCACATAGTCTACAAGAAGCAAAACTCCACTGAGCCAGTTCACTGTGTGGGCAATTAATTTTATTATTTTGTATATATATTTAATTTTTTAAGTAGTTTCTAGTGCAGTTAGAAAAGTGCAAAATGCATGCTTTTGTTATTTGCCCTGTTTAAACCCATTTTGATATACTTGGTATCATTTTGAGTATAATTAGTTGCAGAAGTAATTTCACTTTTTAGTAAAATTGACATTACACACCACACTTGTAATAATCATATGGCAAGGCAAGGCAAGTTTGTTTATTTATTTTTTATTTATATAGCACAATTCAACAACAAGCTTTACAGAGACATTAAAAAATAAACGCAAATAAAAAGCATTTAAAATGAAAAAAAAAAAGAAAGGAACAGTAGATAAAATCAGTAGTTAAAATGTAAGTTTTGAAATTTAAGCTTAAAAGTAAAACAGTGCGGATTTGCATTTGAATAAAGCACAATGCAGCTGAGAACAGGTGAGTCTTCAACCTGGATTTAAATAAACTGAATTTTTCAGCTGATCTGAGGCTTTCTGGGAGTTTGTTCCAGATATAAGGAGCATAAAAGCTGAATGCAGCTGTCTGGTTCTGACTCTGGGAACTAATAAAAAAAACGGATCCAGATGGCCTGAGGGATCTGGAAGGTTCATACTGGGTCAGGAGGTCATTGATGTATTTTGGTCCTAAACCATTCAGAGCTTTATAGACCAGCATCAGAACTTTAAAGTCTATCCTCTGACGGACAGGCAGCCAGTGTAAAGACCTCAGAGCTGGACCGATGTGGTCCACTTCTTTGGTCTTAGTGAGGACTCGAGCAGCAGAGTTCTGAATGAGCTGACTGATTTTTTTAGCTAGACCTGTAAAGATGCTGTTACAATAATCAAGCCTACTAAAAATGAATGCATGGACTAGTTTTTCCAGGTCCTGTTGATATCCTTGAAATATAGTTTAAGTAAATCATTAAGTTGGCCTTGAAGTCCTTAATGGATGTAAACCAAGTTTATATGGATTGTTAACATGATCCCACTATGCACCCCTACAAAATGATATGAGAATTTATTCAAAATGTCAAGATATTAGGTTTACAGACAGCAGGACATGCATGCATGCAAATGCTACTAAGCACACAACCTCCTTTGCATAGGTTAATGCGCCACAACATAAGATGCTACAATTGTAGACTTTTGTTAAAACAATTTTTTCACTTTCTTGTGAGAAGTTTGGTGTGACAGAGGTGATGCCCTCCCTCTCATGATTTTTATTTAAAAAGAAGTAGAACCTATATTCTTTACATATAACTGAATGTGATTGTCCCTATACAAGCATTTCAAACTTGATGTGATAATTAGCAAAATGCTTGATCCTCACTATCATTTGAATACCGCAGTGAGAAATGGCAAATTAAGAAGTCTAACATTGCTTCAGTCTGGGACTTTTATTTACTTTTTAGACACAAATTAACACGATTAATGGTGGTCAAGATGGATAACATTTTCTGCCTAGTGCCAACAACAATATCATTTTATTATCAGCCATGTCTTAACTTAATGGTTACAGTGCAAATGTATCATTTTGACTCAGTGGATCAGAGAAAATCTCATTTGTGCAGACCCAGTTCTTTTTTTTTTCATCCTGGAAAAAAAATGTAAAGAAATATTTTAAAACCCAAAGCATATGTAAACTTGCAGACCATAGCTGTAAACATCAGTTCTGATGACTTACTAAGGCGAGTAAATAAAGAGTTTAGGTAATCTAGTGTTTATTGTATTAAACTACAGTTCTAAATATTCTACATTTATATTTGGAGATATTTTCTAAAACAAGAGAATATTATTGTCCAAATCCTGAAGCCCATAATGATGCAGCTAATATACAGTGGCCAAAGGAGCCGTATCCCCTCCATTTGTGTGCACTTTGTCCTACATATTTTTACTGTACATTTCTCAGAAGCAGCTCCTCTGGCTTCAACTGCTTCCACATGTGGAATGCCAGAGATAATCTGTCCTACTGGATGTCAATGAAAGGGGGTGTCTTGCAGACGCTGAAGAGTCAGCTCCCACTTCCAGATTGTAACCACCCTGCATGTGTGAATGCTAAGTAGAAGCGCACACCTGGGCATTGCACACACACACACACACACACACACACACACACACACACACACACACACACACACACACACACACACTAATACTTAGGACAACGTCTCAAAACAGGCATGGTTTAAATCTGAAAAATAGACAAAAGCTGAGTACTTTAAGATGTATTATACTTAACCAATAAATACGTGTACATTGTTATTTAAAGGCAAAGGCAGAGTTCAGAGACAATGTGGCGGCTTCAGAACTGGCTCTGTAGTACACCCACTGATACTCTGAGAAAAAAGCACACTGACTGAAAACAATTGGCACACTCATACACTCCTTCAAACCCAATTTCTTGGTATTCTTCTGTTTCGTGTTTTAGGACACATAACAAACATGGCTTTTGTTAACAAGAGGAATAACTTCCTTGTGTTTAAGAGAGTTCTTTTTACTAGGAAGAAGTCACATTTTCCAAACACTGTGTAGATGGTCAGTATTTATGTTTTTTTTTTCTGTTTTGGTCTTTGATTACTATTTATTCATCCCACTTTACCTAAAGGTTTGTTTTAGACAGTTGCTTTTGAAGTGGTGTTTTGCTGATGGTTAACAGATGCTTTGAAATAGAGGATACAGATAGAGAACACAGGAAGCTCCGAAAACTGGATGCCTGTCAAAACGAAACAACCCTGTCTATTTAATGTGCGTCATCACAATAAGCGCTCTTTGAGCAATTTGTTTGCTACTTCTGGTTGCTAGTGATGCAAGCATCTGACTGCATGGTAACACAGAGGTAGACTTTCTAGATTTATTTTTAATAAATGCTGTTTATATTGTACCACTGGCCTCCAGAACTGATAGATGAAATAACCAGTGCTGCAAACTGGGTGCAGCACAGAACTCCAAAATGTATATGGGCGTAGAATAGAACACAACACAGGTAGCTGGGTCACTCATTGTCCAATCAGAATAAAGGTTTCCAGACTGGAAAAACTGTCTGGGATAATTATACTAGTTTGTGGGGTAAAGGCATTTAGCAACAGACTAAACAAGAAATTAAGGAAAATACAACCTTGCAGAACTAGAGGATTATTGTTATTACTGTAAAGTTTAGTATTTTGCTGGCTGTCGAAAGATTGGCTTAATTTGAGTGACTTTTCCAGATCAAATTAGCAAATTTACCCATTAATTCATTCCCAATGATGTAAACTGGGATTATCCTCTTTTAAACAGACAGAACCAGCTGAAAACACATGTCCAGCTTCAACCAGCCTTTTGTGTTTGAGGCTGCACGCGACATTGAGTTATATTATTGAAGGAATTTTTTTGTTGAAGGGCAGGCAAAATGTCAATAAGATAGCAGACTGCAGATCATAAAGCATAACTAGCTCACATTTCTCCAGACAGTCTTTTTAAGCTTGAGGGGGAAAAGGAAGTTCATGTGAGAGAAAAGAGGAAGTGAAAATATTCTGATAGATGTTGGACTCCAGACAATGTAACTGAATATTATTTTTGCTGAAAGTGTAGCAAGATTTCCGGCACTATTCAGTCTCTTGTATGAAACAAAACAAAAGAGACGCTGATGAGACTGCTTTGAAATCAGCTACTAAAGCAGTAGAGAATGGTAAATGGTGACCTTGTAAACGCCAGTTGCTAGTTGAATGTGAATATTGCAAGCGGATTGGCAAGTGGTTACTGGAGGATTGCTGGACACGCTATCGCGAGTTTGCTTGCAAAGAGGTTTATGGTGGACCTTGCCTGTTCTCCACATGTTCTCTCTGGGTACTCCAGCTTCCACACAGGCTGGATGTGTGGAAGCTCTTTAGGTGATTGCTTTGGTTACTACCAGGTTGCCACGGTCAGCTAGTTTCAATGCTAACTTGTCTGCTAACCACATGCCAAGCAGTAATAGAACATAAAAAAGTGGCTACAAGCAGAACATAAGCTGGAAATGAAGAATATTTGCATTCAGAGTAAAAGTTGCAACTTTTACTTTGAAGGCAAACAGCCTGCATTTCTAGTTTGTGTTCCACTACTGCTTGGACAGTCGGCGTCTTTTCCGTGTTTGACGACAGCGAACAGATAGCAACCAAATAAAGCACAAGGAGGTTTTTGGTGTAGCACCCTCTTTGCAACCGATTTCACCTGGCAACAGCCAGCAACTCACTCACCAACCAGTTTGGGAATACACATTTCCCCCTAGCAACTGTTAAGGTTCACATAATTGAGGTTGCCATGAGGTCATCGACCTTACTCTTACTGATGCACGCAGAGGGCGCTTTTTTTGAGCTTTTAGTCCTACAGACCCAATAGTCTTAAAGGCTAGAAACTACACACTGTGCACAGGATACGGAGGTACTACACAATGGATGTGGTTTATGTAAACTCGAACCTGTCCCAATACTCTACAGGTAAATATAGTTTGGTACTCAAATGTTAACGCTTTGCTTTGGAAGTAATGCTGCGTTACTACTGTGAGGTGTGAGCTCGTTGGTTTATTTTTATCTTTGAAGAGTTGAAATAAGATTACAAAGAGTACAAAGGGGAGAAATCTTAGTTTTTCTTGTGCCTTACATTTCCCTGCTGCTCACCATTTTCAATCTCAAGCTGTCTTTTAGTTTTTCACCTTCATCTTTTCTCCCACCCTCTATACAACCTCTCTAAAAACTCTTATCTTCAATCATCCCTGCAGTGCTCTTCTAATATTTTCCTTTCTTCTTGCTCGAGCTTGATTCTTGCTCTCATCTAGTTTTCGATTCCTCTCATCACGTCCGGTCTGGTCTCATCTCACCGCTCGCTCTCTTTTACTCCCTCGCCTTCTTTCCTCTTCTCAAGGACACGTTAGGAGCGCTGCCCTGGATTCTGGCCTTGGAACAAGCGCTTGCCTTGTGAAGTTCTGTTTGCATTGCGAGGTGTTTTCTCACATAGCAGCATTTCGCAGCCTTGCCCGGAAGATCACACCTCTGTGTGTTTGGCTGTTTGCGCATGTGTTTGGGAATCCTCTCAAAGACTGTGAATTCATCCACATTTTGTGCATATTTAAGTGCATGGACATAAACATGCATATGTACTATATGCATTTCCCTGCTTCTTTACTTGATTCAACATGTGTGTATGAATATGTTCATGTTACTGAAATGCAGTGTGTGCCTTGAGTGAAATTACCCCTGGGAAGCTTTACCCAAAGCTTTATTTGCTAATGAACTAAGGCCTGCTTTCCTGTTTTCGCAATCAACAGACATTTGAAAGAATTCAGTGACTCTTTGCAAGGCTTCATTAGATAAATTAAGAGAAAAACAGTACCTCAAGTACTCTTAGATAAAAATCAGAAGAAAAGTCGGTTCAATTCACAGAGGCAGGGATTATCCAGGTGGCAACCCGGAGAGTTGTAAAATAAAGCCAGCACAGTGCCTAACACTGAAGTTCCTTCAACGGTCACTTGAGGCTGGCCATTAAGCAAACCTAACATAATATCCTTTGAAAATAATTAGCTTGGTGTACAGTTAAAGAGCCCAAACAAAACAATGCTCCACTTTTACTCAGTAAAGTTATAGTATTCTATGTTCTTTGGCACTTACTAGCCAATATCTGTGTCTTTACAAGCAGCCTATAGATGCAAGTCTTTGGACTTGCTAACTGTGCTAGCTAGCATTAGTCAAAGTTTCAACCCTAGTGCTCACAAACCAATGGTTGTTTAAGGAGCCCATTTACATCATTTATATACAGTCTGTGGAACTATCACATTTCTGTCTTTCTCAGGTTTTATGAAAAAATGACAAAATATAATTTATCAAATTGAAAAGGAACAGAGGTACAAATGATAAATATACAGTCATTTCAAAAGAACTCTAGTGACTAAGAGCTGGCTCTCTTAGACCTGTCAGCGGTTGATAGCTCTGATTTAACATTTTAATTCAATTCAGTTCGATTTTTGAATCCATTATTCTGCTGGTTACATCCCTGAGGTGATTATTTATAACAATGTAGAAGAAAATAGTCATCCAGTAAAGCTTTTCAGAGAATTCTCTTTTCTTGCACGCTCTTGTTCGTGTGCCAGGCAACAGATTGCTGGAAGAAATCTTCCACATTTGGAGAGCTCACACAATCACAGCTTTTCTCTGTCATGGTCTTTTCATTAATTAATACACACATCCACAAATCACAGCTGCAGGCATTCTCCACTGAGCAGCTCAAATTGATACTAAATGGTTCTGCAGGTATATCTACTTTTCTGCTTTTGTCACACATGGTGGGCAGCATTTTGTACCTCTTGAATCCACAAAAATCCATCAGTTCTCCTTGATTACACCGGACTCACGGGTAATAGGTTTTCTGTAGTGCGTTGGTTTCACAAGCACATGAATATTGTTTACCATTTTAGAGGCAGGTTGCAATTTTTGTAGCAAATTATGTGACACATTTTGAGCAATGGCACTTTTTCATTACAGATTTGCTCAGAGGCATCTAGCTGGTATCGATTTTGTCCTTTTTGCCAAACTCTGTCCATGTTGAAGGTCATGCTGCTTATTGATTTTGCCTCAAAACGGTGCCACAGGGTATTGCCAAGAAACTCAGGCAAAGACATTTATATACTCTGCTCAATTAAAATGTGTCATTGTGGGGGAAAAAGTGCACATGTTTTGATTCTCATAGTTTTTTTAATGTTGGATTTTTTTCATGAAATACAGATATGAAGAAAAATGTTTCGGAAATGTTTTAGTTTTGCAAACGTGTGTAAAAGTGTTCATCTGTACTAAATGTGTAGGAGTAAGGGTCAACAGATATATGAATATTGTGTATGTCTCAGCAAGTGCAAAGAATAATGCATTACATCACTTCAAAACCATGACACAGAGCCAGTGAACTGCATCTGACGAAGTAGCGTTCCTGTATTATATGTGTTTATCACACCTGCCTGCTCGGCGGCCATGGCCTCTCCTGAGATGTCTGAGCGGACGCATGCCGAGATGTTAGCATTCCCAGACTTGACTCGGTCTCAAAACATTTGGCACAAAATGACCTAAGGGATGGGATTTCCCCAAGATAATCAGAGGCAGCAGAGGAAGGCAGAGCATAAGCGCTTGTGTTTGGTGATCTACACAAGAATCAAAAATACACATTCTGTCGAAGCGGCTCATACTAACGAGGCTCAAGCTGACTTGCTGAAGATGACATTATAAACTGTGGCTCTCTTTATTTTAATATAATTGTTTTCACAAGAGAAATTTTAACTGAAGATGCATGCGAAAGATTAGAAGACAGACAAACCCCTATGCCACTATCCCAGCTCCCATCCACCATAACCTCCCTGTCTCTTCTTTTTTCATACTAACAGAGACTGAGTGGTTAGAATCAGTCAAAAAAAACACACACACACACAGCTAGGTGGCCAAAACTCTGAGACTAGAGCAGAGAACACACTGCATGTCGATGCAGTTTTTGAGCTCACAATGATACCAGGCTCACACTGACAACAGGTTTTCACAGGATTGGGTAATATCCACTGCTTCTGCAAGAGGAACACATATATAGCTGAGGTCTCCTGGAGTCAGTGCATCAGTCACTCATGTTGCTAAAAGGACAAAAGAGGCTTACATCATGTCTTTTTTTTTCTAGTAGACTCTTGCTTTGCACCCAATCAGAAAATCAGCCACCAACATGATGTGTGCATACTCCGAACTATGTCGGAGTAGTTATTTATTACTGCTTGTATAGAAAATTAAAGCAGTAATAAAAATCAGAAATCAGAAATTGGACATCTAACTGCTTCATGGCAAAATATACTGTCAATAAAAAAGGGAACTACTCTGCTGCAAGAAAAATGCTTCGATGACAGACTTTTGCTTCTTTCCTGCAGAGCACCATCCATAACGCATTGCCCTCTTTTGCACATGACTGTAAATCTCCCGTACAGGGAATGAGGCTATCCCGTTACGTTTACTGAGATCTATCAGCGCGCAATTTGTTGCAAAGCCAACAAACCGTGCATGTAAGATTTCTTCAGTGTCTTCTAACTGCAGGATATCACACATAGCAGCCCTGGTGTATAAGTTGCAGTTCAACAAGTTAAGAAAGGAAGCTGCAGATCACACCTTAACAGGGAATTCTGGTGTAGATGGGTGTGGTACTGTAATCTTTTAACACTTAGCTGGGATATTTCTAGGATGGTTTTTGTGAGTTTCCACCGAAGTGTTATTCTCTGAATCCTTTCCATTTTGCTTTTATTCTTGTTCATTCAAAAGGGGTCAAATCACCCCCCTGTAGTGTCTAGAGGTGCGTAGATTGATCCAAATATTGATACAATGCCAGCAATTACATTGTTATTGTATCGATCCTAGGTTTGATATGCTCCATTTTCAGTATACAGCCCGCTGAATTGAGTTGGTTTTTCAGAGTTTTTTTTTTTAATAAAAAAATACACCTCATACGTGCATTTTTTAATAATATCAGAACCTTCTTTCGTTGACTGTCTCATGTATTTCATTTATGCTCTGTAGCACATTTAAACATCAGAAAGTGACCCAAAGTGCTTTAGAACAGACACATTTAAATCATTATACACTGGTTTCCCTTCATAAACTGCCTTTATATTTTAAAATTATTTGTATTGTTATCTGCAATACTGGCCCTATTGATAATTGATAGCATAATTTGCAGTATCGTGCAGCACTAGTAGTCTCCTCTGTAATTTCCTAAGCGTTGTACTTCGCTCAAAAGCAAAAATGCCTGCTTTCTATTTCTGCTGCAACTTTCAAAGATTCAGGAGGTCAAATAAAAACAAACAAAAAATTATGTAGTGAGTTGTTAGAAAATGAAGAGGAGACTTCATCTTCCCCACTAGCCGTTTGATTCGTGCTCTGCACTGATCAACACATCGTCTGACAGCCTGCAGGCTCCAACAGCACAAGTTCCCATTTTAGCAACTCTTGCCCGCACATTTTCCTTCGCCTCTTTTCCCACACCCTGCACCTCTGTTTTTCTGTCTCACTCCTTTTCTAAACTTGCTTCCTCTAACATTTTTTCTATATATGTATGTATACACACAAGCCGTTTCCTGTACTCAACTCCCCTTCCCAGCAGAGTGATGCAGCTTTGCTTTTATGAGATACCAAACTTGGGCTTGCGGCAGAATGACTGACCGACTTGTAGGGAGGACAGAGGAGCCATTTTGTGCCCTGCCGCCTCACTGAATCCCTTTAAAATATTCATTCATAAACTCCTGGAGCCTTTTACTCCACATCAAACAGTAGACCCATAGGAAAAGCACTGAGCTGATGCATCCAGAGATGAAAACAAAAATAAAGGGTAAACTGGACCACGGGTGAAAACCAAAATTAATCTAAATATTTATGCGCTAAATATACACTGATATATTCATTGTGTTTTTAGGGAAATGATTTGGACCGAAAGTAAATCAACAGGATTTGAATTTGGCAAAATATGCAGAAGCGCTTAGAACTACTGTGTCATTTTACAGAGCAGCTGTGTTTTTCTCTGTTAAATAGTCCAAAGCAATGATTTAGAAAATATACTTGATTAAATAGCGAATAACTTCCCAAGTGACAATTGGAAAATAAACCTGTATGAACTGTTCATTTGCTGTGAAATACAAGATTTAAAAAGTATAGTTTCTGTGCGCCGTCGCCTCACAGCAAGAAGATCCTGGGTTCAAATCCACATATTCGATGGTGGCTGTGTGCAGGTCCCTGGTACTCCAGCTTTCTCCCACAGTCCAAAGACATGCGTCTAAGTTTATTGAATATTCTGAACTTGAATAATTGTCTGTCTGCTTCTGTGTAGGTCTGGTGACCTACCCAGGGTGTACCCTGCCTCTCGCAACTGGGATAGACTCTAGCCCAGGGTGTACAGGGTCTGCAGCAATGCTTGGGTAGGTGGTACGTGTCAAAGTAACATCCTCATGGGTGGCTGAACCCAAGGTTTCCCAGCAGAACACCACCCAAAACATCACACTGCCTCTGCAGGCTTACCCTCTTCCCATAGTGCACCCTGTTGTCAGGTGGTCCCCACTGTCGGTTGCCACATTGCAAATGACCTCTTTAAAGAACTCCAGTGTCGCCTGAATAAACTCTCTGCTTACTTACTGTGCAAGTTGCATGGCACCTCTTTAGTATTTACTGAACAAAATATACAAAAGTTCTAATTTATGAGCTGAACTGTCACAATTAATAGGTCTTTGCATGACATGAGTGGTTTTAATCAGAGTGTCGCTATAGTATGAGGGCTAGTTCTACAGGAAGAGAAAGCAGGAAACAGAGGAAATCGGGGTGATTGTGATTGGAGTCAAGCCCAGGGTGAAAGGAGGAAATGCGTGAGTGATTGATGGGAGAACAGTAGGGAGCAAACGACCTGTCTAGTTGGTCAAAGCTGTCATTCTAATGCCATCTAATAAAAAAAAAAAAATAATAAAATCCTATTAAAGCTTTTTAAGCTGTAGGTGTGCAATGTCTCTTAACAATTCTGAAATTAGCTGCTTGGAAAGGAGATTTATTTAAAAAATAAATGTCACATATAGAAAAAAAATGGGTGGAGGTGGTTTGGTGTGTAAATGTGTGTGTGTTGGTTTTTTTGTCCCTAGTTTCCTGTTCCTGAAAGCACCTTGGCCGTCAACACAGTTGACACAGATTACAAGTATGCAGGCTTGCAAAACATCCCATTTTGGATGGGGTGTTATATGCACCCACCCCTCGCACCCACTTCTCTCACCCTCTTCCTCCTTCCTGTGTCCCCCACTTTCCTCCAAATACTATAAATCACTCTATATCTGCTCTCTCTCTTCGAGGTTGACCTGCCGATGAACTACTCACTTTAAAAAAAAAAAAAGTCATTTAAATGGCATTTAAAGCAGCGGCCACACACATGCATATGCTTCTCTGAGGTCAGAAGTTTAATATTTAATAATACCTTACGACTGTAACCAGGCAGCTACTTGGAGAAGCCAATAAAACTCTGGCACCAGCAGTGGCTCGACAACAGTGAAGTAGGTTAAGACAGAATTTGAAACAGGGCTTGTATGTGAGCTGGCTGCAGATTTGCCAAAAGTCATGTGGTTCATATTTGATTCAAAAAGCCATTTGCTATGCTTGATTTAGGAACTACATCATCAGTGTATCATTAATGCATTTTGTTCTGACAGCACAAGAGATTTGGAAGGTGGGTCACCGTGAGAGAGAGGGAAACAAAATAGAAGCAAGTCAGAAAAATGGACACGGCAACAAGAGGCATGCAGAGAGAACATGGGAAGGAAAAGTACAGAAAGAGAAAAACAGAGGAATGAGAAAGCAGACACATGCGTCCTGGGGTGAGGCTCGCAGGAAATGAAGTCAACAGTCTTGGAGAGAGAAGAATGCGAAAAGCAGCTGTGGGGCTGCTTGCTCCAAGGTCTCCAAAGACCAACTCTTCTCAGTCTGACACCACTTCACAGTTAATGGCTGAATCCATAAAATTATAGTGTCAGACTATCACTAAGTGCTGATTACACTGCGATTCCATCTTCCTATATGCTCCAAGTGGCCTAACCTTGGCAAATAAACAATACCAATGTCAAAGTTTCACCGGGGCTTAAATTTAGTCGATGCCAGCTTACCGTGGGGCAGATTTTAAGGCAGAGGTTTACAAGAGTCGAAATAAAATACAAGAGTGTTAAAAAAAAATAGACATGCATTGCTGGCTGGGATAATTGGATTATTTGACTTTGTAGCAATAAATCCAAGCTTAAGAGTTTCATTAACCATATTTTTAAAAAGTAAACACTTATGCAAACATTGACTCTCTAAAGCGAGATAACTATGAGACTGGTTTGCATCGTGAATCCCATTACATTTAAAACACATTTAATATTATTTTCATCATTTGGTTCAAAATGTCTGCAATCCAAAGAGGATTAAAAACGTTGCTTGTATAACACCGGGAAGCAAAAACTGCTGCATAAGCGACCAAATAAAGAGCGGAAGGACGGAGGGATGATTAGGGTGTTTTCAGCTGAGGATGAGCCCAAAAACAGATAGGTTGGGGCAGACGGGGAGGGGGACTGATTAATGATTAATCTACCTTGGCCACAACACAGAAGATGCAAACGCAGCCCGGGAGGAGAGAAACTTCAAACTCCGGCATAGAATGAGAATCGCAAGCAAATATGCCATCATTCAACGTGCTCACTGGACCTAGTGCACATTGTATCCTTTAGTGATGGACCAGTGAAAGAGAAGGCTATTTAGGGCCTTGCAGAGCCCACCATTAAAATAACATAGTGGGTGATGGATATGTTTTGTGTGTGTATATGTGTCTTTGTGTGCAAGAAAAAAAAGAAACAGCCTTGTGGGAGCAAACATTGCAAAAGAAAAACAATCTTTTTCATTATTTAGTTGCATTTTTTTTCTAATTTCACTGGACTGAGGTGTTAACACTAAACTATCTCTAATGACTGAGATGTTAAATAAGACAGTCCTTTTTAAAAAGCTTCTTATACGCTAGGATTGAAAAAAGGAAAATATTGCATAACGCAACTGCAACCACAGTTATTTAAGTTTATAGATGTAATTAAACATGGCCACTGTATACAGAACCAATACTAAGTGAGGTTAGGCATGTAATTAGACTTGTAAAACAGACATACATGCACAAACATACACATACTGCATATATCCAGCCCTGAAGTATATTTAGTTGGAATAATTCCAACTAATTATACCAGGTCCAAACTTTTCTTATTGGCTTCTGTGGAGGTTTTGCCATTTTAGCCTTTATTATATAACTCATCTCAGATGTGAATCATTACCTGCGTCATCTTGTGGTGGGCAGGTTATTACAGAAGAACATCCCATTTCAAGCCTGAGAGTAGTGGACCACAAATCAACCTTTTTAGGTGGGTTGAATATCTCCCAGGCTTCACTTCTGTCACCAGATCTACACCAAAAAGACACAGCAGTTAAATCACTGCCTTATACGTCCCTGTTGTTCCCATTGTCCAGGCAAAATGTATGTGCTTGTTATATATAATATATGCTATTTTGTCTATGGAAAATTGTCTTATGCACGTTGTTGTCATAACCTTTGTGCACACCAACAGCTGGAACAGAATTCCTTGTTTGTGCAACATGCTTGGCGAAACAAAATCAGATTCAGGTTCTGAAAACGTCTCTGAGGCCTTGTGGTGTCGACACAGGGCCCTTCGAGGTGAGGTGTCCTTTGATATGTGGCTCTGGAATGTTCCTTTCAGCAGATCCTTTGGGTCCTGTAGGTTGCTGGGTGGATGCTCCATGGATCAGGCTTGTTTCGGCACATTCTGCAGATTGGAATCTGGGGAGGTTGGAATCCAAGTAATTGCTTTGGGCTCTTTGCAGGTAGTTTTTGCAGTGCGGTGAAGGGATTTGGCCTGCTCGGGGAGAAACAATTTTTAATTGGGTGGTACATGTCCAAGTAGGCCCACGGAGCAATGGAAATTTTCACATTGAAGTGAAGCTAACACAGTTTATTTGTTAGCTGATTTTTCAGCTAATGCAGAAGTAATGAACAAACATGTTTCCTAAATTGAAATGTTTTATATTTGGATTTTGATGTAACGTTTAATTTATCAACCTCCTATTAGAAAATACAGTGAGTTTGAGTATGTGAGCCAGTATTCAGGGACAAATCCGTATTGATGTCGGCCTCGAAGAGAGCAGAGGTCGGGTTTGTTTTGCAGTCTTGCCTCATTTTTGTTCATTAAAGAATATTTTCCAAAGAGAAGCTGCAGCCCGGTGCATTCGACATTGTAAATACAGGGTTGTTGTTCCGTTTGAGAACTCTTTAATGAGATGTATGTGACCATTTCTGAATGCAATCTCCAAAGCTAAAGCAGCGGAGGCTCCTGCTTCAGCTGTTGAATAGCCATTGCAGATTCTTGTTACAGCTTCAATGTCATTCATCTGACAGCAGTGTTTGCTACGGCAGAGCTAAGGTGATTACTTCTCTAGGAGATGGACAAATACTGAAAATAGATCATGATGTCGCCCTGCCAGGTGAGGATAGCAATAAAATCTCCAGGAGGAGAATGCTTGGTGGGAGGGAGACGGAGCCTCTGTGACGGCGGGGTAGGAGGGATATGAGTGTTTGTGTGCTTTTGAATGTTGGGTGTTTGCACGTTGGTGTGTGGCGGGGGCTTTCATATACCAGATTAAAATCAAAACAGAATGACATTCAAAATGAAGCCGAAAGGATCAGGCTCTAGCTGGCGTTTGTGGTTTGATGGACTGTCAAAACACTTTTGGTGAGATTACACACCTGTCACAGGAATGGCGTTGTCGACGTTATACAACACTGATAACATAATGGGATTCCTGTTATGAATTTTAGCTATGCTCCAAAAGGGGGGTGGGTGGGAGAGAAGACAAACACCTTTCACTATTATTTAGCCCTCTGTCTGTTTCTTCAGTGCACCTGCCAAACTGAGCCAAGTCCTTAATAAGAAGCCCCATCAGGGCAGGTGGCAGCTGAGGCGCTCGCTGCCTACTTGCATGAATCCCCCCAAAAACGCAGTCTATTTAAACGGATTTATTGGAGTCTCCTCTTCCTGTTCCCATCTGTTCTCACTAGTAACTTTTGATCATCCAGAAGGAAAAGCTGCTAAATCGAATCTACCTGCTCTGTCAGGCCAGTGTGGAAAATGCCAGATGCCGTCATATTGGCTCTCAAGTGATCGGGTTTCAAGCGACTAATGCGAAATCAGCCTCACATATGCTCTCATGTAAGTTTATAGTTCATAAAAAGGAGGTAACTGAAATTAACCAGCCTTTAAAAAATAAAATAAAAAGCTAAATAAAAAGCACAGACTGATCAAAAAGGACCAGTTGAACTTTTTTCAGGCATTTCACTTGGCATCTTTTGGCCCTTCACCTTTACCCAATAGTAGGGCTGTGCGATATGACCAAAATCTCATATCCCAGTATAAGACATCTATCGTCCGATAACGATATAAATCACAAAAATTTTACATTTTCTGAAAATTCTGTGAATCTCGGGCAGCTCGACTTGCATGAAGTGTTTCCAGCTGGGCCTCATGTACCTGGACTCGAGTGTTTAAACCACAGGTGTCGAACTCCAGGCCTCGAGGGCCGGTGTCCTGCAGGTTTTAGATGTGTCCTTGATCCAACACAGCTGATTTAAATGGCTAAATTACCTCCTCAACATGTCTTGAACTTCTCCAGAAGCCTGTTAATGAACTAATCCTTTGATTCAGGTGTGTTGACCCTGGGTGAGATCTAAAACCTGCAGGACACCGGCCCTCGAGGCCTGGAGTTTGACACCCCTGGTTTAAACCGATGCATGAAACTATACATTTTTAGACATAAGTTGTAAAGTTGTGAGTATTTATTACATGGCGTGCTGCGGGGAAAAGCCTGTTGTAACATTTGAGTCTAAGGTTTATTTTTTTAGCACCTGACAGCCGTAAACACTCTGCATTCTCTTTTACGTGATTCAGTTTATTTTGAAAAGTCTCAACAGGATCTTGAGCTTTATTGTGAAAGGTTTATGTGGAAAATAAATAAGCGGACATGTGACGGTTTTACCGTCGTTGTTGCTAACGACAACGCATAAAAACAGGTGCCACTACAGTGACCATCAAAACGATGAAAAAATATTGCCGTAAACAGTTTGTTTTACGACACCAAACGATAGTGTAAAATGAAATGATAGACGTTTTTATTAGGGGTGTCAAATTATCGCGTTAATTGCGATTAATTAATTACAATGCTATTTAGCGCGTTATGTTTTTTAATCTCGTTAATCTAATTTTTAATCTCTTGACGTCATTGATTTTGTATGAGAGTTGCTATGTTATAAAATCCGTTTTTATGTGCTGGGCTCCTTGTGCTTGACTTGTTGGGGGTGGAGTCACGTCGTGAGGTCAAGGTGAGAAGTGGTGATTAGCTTACAGTGTGGATATGGAGGCGCATCTGAGAGTTGTTGGCCCAATGAACGGGAAATTTGTATTTCATAAACGCCCCGACGGCACCATTGACAAAGGTAAAGTGGTCTGCCTAGAGTGTAAGAAGGAGTTTGCTTACCACCGAAGCAGCTCAAGTTTGGCCTATCACCTCAACGCAAAGCACCCAGCCGCGAGTGCAGCAACAGCTAGCAGTGAAGACGTTAGCAATATAGCAAGCCAGAGCAAAGCTTTTCGCCAAACAAAACTAGAGAATACCCCTCGTATGAGCAAGTCTGCGACCGACAGGCTGACTAATGTTATTGCCAAGTGGATAGCGATGAACTGTAGGCCGATAAATATAGTAGAGGACGAAGGATTGACAGAGGTGTTGCAAATTGCGTCCATTGACCCGTCATACAAGCCGCCGTGCAGGACTACAGTAACGACCAAAATCAGCAAAATGTACGACGGCGAAAAGAAAAACAAACTTGAGATTTTGGCGGAGGATTCTCCCAACTGTGTTGCTATAACCGGAGATCACTGGACCTCAGCTGGCAACCACAGCTATTTTGGGGTGACTGGACACTTTATTGATAGTGAGTGGAACCTCAACTCATTTGCACTGACCGTCATGAGAACAGAAACCAGGCACTTTGCTGATAAATGCGCCGAACAGTTCCTCAAGGTAGCAAATGACTGGGGTATTGAAAACAAGATATCCACCATTGGCACAGACAGCGCAGCAAACATGCTGGCTGCTATGAGAGCACTTCCATATGAGCACATCGCCTGCAATGCTCACATTCTCCAGAGGACCATCACGGTATGTCTCGATAGCAGTGGTTTTGTCGGTGTACTGGCAAAGTGCCGCAAGATTGTTGGTCATTTTAAACAAAGCCCTGCGAGTACCACAGAACTTAACCAACAACAAGTAGCACTCGGAAAGAAGAGCGATCAACTTATACAGGATGTACCCACCAGGTGGAACTCGACTCTCGCAATGGTCTCACGCCTCCTATGTAACCGAGAGGCTGTCCAGGCTACGTTGGACCAACAGAACCACAGGTTGGTCTTGCCAACCGAAGCTGAGTGGGTGAAACTGCAGAGGCTGGAGCTCCTGCTTGAACCATGCAAGTAAGTTCAAATAAACACCTTCCCATTTTAATTATATAAACTACTGTTACATGTGTAAAATCAAAATTAATGAACATAACAAGGAACTTTTAAGGACAATTAAATTGGAAATCAGTTACACTTTGATTTAAATGAATCCAGCTAGGTTTATTTAGCAAACCTCTCCACCTCTGCAGGTATGTGACAGAGCTGCTGGGTGGTGAGGCCTACGTCTCTTGCTCTGTAGTGCTGCCTGCTTTTCGCCATCTGTACCGTGTCATGGACATTACTGATGATGATCCTGCCTACGTGGTGAAGTTCAAGAATGCCTTCCAGAAGGATCTGGCAGCACGACGAGCTAATGGCAACGAGATATGGTTCGAGGTGGCCACAGCATTGGATCCACGGTTTAAGGATTTGAAATGTCTTCCAAGAGAAAAGAGGGAACAGGTAGGACAATAAGGTTAAGCTGGACTAATGAGTCCAATTCATTATCAAATCAAACTTTTATTTATTATATGGAACACAAAGTTCTTTACAAGATTAAATAAAATAAAATAAAAAAAGCACTTAGTTTTAATCACAATCATTCATTCATTCATTCATTCATTCATTCAGGTGTGGACCATTCTGGAGAATATGCTCCAGGCAGCAGAGCCCAGAAGAGCAGATAGTCTCCAGCCCTCCACAGAGGATGATGGACCAGCTCAGAAGAAGAGGAGGAGCGAACTCCTTCTGGGGTCTGACTCTGACTCAGAAGATGGAATTGAGTCTGGAGAGCTGCAGCGCTACAGAGCAGAACCCAGCATCAGTATTGATGACTGTCCCCTGCAGTGGTGGTATGCTCACTCAGGAGTCTATGAAAAGCTGTCAGTCCTAGCACAAAAGTACCTGGCCTCCCCAGCTACCTCTGTACCCTGTGAGAGACTCTTTAGCCTTGCAGGCCACATAGTGCAAAAGAAAAGGGCAGCCTTGCTTCCAGAAAATGTTACCAGGCTGGTGTGTCTTAGCGACTGGCTGAGGAAGAAGAAATGAGACACATGTGGTCAGCATAGCTGCTGTGTCATTTGTAGCCTACTAGAATAGATTGCTTGATGTTCAGCACTTTTTTTTGTGATGGAAGAATACTTTGATGTGCTAACTTGCAGCACTGCAATGTCAGTTTTATTTTTCATTATCTGAAGCAGAGGAATTTCAGTGCTGTATTGCTCAGAAAAGAGCAACTCTGATGTGCTAACTTGCAGCACTTAATTTATTTGATTTTATTTGTATTTATTTTTCCACTTATTTTACAAAAGAATACAACAGTATGTAAATGGTTGCATCTGTTTAACGTTTGTTAAACAATAAATGACTTTATAAAGTCACTTTCTTTGTTATATCAGTCTTTTGGTCTGCCACAATAAGTTGAGGGCTTTCCTCAGCTATTTTTAGGTGAGATTAAAAAAGAGATTAATTAGATCAATTAATTAAAAATCATAATTAATTAATCTCTATTTTTTTTTAATCTCTTGACAGCACTAGTTTTTATATCATCATCCGATATATATCGTTATATTGAACAGCCCTACCTAATAGCTTAAACGGATTTATTTCCCCCTTACAAAAGTGCATTCCCTTATTTGCATTTTGGTTTCACTCGTTTAACAAGCAAATGTATTATTTCCTGTGGCAATACTGTTTGTACCATCTGATGTGGGACGCCATGGTTTATCTATACCTATAACTCTTGGGTTTAAGATCTCACTTTTATACTACTTGTTGTCCTAATATCACAATATCCTTTGCTGTATTTTGCAGGTAAAATGGACAAAGAAATAACTGAAATTCAGGCACTTTCACTCATATTTTGTAAGCTACAGAGAGCAGCGGTCTTGATATAGTCATCTGTGTTCCATCGGTAAGGAAGCAGGAAATTGGAAGTGACAGAAAGGTGTGTTTGAGTGGTTGCAGGTCATTTTATTGATGTCAGACGCGGAGTGAATGAATAGTGAGGCCCACTTAGGCCCCACTGGGATTCCTTTTATGTAGTGTCTATTAGGCGGGCGAGAGGTGGATGGCAGCGCTATACAGGCGAGTCTGTGTATGTGTGCAAGTATAGGAGACCGTAAACTCTAAAGCTTCTGAGGTCCCATGGGGTCTTAAGGATCAGACAAAGGAAACCAATGGGTACCCAAGGGACACCAATAAAGTCCCATTTCAGGAACACCCACACATAAAGTGACTGTACAGACTCGGGCAAGCTCCACGCACACACACTTGTGGCTCATTGTGTACCGGGTCATTCAAGGGTGCTCGACATAGACATGTTGTGTCTGGAGCTCTGCTTTTTTTATGGCAGTTTCACTGCAACAGACGTCCTCCTTTTCACTTCCACTGTACCGTGGGAATAAACACACATGGTCGTACAGATGAAATACTAACATGAGCAGCGTCTTAAACTGCTATCTGAGTGCTTAAAGTACAAAACAAAAGAAAGTGTATGAAGTGTTGGTTTACATATTGATGCAGTCGCCTGCAAACCATCCAGCTCTGTGGGTGATCGTACAGAAGGATGCTAATTTGGAATGGGTTAAATCAGCGGTCCCCAACCGGTCCATGAGTCATTTGGTACCGGGCCGCAAGAGTTGAGGCTCAGGTGTGAAATGTATGGTTTTCAGGGTTTTTATCGGTTTTCAGCGTTATTTTGTTATCGTTTTTATCGTTAACTCGGTTTTCCTGAGTCTTTTCACGTGTGTTATAAATAAATCTTCTTTTTTCGGTACCGGTACTAGTTTTATTTTGTTGTATTTATCCGCGACACCTTAAAGGCCGGTCTGTGAAAATATTGTTGGGCATAAACCGGTCCGTGGCGCAAAAAAGGTTGGAGACCGCTGGGTTAAATAAAGCGTGCCCCACATGCAGCACTGCATCAAGTTTAACTGATTATCCATCTATTTATTTAGAACAGTTAATCTTTTTATTCACTCATATCAACACTGGGATATTTCGCAGCACTAAATCCTTCTGGTGGAATGCGTTTCCATTCAGCTGTCTATAATGGCTACCGACACAGTATCTACTGAATGTCCAACAAGAATGAAAACAGGCCTGTAAGTGACTGCAGGAGCTCGCTTCTCATTGCTAAGTAACTACAGCTGTTCCTGCCATCAGTTCATTTATATTAACATTCACAAAGAGGCAGTAAACAGATTGTATAACGTGTGCAACAAATGAATGCCAGCATTATCTACAGGCCCTCTTTTCCTTTTCACTCATTAGTTTTTTTCTTAAAGGGAGGGATTAATATCAGGTATAATAAATTACACAAACCAGAAATTCAAAACTTATCTAAACTTTTCACAGCAACTTCTTAAACTGATATTTTATTTAACTAATTCTCAGCTATTGGTTCCTCCCATTGATCATAATTTGTGTGTAGCACATCTAAATGCATTATTTCCATGCTGTACCATCGGAAGGAGCTGCTGATGGATAGTGTGCTGCAGGAGTGGTTTAAGCAGTTTTGAGAGTGGTTTAGATATGCTTTGACATTTTTGCTGTGATTCATTGTAGCTGCTGTTAATCCAAGCTGACTGCAGTAAAGTTGCCATCCTCCTTGAAATGAGCTTGTCCAAGAAAACCACTATCAGTCATTTCAGCAAATGCCCAGTTATGATGTGTGTCTGTTTAAAATGTAAATGCTGCTTAAAGTTAATCAAGAGCACATAAGGACACAGAGCCATAGTGTCTGCAGTTTTCAGAAGTTTGGAGTGGATGCAAAACATGACTTTGATGTACAAGATCATCGTTTTATTTCACACTCAGTTTTGCGTTCCTTTATAGAGAAACAGCATTTTTCTTGAACTAAATAGCCGCCTTGTGCACGATTGTGCTGAAAAGATTTGCATTTATTGTTTTCTGTCAGCAGTGAACTAAATGTTCACTGCACGTAATGCACTGGGCAGGGGTACAGCTGGCAAGTGCTATTGGCAGACAATGCAGCCATCAGCAGTACTGTTGAAGCCAGTGTATAATAGCATTTATAGTCAAACAATCAGTGCAGATTCTGGAAAAGGCGTTCAGTTTGAATCCAAATAGCACCTACTAGTTTTGAAGAAAACAAGTCAGAAGATCAGCCACACTGGCAATTACTTTATAACATCACACTGAGTGGAAATATCTATGAGTGACCGAGTGATGGATAACAGTTGGAAATCATTACCAAAGGCCAAGACCACAAGCAAAGAGATCCAAAAGTTCTAACGGAGCTGAGATCATTGTTAAACTCCTGCCTTATTACATGTTGTTTTAAATACAAAATGTATACTGACATTGGTTTGTTTGACCTGAAGCAAACCTGTTTGTGCTTGGCAAGTGTCTTATAGAGAAATTAGCTGGTGCTATAGGCACTAATTATCTGATATGTGTATGTGCACCCATACAATTTATAAATGTAGGTAGCTAACCAAGCTAACAAGCATTAGTTGATAAATTAACACTCCACCTTTGTGTCCAAGGTAAATTCTTGCTTAATAAACTAATGCTAATTTATCAGCTAACCCTTATCAGCTTGGCTAGCTAATAAGCGTTAGCTGATAAATTAGCATCCAAGATAAATTCTTGCTTAATAAACTAATGCTAATTTATCAGCTAACCCTTATTAGCTTGGCTAGCTAATGAGTGTTAGCTGATAAATTAGCATCCAAGATAAATTGTTGCTTAATAAAACTAATACTAATGTTGGATCTTCAAAAAGTAGAGTCGAAAATTGATGGGTGATGGCACCCTGGCGCCATCCATCTTTTATGTTGCTGATTTTAGCATGCAAAAAACAAAATCTATCGCTATTCTTTATAATGTGTCTGATTTATAGAAGCTGTTTAGTAAATGCAAATGGTGAATAGCTGTCACATGCTATCAGATTTCAAATTAATTATATCTAAACACAGTGGGACTAATGACACTGAAGTTTATGAAACATGCTCAGAATTTTTCATGCCTGAAAAAGACAATAATGCCAGTGTCTATTGACACTCAATGACACTTAACTTCAGAGGTTGGGTGTGTGTGAGAGTTGAAGGCCACCGCATATTAGCTTAATGAATACAAAAAAGTGAATGGTGTGGCTTGAGGACAACACATCCACGTGGCAAACTCATAAGCCAGCACCTCCCGCTGCATTAAGCCTACATCCCACTGTGGCATGCAGCTGCAGATCACAGATCAGATGCCGGTTCTCTGTATTGAAATTCATATTCAGTCTCTCTCAATTCCACGCTGATATAAATACACTTTAATCAAAGTAAGACACATTAAGCCTCCCATTGCAACATGCAGTGAAGAAAAAAAATCTGATAATAAAAAGCTGCCTTGCAGTGAGCAGTAAGTCAATGAATCATAGGTCCAGGAGATTAGACAGGAGGTTTCACACTGATTCAGAAGAGATTACAGAGCATACATTAGAGGACGATGATTTACCAAAAAGATACAAATGATTTGATTATGTACAACTGAGAAAGAGCAGTCCGCATGCCTTTTGAATTCCCTTCATGAACCTTGGTGCTGTTCAAAGTGTCACCTTCCCGACAGCAGTCACCCCTCTATGTGATTTACCTCACTCACCCAAACGTATCAGACTCCAAAGTTCAACCGGTGAAATTCAAGCCGACAAATCTCCCCTTCCCTCAGCTGTGCGCGGATACCGATACACATGTTTGAGGCAAATCCAAACGCACACATATGGACGCATTCATGCACGCACACGAGAAGTTGCATGCGAATGCACGATCACCGTTTCAATCCCACTCACTCCTTCTCTTTCAAAATATAAGCTGCTTTCATGCTGCTACTTATGCAAGCTGAATGTTTGCGTCTGATATTCAGATTAACGGCGCTGCTAAATGTGCTACCAGTGTACTGTTGCGGCCTACTCTGGGTGGATGCACTACACTCTTCTCGGCAACCAGCAGCCAGCCAAGCCCAGGCAGACAGCTCAGAGACAAAACAATCCACTGTTATTAATGAGGACATTTTTCAACTCAGTTAGAAAGGTAAATACACGGCCTGAATGTTAAGCCATATGGGCTGCTTCAGAGAGCCTAGATCAAAGAGGGTTCAGTGATTCAGTCTGACATCAGGACAGCCTTGAAATAATAATGATCAGAGCGGGAATAACCACCCACATATTTTACTCGACTCTGCCTGGTTAACGAACATCACACGTAATACCTTTGATAAACTATGCGATTGCTTTAATAATGCATATGGTGATTGTTAGGCAAACAAACGTATTGATATCTATTTTGAAGTAAACCACTATCACTCTTTTCAGCAAGTACCTTTTTCATGGCAGTACTGAATGTGTTGTAGCACATATTCAGTACGCCATATTCAAAAGCTGTGATCACACAAATTTCTTAAGCTCAAGATGTTCGTTTTTTTTCATAAGATCTCCTGTTTTCCCGTATAGAAAAGAACAGCAGCGATGTTCTCACGCTTTTAATAAAATCATGATTCTCATACAGATCACTTGGAGTTCCCATGAAACTGAACATATTGATGTAAATGCTCAAACATACTTATCCTTTTACTGTTTTTAAACGTCTTTGCCTTCTTTTAAAGTTTTTTACCCCTAAAACAAAATGCAAATCTTGTCATCTAAATCTGATTTTTTTCATAATGTTGTATTTCAGATATTGAAATCTGTCATGTCTATTTCAAAACATTTGCATCAAGCCACTCTCCTAAATCATTTTTCATATGAGGTCAGTATGCCCTATAATTTCCTCAAAATAACATATAAGATTCAGTCAAGGCAGCATAAGAGAAAAACTGTCTTGCTTTTGTACAATTTTGTTTTAGATTTCTTTTTTCAAGCAGCACACACAAAGACACACAAACCATCCACTTACTAACACCCACACACAATGTACTCTGACCTGTTCCTTCAAACTGAGCTGACTGTCCTGTGTCTCATGGGACAATAGCAGTACATCACAACACTTGACATTGCGTGAGCCACTGAGTGCACACTTGACTGCGTCTAGTATTTCTTTTATACCCAGAGACCCCAGTTTCAGGACTATATAGTTTCAAACTCTGCACTTTCCTTTGTCTGTTGGATTAAAACTGGGCATTATTTTCAAAGTTCAGCTTGCCATATGACAAACGACACAGTAATCGAACTGAGAGACAGCAAAATGGAAACACTCACCAGATACTTCTTTACTCATACATTACTTCTAATCTGCCTTAATTCTTTGTGGCATTGATTCAACAAGGTGGTGGAAACATGCCTCAGATTTTGGTCCATTACATGTTGATATGATAGCATCACACAGCTGCTGCATATTTGTCAGCTGTACATCCACGATGTGAATCTCCCGTTCCACCACATCCCAAAGGTGCTCTACTGGGATAAGATCTAAGTAGACTGAACTCACTGACATGTTCAAGAAACCAGTTTGTTTGGAGCTTTGTGACAGATCCTTATGAAAGCAGCCATCAGAAGATGGGCACCCTGATGGTCATACCATTACACCAACATCACCACCAATCAAAAGCAGCTTGAGCAATTGATACAAGGCAGGATGGATCCAAACCATCTGTTCACACCAGACTGGGCCCGGGACCAGTTTCCCATCCTACTAGGCGAATTGCAGGATCCCTTGGGGATTGTTTTGACATTTTACTGTTCTTAGCTGTAGGTGCAGCACCCGGTGTGGTCTTGTGCTTCAAAGTTAAATTTGTTGTATGTTCAGAGGCACTCTCCTACATATCTTGGTTGTGGTTGAGGTACTGATTTGCCTTCCTCAAAGCAGTCTTGATCATTCTCCTCCTCCTCTGACTTGACATCAGCAAGACATGTTCAGTCAGAGAACTGCTGCTCTATGGATGAAGGCTGAGAGAAAATCAGATCAGATGTTTCTAAAATACTCAGACCAGCACCAACAACTATGACACGTTCAAAGTCGCTTAAATCAGTTTGTACTTCACCAGGTTGTCTAAATGCACCGAGTTCCTGCCTTCTGATTGGCTGATTAGATTTTTGCGTTAATGAGCAGGTGTAATTAAACAGGTGTGCCTAACAAAGGTTATATTATGGCTGAAGTCAAAAGTTGATGTAAGCGCCCCGTTAAAGTAAACCCTGACAAAACTCTGGAAAGAGAGGTGAAAGTTTCGGTCAGAACAAGGTGGCGAATGTGTTTTATTCAGGACAAGTCAGCTTATCTATTCTGAGCATTCGCTTCACTGCACATGTTTGCAGGAGAAAGCGCAGATCGATTAAAGGTTGTCATGCTTATATTCTCTGAGGCTAACCCAAATGTCTCGCCATTTGTCAAGGGCAGCAACACATTTAGCCGGCATGTACCCTAGTTTTTGTTGTTTTTTGTCTGCAGAGTGTTTTTGAAGGATGGAGAACTGCTCCAAGCACAATGCTCTATGAGAATTTGACACGCGGAGAAAAATACAGTATCGTAAAAGATTTCATACATTTGCTAATAAATCACATAGCATTTTTTTTGATGATGCTGTTAAATTTTACACCGCAGCCCTAAGTTGGAAAAATAAACATGTATATCTAAAAATGTGCTTTTGAATTACGCCCAGAGTTGTCAGTTACTACCTGTGAGGTTGAGTACACACAGTGCCGCTCCAGGCCATAGTGACATTTTCACAGACGCACGTCAGAAGATTATATTACCAGCGCTCATCAACCAGATCCATCTTTAAATCTGCCCACCGCTCTCCCCACTAGCCCAAGGCCACATGGCTTCTGAACAATGAGAGGACTATTAGATTGCAGGGAGGGCAATAAAACCGTCATGGTTATTAAATAGCTGGGGTAAAAAAGAATAAATGTTGAATAAAAGCCAGTAATGATGATGGTTTTCATTGTTTTTATTGTGTGTTCCAATAAGTCCTTGTAAATTAAATCAATTGAATCTGACAGTTGTGGACAATTACTTCAGTAAGTGTTCGGCTAAAAATGCTGATGGAAAGATACAGGCGGAGGGGGGAAAAACTGCGAGGAGTTAAATCTGTGGTTCACGAAGAGTTGATGACAACAGCCTTTTACTTTAAATGGGAAAAAAATGTCGGAGTAGGAGTGCAGCTTTGCAGCTTTGTTGCTATGCGATGAGGAGAACAGAGCTAAGATTATAGGCTTAAAAGTGTAGATTAAGAAGAAATCTTTTTCTTCACCTGTTTGTATATTTATAGCACGTCCTCAGACATAAACAACAAAATGGGGGATATTGTAAGTGCAATACGACAGTGCAAGGTGGCCCCCAGTGGACTTACATGAGTGTGTTATGTGTTTTCAGCTTAATGCTTCTGTAATCAGTAAGGTTTGGACTGAATTGCTGGGTTTGGGGGTTTTTTATGTTTTGTTTTGCTTGCCCATCAATGTACCAATTGTCTACCTAGACTAACTCAGTCAAGCTTTTAGCACCTTAAGACCTAGATTTCCCCCTATAAGTCCAATACAGAGTTAAAGGAGAGTGAGTATTGGACTTATATTCACCAGGATAACAGAAACACGGCTGTGCAGCATTTCAGCAGCTTGTTTTTGCCACTAATGAGTTTTCTTTAACATGAGGTCAAATATAGGCCACACCAAAAAACCTTGATCTTAGTATATCTTCATATAATATCTTTATAACAGCTGATGAGAACATAGCACTAACCGTGATGTCACAGAGGTTAGAGTTTATCCTGGCCGGAGCTGAGGAGACACTCTGAGTCTGGGTCATAATTAGTCACAGCACAGGAAGAGCTAAAAGACACAAAGGAGTCATTTGTCAGTCTGGGAGAAGAAATCAGTTAAAAGCATCATTATCAAAACAGTGACGTAATGAGATAAATGGTCAGCCAGGCACATGGTGATGTCATTCTTGTGCTTTGTGTTAAGAAGCATAAATGATCAAATGAAAGCTGCAGGATGATGCCGAAAACAGATGGTTATTTTTGGGGACATTACGGCTAAAAATACCACACGGTACAGACGCTTTTCTTCGCTTTCTGACAATGTGTTCTGGCAAATCCAGTGACCTCCTTTTATTCCAAGGTGCCACCACGAGTTATGTTTAGATCATAACTTGAAGTCATACAGAGGTCGCGCCCCAGGGAACACAGCAGGTCACAGCCCCACTGACCTGTCTACATTTCATGTTATTATTCAGGTATGCAGGGAGGAGGCAGGGATCAGGTTACAGTGGACTGCCAATTCATCAAGGAAATGAGGAGAGAGAGCGAGAGAGATGGTGTTTGGGGCATGATAAATATCAGCGGGAGCCAAATATAAACCGCAATAAGAGTGAAGATCCAAAAGCCACAGTATTAAAACACACGGGGAGGAAAAAAATATGATAAAAGTAGAAGGAAATGAGAGAGCAGTGCGGTAAGAAAATGACACGAGTATCCCGCAGAGAGCCTGTCGGGCCTTCGACTTATTGGCACAAATCAGTCCCCGTGGCTAAGCTGACCATAAGTCCTGCAAGCTAATTTACAGCTCAGTTTAAGTTTTCTTTGTCTGCCTGGAACCTTTCACTGTATTGTCAAGTCTTTTGGGAAAGGAGAAGCTGTGACTGGAAACATAGTAACCCGTCTTTTTCTGCCGGAAGTGTAGTAACACTCCCTTTTTTAAGCATTCACTCACAGCCGGAGTGTTTGTTAAGTGAGAATGCGCCAAAATGCACCTTTTAACAAGTGTCAGTGGATCCATAATGATCTCATTAAAATGCATACACATCACAGTAGTTTTGCAGTACTGCTTTGCATATTCTTGGGCATCTTTAATGCTTCCTCTCCTTTACAATCAGAGGCTCTATAGTTGCAGGTATATGAATATTAATGATCCAAAAACTCTATGTACTTCATAAATAATACTGGTTGTATTCAGAGTCATTTCTTGAGTTGTCGTCATTTGTCAACTCCGGAAACTTCTCGACTCTTTTTTTTTTTTTTTTCATTTTTATTGGTGTCTGTCTGACTTTAGGGCAGGTCCAGATCTCTTCTTCAGGAAGAGACTAGACAGATTTAAACACTACTCGTTGTCCTGGCTGTCTGCCCAAACCTCTGATGACTTCAGGGACAGGAATTTAAAACAGGATAAAGACGAAGAAAAAGAGAGCGGAGGAGGGGGAATTGATGTCAAGTTAGGAGGCAACACTAAAGACTTAAAAACTGCAAAGAACTGTATGCGGCTCATTCAGAGTGTGACACTGGTGGCAGGGATATACTGTCACATTCTGGATGAGCCACAAAACTCACGTCTCTGATCTGTTTTCAAAGGAAAGTTGTCTTTTGTAGAAAGTAACTGCAGGTAGTTTGGGCAAACTAACCGACCTTTTTGCTGTCGCATAGACTTCTCCACTTTCGCATACTGTAGCTACCGCCAAATGCCAAGTATGTCTTGATGCAAGCTCAATCATCCAGGTAATTAAATCCCAAAGGGTTGGTTCTATTCATCTGGATGTAGCGTTTTCAGTGGGAGAAACATTTCGTCACTATCTAAGTGACTATTTGCACCTACAGGCAGTGACATCCAGGGCAGGGAGGAACGCTGGTTCGAGCAGGGAGTCAAGGAGGCCATTTATGTGAAAAGGGAAAAACCATCTCTGAATCGAGGAGGGAGCCCAAGGGTACATCTTTCAGCATCTTCACAGCATCTTAAAATGCTGTGATTGCAGCCATTTCCCAACTCTCTGCCAATGGTGCTCATGGCCATTGATCAGTGGGTGTTGATTAATGATCATGAGAATTTGCATCTTAATGATCAAGGAGCTGTTCCTTCAGTGGTGCTAGTTTCAGTCATTGTGCAAATGTACTGTTTATAAGATTGGGGAAAACCTGCAGTCAGCTGAGACTGAAGAAGTCACCTGGATGAGTGATGAAACGTTTCTCCCGCTGAATCAACCTTTTGGGATGCACCAAGTGCATGCATTGCAGTACAAAGATATAAACAGACGTGCAAGTGGAACCGAAGCCTGTTGTTTAAATAGATATATATTTATGCAGGAAAAGAAATTGCATTAAAAAGAACTAAAGGCACATGTGTGAGTGCAGCTTCTTATTTATATAGTTTAGTTGGTAGGATGTGTACCCACCTGCTGAATGGATTCTATAGTGGAATACTTTGCGGCATCTCTGTGGGCAAGCGTTTCTGTAGTGATATGCATCCCGTCTGGAATAGTTTTCCATTGGAGGAATTATGTACGCCCTTAATTAATGTTTGTTTTCGCATGTGTGTGCATGCGTTGTCTCAAGGTAGACTCTTTTCAGCTAGTGGTCCCTTGCAGTCTCATTAAATGCGGTCTCTGGCAGGGAGTGTAGTGCTGCACATTCTCAGGGTGTGGTGGTGAGAGCTGGCTTAAATTTCACTTTACTATGAATGCGTGTACATGTGAACATGTTTGTTTGACTCCAAGTGTGTAGAGAGTGTGTTTGGCTTATTGGCTGTAGTCGCCATTCTGATTGATCCCATAAACATCCACTGATTGCCCCTCCACCGAACACATGGCTTGGTTTTTATAAGTTGAACATACGCAAGTAAGTTTCTTTTGTTTTGCTTTGGACAGACTCCATATGAGTGCATTTGCTGCAGTGTGTGTGTGTGTGTGTGTGTGTGTGTGTGTATGTGTGTGTGTGTGCGCGCGCATTTATATGTGGAACAGAAACACTCACAGGTCTTTAAATAAAACGTACAGCTCACTGAAAAGGTCTCTGAACCACAGCATAAACCAATGCTGCCACAAAGAAATGGAAAAAACAGCAAAGGCAGTTTTGGTCTGGAAGCCTTGTGAATTGCTGGAAGAGAGGAAATTATTTTATACATTTTTATCCTTCTTGTGAGCATCTGTCTCAATAGCTCTTGTGTTATTTTTTCCAGCTCATGCTAATTAAAAAGCCTTGCCCTTGTCTCTGTTGCTTTGCCTTCCATTTTTCTGTGCTGCTTCTCTCGTAACCTCCGCGGCTGCTTCATCTCAGTAGAGGTTTGTGATTTTCGTGTGTTGGTGTGGAGACTGCCACTCTGGCGCTACTTGGTGGGAGCATCTGACAAAACACAACCTCAGCCGTGGGTGTCAGAGGCCTGTGATGTCTGGAGCAGCAAGAGAATAAAGCTCTCAGAAAGCAAGAAATAGTATGGCCTGTAACAGTCACATGCACACACACACACACAAGATGGGACAGAGTGCCACTGCTCTTTCTTTTACAGTTGAAATCTGCAACTACTCTAGGTTATAAACAAGTCTTAAATGAGTCAGTGTGATCTGAGTGTTTCTTGGTCAGGCACATCACTTAACAATGATATCATATAAAAGCAGACTTTTATATGATACCTGATATCAAAATAGAGAAAGCAGGTTTTTGTTGCAAAGTTATGAACCTTGCTGCGCCCGTGGAAGATCATGTGACCAATTACATAACAATTTAAAGAGGAGAAATGCTAAATGTAATTAGGAAGGCATCGTAATTGATCACCACATGAGTCTCAATAAAGGACTGGAAAGCTGCCCAGCCATGGCACATCATGTGAACATCTGTGAAGCATCATGGGACCGATTATATAATATTTTAAAAAGGTGAAATGCTGAATGTTATTAGGAAAAATTGCAATTGATGACCACATGAGTGTCAATAAAGAAGGACTGGAAAGCTGCCCAGCTAGGGATTTGTTTAACCTACCACTGTTTAGTCTAGCCCTCCACTTCCTGATACACTGCCCATTTTGTTTATTCCACAAACCACCAGTGTCAGGAATCGCTGGGAAATGGAGTAGATTCTTCAGAAAAGCCTTTTTCACTTTGGTAGTTTGACGATTTCTATACTGTTGTGTTTGGAGGTGGAAAATCCAAAGCAGCAGAGTGCACAGTAGAAGAGAAGATCATACAGGCAGAGTGCCTGATTTGGTGATTTGCAACAAAAGGAAAGCAGCAAGGGTGAAAAGAAATGTTTACAAGATCTCAGTGAGCCCCTTTTATGATGTATGGTTTGGAGATGATGGCACTATGAAAAAGACATAAGGCAGAGCTGGAGGAAGCAGATCTGAAGATGCTAAGATTTTTACTGAGAGTGACCAGGATAGATTAGATTTGATGTGAGTGTATCAGAGCAACAGCTGAGGTTTGGATGAATGGTTTGGATACAAAGTAAGCAAGCTTATGGTGGTTTGAATATGTGCAATAAAAAGAGATGAATATAGTGAAGGAGGATGTGCAAAGGGTTGTTGTGTCACAAGAGGATGCTAGGTAAAGGGTGAGATCGAGGTACATGAACCTTAGAAGTAGCTTGAGCATCCTACTTCTTCAGATTTTGGGTGTTTTGAGATGCTACTATTAGCTTTGCAACAGCCTCTACTCTGGTGTTACCTTGTGATCTATTGGCCGACTATACTATACTTGCCTCGCTACACTGGTTGCCAGTTAGTTTTCGAATGGATTTTAAGATTTTGACACTTGTTTTTAAATCATTGCACCTCTTCAACACCGGATACTTTTAAAACTCGTCTAAAGACCCATTTTTACTCCTTGGCTTTTAATTCTGTATGAGTCTGTCATCCTTTTATTCTTATTTTTCTCTTACTTTTACTGTCTTTTTAAAATTTTATAGAATTTTATTCTATTGTACAGTTCTTGTTGTTTTTAAAAGGGCTATATAAATAAAACTGATTTGATTTGATAGCTAGTTAGCCTTCTAGTTACAGTAAATTAAGAAGATGTTTCTTTATTTTTAATTTTTCAGAAGCAGTGGGGCCAAAAAGCATCAATTACAAAGATAATAGACAGTACAGAGAGACTAGGACCAAGGAACAATAGCGGTTGAGGAATTCACCTTTGTAGCCCTCGTCTTTGCCAGTTTTGACCCTGAAACCTGAATGTATTTACGTGAATGTTTTAGCTGATTTTTACATGTTTTACTTCACTTGTATTTTTCCTATTTTTACAGCACTTTTCAAAGCAAGTTCAAAATTGAAAAGGAAATTTGAAAAATAAAAAAGGTCTGCAGAATTAAAAGCAATTTCAAATTAGTGAAAACAAAGGAGAAAAAACGACAAAATCAATTCCACACATTCAACAAAAGAAAAATAGATAAAAGTATCGACAAGGCATTAATTGGCCTTTTGCACAGTCGTGGGGTGCGAGGTGTAAAGGCTTGGACACCTTTAATGAGCAGACGAGTCTTTGGAACCACTATGAAGCCATATCAGAAAGCTCACATTAGACAGCACTTAGAATTAAAACAGGAGCCTGACCCTGTAGAGATTTAAAAACAAGCAATAAAATCTTACATCCATTCTAAAACCAGGCAGCCAATGATAGACTGGAAGGACTGGTGTACTGTGGTATTTTTTTCAATGTGTTATGGAAGCCTGGAGCAGCATTTTGAGATAACTGTAGTCTGTGTAAATTACAGCGACTGATGCCAGAGAAAAGTGCATTACAGTAGTCAAGTCTGGAAGAAATAAAAACACTGATAACCTTTTCTGGGAATGAGACAGGAATGAGCAGATTTTGGATATGTCTCTAAGCTGAACGAAACACAACTGCATAACTATAGACTGTTTAGAGTCATTGAATCTTAGACAGGAAATGGATTTACCAAAACTTCAGACGAAAAACGTCTAGTATTTGAGACATCGGTAGTGCCAGGCTTTAATGGTTCATAGAGTTCTGTATCATCTATGTAGCAGTGAAAATCTAGGCCATGTCTCAGCAGGATTTTCCTGAGGGGTAGCATGTAGTTAATAAATAAAACAGGGACCCAAAATAGATCCCTGGGGAACCCCACAAGATAGAAGAACTAACACATTAGACCCATTCATGAAGGCACCATTTTTTGCAGGATTGTTTACCTACACTAGGTGTACCTACTAAACTAGAAGCTGAGTTTCTGTGTTTATCTTTAAAGCCTGTGTTGTTTGCTTTTCCTGTAAGCCGCCTCTGTCTGAGCAGTTTGTGACATTTACAGCTGTTGTGTGTGGCAAGAATTGCTGTCTTGACGTGCAGCAGGGTCAGTGTAAACAGCCAGCGGTGAGCAGCTGTGGCAAAAAGCTAACATAACTAAGAAGGTGAGGCGGTGATGTATGAGGCTCCAGGTCTTGTAGCCTTACAGGGCACATACACACATGTATACTGGAACACTAACCATCTCAGTCACACATACCTAAGCATGCAAGTATTTGGAGACGCACACCCACCACATACCAGGTGTGCACTTGACACATGGTGATAATGGTACACAGGCATGACTAATACACACAGCCTTATTGGTGAGAATTTGGGTTAGCCTGGGCATATGGAGATCATCACTCACACCTAGAGAGCTAGCAATAGCAGTGTGAGAAAATCTATGGATTTCAATGAGGGCCCGGGCCCTGGCCTCTCACTGCCAGACCACATTACCAGCAATCACTTACTCCAAATAAGCACACCAAAGGCTGATTAAAGGAAGAGCGGCTGAGATTTGAAAAAAAAAAAAAGACAGATGACTGAGAGTAAAGAAGAAGCTACATAAATCACTGTGAGATTTGTAAGGAAAGAAACACCAGACCTTCACCGGAGCTCGCCATAACGAAGCACGTAGCATCTGCTGGGACCAAAGAGGTGTCGTCCCAATTTATTTGACAACACCCCGGCTGAGTCACCGGCATTTTAAACTTGTCTTTTATCTTTAGATCTATCCATTCCACAAAAGGACCACATCGCTCAACGAGTCCCTGAAAAAGATAAACAAGGCAGATCAGAGTCAGATGAGCAGAGGAGAAGAAAAGATGAAAGGATTAAAAGGAGGAAAAGGAGGGGGAGTGTTAGATCTATGCACTGGTTAAGAGAGGTGCTGTCATTACATGATGATCCCTATAGAAGTATTCAGGGTGAAGCAGCACGGCCATACAGGCTTTTCCTATGATTTACAGGCATGAGATCGAACACTTTAACAAGCACTTGACAGTATGTTTGAGACCCGTTAGTTTATGTGACTTAAAACTGCCAGTTGAATTGCCATGTAATACACTTTGATTCAGACAGTCAAGGACCAATTTGGATTTAATAGAATAATTTCCTGACTTTCTTCTTTTCATCACCACCATCACAGCACAGTTTTGATTGGGTCATTGTAGCTACAAAATTAAGCATAACATCAATCATTTGAAATACGCTTTCCAGCAACCTAGTCACAGAACAACCTGACATTTCTGGTTTCCCGACAATTTGCTATCCCCAACCAGATCCATATGCCATAGCCTGCATTGTTAATTTAGCTTGATGGTCATGTATGTGTTTATTAAGTTTATTAACACTCTAGGGACTGATGAACAGATATCTTGAGAGCTCCTTCTAACAGCGAAGCTAAATGTTACCAATACTTTATGTTCTTTACAGCCCTAGCTGTACTTTAATGCTAATTAGCATGCTAACATGCTAAACCTAGATGATGAATTTGGTAAATATTGTCACTAACATTTTAAATACAAATGAGTTAAGAATTAAAGCATGAACCTATGGCCCCTTCAGCGAGGGGATAGGGTGGTCTGCTGTTTTTCTGGCATGGTTTGGGTTCACCATGCCATCTGATGTTCTGAGTGATCACATTCAATAAAGTTTCCATGCTGAATAGATTGGAGTCTTCCTAGATGACGACGTCTCCGTCCACAGAGCACAGGAACGATGTGATGAGGATGAAAACGATCTAAGTCATATGATCTTAATCCAGCTGGACATCTATAGGGGCTTTTTGTCTCTGCCATCATCAAATGTCATAGAAGGAATGTCTTGTGAAAGAATTACATTACAGTTGTGTTTTAAATGCACTTTTCACTGATGACTGTTATTTTGGGTGAATGTTATTGATATTGTTTGAGACAAAGAACACAACTAATAAGAAACAGGTTTGGTCATCAACGTCAGGTAGAGAACGGCCTTTGCATGCCAGATGAGCCTAAAGGAGTAGTTTAATTGCTTCCACAGTCTATATAGTCCAGGAATATATTCCTATATATAATATGTATCTAATATATAGATATTGCCTTAACATTTCTCTATTTACCTGCAGAAAAACGTCTGTGCTGTTGAGTTATTCTCCATCTGTGAATGGAGAGCACAGAATTAAGCATAAGGCTTCTGCACTAATAGCTGCTGATTGAAGAAGAGGAATATTAATGCTATAAATGATTAGAGGAGAAATATGCCCGAAAGGCGATGTGCATTATAACATGTTTTGATAAAATGCATATTTATGAGGTTGTTTTCAGCTTTTTTTTCATTGTGCGTCTATGCCTATTTAAACTACACCTGCTCTCACATGTAAGGATGATGGAAATTTCTCTTGTATTTATACTCTGATCTTGTATAGCTTGTAAAATGTGGCAGCTTGATAATTATAAACCATTTCAGTTTTAATTATAATAAAATATTTTGCTACATAACAAAAATCTATTTAACTTCAACACTGAATTATTAATTCAAAATAAGTTAACATGAAACGCACATTAAATTCAAATTCACATCTATTAGTTCACCTATCACTCAGTTATTTTCCTTCTCAGAATTCATTTAACCAGTGCATGGAATATAAATACTGTCTGTCTGTTTTCTGTCCTTTACCCAGCTGCAGGTTCCAGGGGCAGCAGGCTAAGTACAGAAGCCCAGACCTCTCTCTATCCAGTCATCTCCTCCAGCTCTCAGAGACACTTACGTATTTCCAAGCCACCCATGAGATAGAATCTTCCCAGTGTGTTCTGAGACTATCCTGGGGATGCCACCTTCTAGGACATGACCAAAAAACATCTCCTATGACACACCCGGGAGGCAACTTAGTTGAATCCTCAAACCACATCAACTTCCTTCTTTCAGTGTAGAGGAGAAGTGGCTTTACTCTAAATCACTGTCACCCTATCTTTGATCTGAGCACAATCCTATGTAGGAAGCTCATTCCACTGCTTGTGCCTCTTCTGTCAGTCACTACCCAAAGCTTGAGACCATGCATGAGGGTAGGAGTGAGACTGACTGGGAATTTGACAACTTCACTTTCATCCTGAGCTCTCTGTCACCACAACTGATAATTTAATTTCTGCATTACCACCGATGCCACACCAGTCTTTGAACAGTTTGCAGGATGTTATGTTTCTTTAGACCCTCTGCACTACCATCGTGGTAGAGGGGTTTGTCCACTGGAATGATCCCAGGAGCAATTTAGAAATCCTCTAAATCAATGAGGAGAAGGCCAGGGGACCATCTTACCACCAGGCCAACCTTGAACCAAGCTTTAGTTCATGGTGCCCTGCTAGGCTCAGCTACATGGTCTTGCCCTCCTTTCAGCCAGCTACACACAGGAGAGGCCATAGGGGTTTGGACTGGGTAGAAGTCAGGTGTGGAGAGCCTGGCATATATATATATATATATATATATATATATATATATATATATATATATATATATATATATATATATATATATATATATATATGAATAGGATGAATAGGATGATGGACCTATGGATTCTTCGATACCCAACATCCACAATGACGGCGAAACAACTAGTAGCTCAGTGTTCCAACATTCGAAAGAAGGGACTGCTCTCACAGCTAGAGATTGACGAGGTACAACACAAATGCTACGGCAAGGAGGAGTCAGGATGCCAGGTCAGGGGGGAGATATCATCACCCCCACCCGAGATTGGGTACATAGCGATAGGAGAAGGACCGTTGAGTGCGAGAGGAACTGACCTGAAAAATAGGATCATGGCCAAGCTTGAAACCTGGATCCCCCGTAGCCAGTTACCAAGATTACGTGAAGTACCCTCAGAAGGTCTGCTAGATGATGTTAATGCAGCACTACGGACAATACCTACAACCACGATTACCGACACTAACAAGCTGATCAGTGATCAGTGAGATGCTTGGCTACAAGTTGAACAGCCACAAGGGGCAGTACCCTCCGTGGAGAAGGAGGCTAGAGGACAAGATCAAAGTAGCACGGAGGGAGGTTAGCCAACTAACGGAGTTGCAGAAAGGTGCGACAAATAAGGTGCCTAAGAAATACAGCAAGCTGTCCATACCTGAGGCCTTGGAAACTGCCAAGCAAAGACTCACAGCCTTGGCTTGAGGAGGTACACCAGAGAGATAGAAGGCAGGAGAATAAACCAGCTGTTCTCCACAGAACCAGCAAAGGTGTACTCTCAGTGGCAAGGGAACAATAAGAGAACAGCACCACCAAGGCTGGAGACGGAGCAATACTGGAAGGGCATATGGGAGAAGGACGCAACCCATAACGGCAATGCTCAGTGGCTAGTGGATCTGAGGGCAGACCACAGTGACCTCCCTGAACAGGGTCCAGTAACCATCACAGTGGCAGATATCCAAGAAAGGGTCTCCAGTATGAAGAGTTGGACAGCACCAGGGCCCGACATGGTTCACGCCTACTGGCTAAAGAAGCTGACTGCACTCCACGAGCACCTGGCAGCACAAATGAACCAGCTGCTAGTTAACGAGAGACACCCAGAATGGCTAACCGAAGGTCGGACGGTCCTGATCCCCAAGGACCCCAAGAAGGGACCGGTCCCCTCCAACTACCGACCAATAACCTGCCTCAGTACTACATGGAAGCTCCTGTCAGGCATCATATCGGCTAAGATGAACAGGCACATGGGTCAATACATGAGCGGGACACAGAAAGGAATTGGCAAGAATACCAGAGGCGCAAAACACCAGCTACTGGTAGACAGAACAGTCAGCCGAGATTGCAAGACCAGACTGACCAACCTGTGCACTGCCTGGATTGATTACAAGAAGGCCTATGACTCAATGCCCCACAGCTGGATACTGGAATGCCTAGAATTGTACAAGATCAATGGGACCCTAAGAGCCTTCATCAGGAACTCAATGGGGATGTGGCGTACAACACTAGAGGCCAACTCCAAGCCCATAGCACAAGTCACCATCAAGTGCGGGATCTACCAAGGAGATGCTCTGTCCCCACTGCTGTTCTGCATAGGCCTGAACCCCCTCAGTGAGATCATTAACAAGGCTGGCTACGGATACCGACTACGGAACGGAGCAGTTGTCAGCCACCTCCTGTACATGGATGACATCAAGCTGTATGCCAAGAGTGAACGAGACATCGATTCACTGATCCACACTACCAGGCTATACAGCAATGACATTGGAATGTCGTTCGGACTGGAGAAGTGTAGTCGGATGGTAACAAAGAGAGGGAAGGTAGTCAGAACTGAGGGGATTGAACTACCAGAAGGCAACATTGCAGACATAGAGGACAGTTACAAGTACCTGGGGATCCCGCAGGCGAATGGGAACCATGAAGAGGCCGCTAGAAAAGCTGCAACCACCAAGTACCTGCAGAGGGTCAGGCAAGTCCTGAGGAGTCAGCTGAATGGTAAGAACAAGATCCGGGCCATCAACACGTACGCCCTGCCCGTGATCAGGTACCCTGCTGGGGTAATAGGCTGGCCAAAGGAGGAGATAGAAGCCACTGACATCAAGACAAGAAAGCTCCTTACCATGCATGGAGGGTTTCACCCCAAGTCCAGCACCCTGAGGCTGTACGCTAAGCGGAAGGAAGGGGGCCGGGGACTGGTGAGTGTCAGCACCACAGTCAAGGAGACAAGGAACATCCAAGAATACATTGGGAAGATGGCCCCAACTGACCGAGTGCTCAGTGAATACCTCAGGCAGCAGAAACCCAAGAAAGAGGAGGGAGACGAGGAACCATCATGGAAGGACAGGCCCCTGCACGGTATGTACCACCGGCAGATAGAGGAGGTGGCTGATATCCAGAAATCCTACCAGTGGCTGGACAAAGCTGGACTGAAAGACAGCACAGAGGCACTAATCATGGCAGCACAAGAACAAGCTCTGAGCACAAGATCCATAGAGGCTGGGGTCTATCACACCAGGCAAGACCCCAGGTGCAGGCTGTGTAAAGATGCCCCAGAGACAATCCAGCACATAACAGCAGGGTGCAAGATGCTAGCAGGCAAGGCATACATGGAACGCCATAACCAAGTGGCCGGCATAGTGTACAGGAACATCTGTGCCGAGTACAACCTGGAAGTCCCGAGGTCAAAATGGGAGATGCCCCCAAGGGTGGTGGAGAATGACCGAGCTAAGATCCTGTGGGACTTCCAGATACAGACGGACAAAATGGTGGTGGCTAACCAACCGGACATAGTGGTGGTAGACAAACAGAAGAAGACGGCCGTAGTGATCGATGTAGCGGTTCCGAATGACAGCAATATCAGGAAGAAGGAACACGAGAAGCTGGAGAAATACCAAGGGCTCAGAGAAGAGCTCAAGAGGATGTGGAGGGTGAAGGTAACGGTGGTCCCCGTGGTAATCGGAGCACTAGGTGCGGTGACTCCCAAGCTAGGCGAGTGGCTCCAGCAGATCCCGGGAACAACATCGGAGATCTCTGTCCAGAAGAGCGCAGTCCTGGGAACAGCTAAGATACTGCGCAGGACCCTCAAGCTCCCAGGCCTCTGGTAGAGGACCCGAGCTTGAAGGATAAACCGCCCGCAGGGGCGTGCTGGGTGTTTGTTTTTTTATGGGCCTGCCAGGCTCTCCACACCTGACTTCTACCCAGTCCAAACCCCTATGGCCTCTCCTGCGTGTAGCTGGCTGAAAGGAGGGCAAGACCATGTAGCTGAGCCTAGCAGGGCACCATGAACTAAAGCTTGGTATATATGTATATATGTATATATATACATATATACATATATGTAATAAGTCGAAAAGTATGTTATCAAAATGGAATTTTATAGATATTCCATTGGGGAAAAAACTCTCCATAAATCTGTTCCTCTTTTTGTCGCAGTTCAACTTCCACAACCTGCAGCTACAAAACCAAGTCACCCTTCATGATAACATGACTGTTAACCTATAGGCATGACTATCAGGAGGATTTTGTTTCCGTGCTGCACAAATTCAAATGTTAAATAAGTCAAACCTGAGGGAAAAATCAGTTGTGATCTATACAAAACATCCTCTGAATAAATTCAGAGTAGGCAGGGGGTTCTGTTCTATCTGTTTCTGCAGGTTTATCACTGCTAACACAGAGACAGAGGACGTGAGAGTGGAGGGGTGGATTAATGCGTTCATTATGGGGAGGATTCGGCTCATTGCAGTTTTGACGCTGATACATGTAATCCAGCATTTTGGTAATGGAGCTACAAGCTTCCTCATTGGTTGCTTTTAAGTGCTCTGACAGAACAGGGCCAAGACATCGTCCGTGTCCTAAAGCTTGCTGCTGTGTGACAGTCAATATTCAATATGTATACATATTTAAAAATGAAATACAGTATGTTTTCAAATGAATAAAAGATTGTGGTCAGTCGTGAGAAGAGATCGATTTATCCTCAGACTTTCAGTTTCACATAGAGAGTCATGACCAAGCTTTTCATCTATTTGTATGAAAAGTTAGACACATTGTTACAACTGAATGCAATATTTGGACTGTTTAGTTTATTTGGTAACCGTGGTTCATTTTAAAATGAAGAGTATGCTTGTCCTGCTCTCCAACCTATTATCTCTCAATTGATATAAGAGACAGCAGATTCAGTTACCATGCGGGGGGATAAATTGCTTTAGAAATGGGTGGACTGATAGATGGGTGGGTGGATAGATGACATTGAAAATAATTAGTTTTGACTATTTTATTTCTGTTTCTTTCTGTGCAAACTGGCCGTAGTATATTTGTATCCATGAGTTTGGCAGGATGGGATACCTCTTTTCATTTGTTTGCCTTTAGCAATACAATTTTAATTTTGCAGTAACAAGTTGATATATTATGTTGTTCTAAGCAGACATGATTAAAATTTGTATTTTCTGGTCACACACTGACTATTTATTCTTTCCCCTTTTAGGACTAATTTTCAATCTTTTAATTTTTGAAAGCAAAATGTCTACAGAGGGGTTGTGCATCTTTAAACGAGAAGAGCTTTCGCCTCAGAAAACTCTAGCACTGAGTAAACCCATTTGTAAAATGACTATAGCCAATATAATACTCCATATTTGTGCTTTCAGTGCAAGGAAACAAGGCAAAGTTAAAGTGGCTAAAATAAAATTCTAACTCAGAAAGATGACAGCAGTGTAACGTCTTGATGCATTCTCAATTATCCAGGAGACTGAAGAAGTCACTTGGATGAGTGACGAAACGTTTCTCCCACAAAACGCTACGTCCAGATGAACAGAACCAACTTTTGGAGACAGCAGTGTAAGAAATGAAAATGCTGAGCACCGCACAATGAGCACTGCTGCAACATGTCACATCTGTTAATATCGTCACGGTCCAGGTTAACAACTGGGGTGATGACAGGGTGGGCTGCGGTGAAGGGGAGAGCAGCCCGTAGTTTATCAGGGGAAGAGGAGGAACTGCGGGGACACTAACAAGCTGGTGGTGAGATTTGGAGGTTCAGGGAAGTGAAGAAAAGTTATTGTACTGTTGGAGAGTGAAGGAGGAGTGAGAGGCAAGGGAGTGAGATAAGAGCAGTGATGGTGGTACGGAATGGGAACAGGAGAAGAGTTTATCTGAGCTGACTGAATGTCCTCCATTGTTGAGGTCCCAGTCTGCTTGCTTCCACACGGATGTGCTTCAGAGGACAGAGGGGCAGAGACGAGGAATTTGACAATCTGCAACGCTATCTCTCAATCTGCACCCGCAGCTGCTACCAAAAGACTTCCCTTCTTCCTTCACTTCTCTCACTCGCTCTCTGTGAGTCTGTGAATTTTCCAAAGAGACACCCAACTGACGTGTTTCGAACAAAACACACGTTTGTAGTTTTATCTATATTTTGGACACATGAGAATATGAGTAGTGTTTGGCAAATGATTTATATCATCTAAATAATGGCTGTTTTGTTAATAGAATAAATGATAAAGTAATACTTTATGAATATATATATTGGGGTGGGGGGAAAAGCACTGAATGCTGAGCAACAGTAGAGAAGTATTATATATGTACAAAACCATGTTGGGTTTCATGAAATTAAAAACACAGTTGTCTTTGATTGAAAGAGAATTGAAAGTCAGATACAAATTAAAAGAACAATTTGATTTTTTACACTTACCAGCCACTTTGTTATAAACAGCTGTTCAATTGCTTGTTAACACAAACATCTAATAATGAGCAACTCAACAGATTTAGGTTTGTAGCGATGGCCAAGAAGACCAGCTGAAGTTCAAAGCATGCATCAGAATAGGTGATTAAAGTGACTATGAATTTTGCATGGTTGTTGTTGCCAGATTAGCTAGTCTGAGTATTTCAGAAACTGGAATGAAAAAGAGAAAATACCCCATGAGTGGCACTCGTTACCCCCAAGAGTGCCAGAGTGACCGAGCCCCAGGCCGAGAGGCCGAGGGCACCCCACCCCCGGAGTGGCCCGAGCGAGCCCCAGGCTCCAGGCCCCGATAAGCAGCCACCAAGGAGTGAGCCGGTGTGTACCTGGACGCCCATCCCCGGACACAAAGAACCACCAACGCACCGATGTCTGAGGGCGTCTGCCACCGGCAGGGGAAGTGGTGGGGGGAGATAGGCCTCCATACCTTGGAGGGCCTGAGATGTCCCCAGAGAGGTGACGTCTGATACCCGACCTGACATATGGACACAGACATACAGCCACACACAGATACAAACATCCATTCCCACCCTCATGCTCTCATATGCAATTACTCAGCACTCACCCAACGTGGAGACAGACATAAAGAGACGCTGTACACACAATCACACTCCCCACGCGTATTCTAAGCCCCGGGTCTAGGTACCCTTGCCCCTGGAGGGGGAAACTGCACCCAGCACCCTGGTGACACACCTTTACCCCAAGGCCCTGCATGTGTGAGTGATTGTGGTGGAGCGGGAAGAGGGAGGCAGCTGGAGATGGGGAGGGAAGGGAGGGAGGGGCAAGTGACCCCTCCCTGGGACCAGCTCCCACACTGACCCCAGTGGGCACCCCCATACTCTGCAACCCACCAGGGAAAGGGGGCCCAGGCCCATCCGGACCGGGGCCCAGTACAGCAGCGCCGCCTGGCCCCACAGAGCCCGGGACAGCCCACCCGATGTCGGACTTTGTTAACTTGCTATGCCGTGTAGAATTACTGCAACTCTGAAGGCAAAAAAGGGACAAATACTAACTACTTGCACCTAATAAAATGGCTTATGAAGATATTGACTAAATGTCGAGAAGAGCTGGAAATCATTAAGATATATTTCCCTTTAAATCCATAACTTGTTGTTATGGTGAACTGGTGTGCCTTTTTTAACTTGATACTAGCTGTTCTCAGCACTAAATTATTTTAGGCATATGTAGTGAGTAACACATTGATATTCAGCACTACAAGCTATTAAAACACTTGGTACAAAAATAATTAACATTATATCATTAGCATTCAGCTCTCTTGTTAACTATGAGGTACTTTATCTCAGGTAAGTATTTACTGCATACTCCATACACTGCATTGCTTGTTGTTTAAAAAAACTACTACACTGGGCAGATTTGCCTATATCCATGATTCTTTACTCTCCGTTTGTTTGTGTGACAAAATAGTTTATGTTAAATATCATATCCATCCATCCATCTTCATCCGCTTATCCGAGGTCGGGTCGCGGGGGTAGCAGCCTAAGCAAAGAGGTCCAGACCTCCCTCTCCCCAGCCACCTCCTCCAGCTTGTCCGGGGGAATACCAAGGCGTTCCCAGGCCAGCCGAGAGATATAATCTCTCCAGCGTGTCCTGGGTCTGCCCCGGGGCCTCCTCCCGGTGGGACATGCCTGGAACACCTCGCCCAGGAGGCGCCCAGGGGGCATCCTTGCCAGATGCCCGAACCACCTCAGTTGGCTCCTTTCGATGTGGAGCAGCAGCTGCTCTACTCTAAGCCCCTCCCGGATGGCCGAACTTCTCACCCTATCTCTAAGGGAGAGGCCAGCCACCCTTCGGAGGAAGCTCATTTCCGCCGCTTGTATCCGCGATCTCGTTCTTTCGGTCACTACCCACAGCTCGTGGCCATAGGTGAGGGTAGGGACGTAGATCGACCGGTAAATTGAGAGCTTCGCTTTTACACTCAGCTCCCTCTTCACCACGACCGACCGGTGCAGCGTCCGCATTACTGCAGCCGCAGCCCCAATCCGTCTGTCGATCTCCAGCTCCCTTCTCCCATCACTCGCGAACAAGACCCCGAGATACTTGAACTCCTCCACTTGGGGCAGGAACTCATCCCCGACCCGGAGTGGGCACTCCACCCTTTTCCGGCTGAGAACCATGGCCTCAGATTTGGAGGTGCTGATCCTCATTCCCGCTGCGTTACACTCGGCTGCGAACCGCTCCAGTGCGAGCTGGAGGCCCTCACCCGATGAAGCCAACAGAACCACATCATCCGCAAAAATCAGAGATGAGATTCTGAGGCCACCAAAGCGAAAGCCCTCCGCCACTTGGCTGCGCCTAGAAATCCTGTCCATAAAAATTATGAACAGAACCGGAGACAAAGGGCAGCCTTGGCGGAGCCCATCACCCACCGGGAACGAGTCCGACTTATTGCCGGCAATGCGAACCAAGCTCTTGCAACGGTTGTATAGGGATTGAATGGCCCGTAGCAATGGGCCAGACACCCCATACTCGCGCAACACCTCCCACAGGACGCCCCGAGGGACACGGTCGAATGCCTTCTCCAGGTCCACAAAACACATGTAGACTGGTTGGGCAAACTCCCATGCACCCTCAAGTATCCTCGAGAGGACAAAGAGCTGGTCCAGTGTTCCGCGACCAGGACGAAAACCGCATTGTTCCTCCTGTATCCGAGGTTCGACTAGCGGACGAACCCTCCTCTCCAGCACCCTGGCATAGACTTTCCCGGGGAGGCTGAGGAGTGTGATCCCCCTGTAGTTGGAACACACCCTCCGGTCCCCCTTCTTGAAGATGGGGACCACCACCCCGGTCTGCCAGTCCACAGGTACTGCCCCTGATCTCCACGCAACATTGCAGAGACGTGTCAACCAAGACAGCCCTACAACGTCCAGAGCCTTCAGGAACTCGGGGCGGACCTCATCGACACCAGGGGCTCTGCCACCAAGGAGTTGTTTAACTGCCTCAGTGACCTCGCCCCCGGAAATCGGTGGGTCACACCCCTCATCCCCAGACTCTGCTTCCTCCCCGGAAGACGTGTCAGTGGGATTAAGGAGGTCCTCGAAGTATTCCTTCCACCGCCCGACAATTTTCTCAGTCGACGTCAACAGCGCTCCGCCAGCACTATACACAGTGCAGGTAGAGCACCGCTTTCCCCTCCTGAGACGCCTGACGGTTTGCCAGAATCTCTTCGAGGCAGTCCGAAAGTCTTTTTCCATGGCCTCTCCGAACTCCTCCCACCCCCGAGTTTTTGCTTCAGCCACTGCCCGAGCCGCATTCCGCTTGGCCTGTCGATACCTGTCGGCTGCCTCCGGAGTCCCACAGGCTAACCAAGCCCGATAGGCCTCCTTCTTCAGCCTGGTGGCTCCCTTCACCTCTGGTGTCCACCATTTGGTTCGGGGATTACCACCACGGCAGGCACCAACCACCTTGCGGCCGCAGCTCAATGCAGCAGCTTCGGCAATGGAGACGCTGAACATGGTCCATTCGGACTCAATGTCCCCAGTCTCCCTCGGAATGCTGTTGAAGCTCTGCCGGAGGTGTGCGTTGAAGATCTCGCGGACTGGGGCCTCTGCTAGACGTTCCCAGCACACCCTCACTACGCGTTTAGGTGCACCAGGTCTGTCCAGCGTCCTCCCCCGCCACCTGATCCAACTCACCACCAGGTGGTGATCAGTTGACAGCTCAGCCCCTCTCTTTACCCGAGTGTCCAGAACATATGGTCGCAGGTCTGGTGATACGATTACAAAATCGATCATCGACCTACGGCCTAGAGCATCCTGGTGCCACGTGCACTTATGGACACTCTTATGTTCGAACAGGGTGTTCGTTATGGCCAAACTGTGATTAGCACAGAAGTCCAATAACAAAGCACCGCTCGGGTTCAGATCAGGGAGGCCGTTCCTCCCAATCACGCCCCTCCAGGTCTCGCTGTCGTTACCCACGTGAGCATTGAAGTCTCCCAGCAGGACAACAGAGTCTCCAGGTGGAGCACCTTCCAGCACCCCCCCCAGGGACTCTAAGAAGGCTGGGTACTCCGAACTGCCACTCGGCGCATAAGCGCAGATGACAGTCAGGACCCGTTCCCCGACCCTAAGGCGCAGGGAACAAACCCTCTCGTCCACCGGGAAAAACCCCAACGTACCGGCAGCAAGCCGAGGGGATATAAGAATACCCACCCCAGCCCGCCGCCTCTCACCAGGGGCAACTCCAGACTGAGACAGAGTCCAGCCCCTCTCCAGGAGACTGGTTCCAGAGCCCAGACAATGCGTAGAGGTGAGCCCAACTATATCTAGCCGGTACCTCTCAACCTCACGCACCAACTCAGGCTCCTTCCCCACCAGAGAGGTGACATTCCATGTCCCTATTGCCAGTCTTGGCAGCCGGGGGTCGGTCCGCCAGGGCCTCCGCTCCTGGCCGCCACCCGGCTCACAATGCACCCGACCCCTATGGCGCCTCCTGCGGGTGGTGGGCCTGCGGGAGGATGGGCCCATGTCTCCTCTTCGGGCTGTGCCCGGCCGGGCCCCATGGACTAAGGCCCGGCCACCAGACGCTCGCCCTCGGGCACCCTCCCCGGGCCTGGCTCCAGGGCGGGGCCCCGGTAACCCTATCCCGGGCAGGGTAAACTGTTCCCTCGATATTCTTTTCATGGGGGTCTTCTGAATCGCTCTTTGTCTGGTCCCTCACCCAGGACCAGTTTGCCATGGGAGACCCTACCAGGGGGCAAAAGCCCCCAGACAACATAGCCCCTGGGATCCCTGGGACACACAAACCCCTCCACCACGATAAGGTAGCGATTCAAGGAGGAGTAAATATCATATCGCTATTGATTTATAGACCGCTCTGTAGAATAACAGTTATGATGCTTAGTCAGTACCTTAGTTAATATTGTTCTTTATTTTGGAACAATAGAGTAATAGTTGGAAATAATAGGCTCTGATTAAACTGAGATCATGAGATCAATAAAATCAATAAAAAAATTCTTATTGGAATTCATATATTCCTAAATTCGAACAGTGGAAAAGGTTTCACACTCTGAAACAGACAGCTCTTACCTCCGACCTTCTGTACCTCATGTGCTGTTGACCTGTTTGGAAGAGGATATGACAAATCTCATTGTAAACTACCTGGCAGCTGAGCCCCTGTCCTATAATAAGTAACCTATTCTGTCCAGTTGCTATGGACACAGATGGCATGGAACAAGACCAGGGCAATGGTAATAGACGGAAAGGTGAACGTGAATGTGGGGATAAGGGCAGTTACTGTGACACTGTGGTCACTCCTCTGATAATAAGCTAGCTCCATGGCAGGTTACAAATAGAAAACACATACACTATGTCAGCTGCTGTGAAAACACCTTGAAAAAGGGAAGGAAAAAGTATTTTCTCTGCACCGTAATCAGAGTGGGCCTAAATATTTATTCAACAAGTAGAGATGATGCGGAGGAATTTGAATTTAGGGCATCAGAAAAGTGACAGCGAGAGCTTCAATTATCATAACAATAAGGCGGACTGAATAATTCAACCACTATATGATGAGGAAAATACAGTTTTACACAACCTGCTTTTCATACTGAGAATATAGTCACAACAACCAGTTCTTCAGCATTTTTGATCTGTGCTTTTTTGATTTGTGCTTTATTTTGTTTTGGTTTTGGTTTTTGGGGTTTCTTTGCTAAATGTATGCAGATGACATGAAATGCAATTCTGAAAAAAGTCCAAGCCCATCATGCAAAACAACTGCCAAAATATTGGCTATGTAGTAATCACACATGCTCTGATCTCAGCCATTAATATCATTAATGTCAAACTAAAGGCTGAATAAGACCCAAGTTTGAATGCATCTAAATTTTCCTTTACAATAAACCAGAAGTTTATTATTGCCCTCTGATAAAATGTTTTTAATACTCTGTTTTTTTACAATCTTAATCTGTGCGACAGACATTTCCTAATTAACTTTCCCTTTTTCTTTTCTGATCTACTCTGTTTTCTTTGTTCGTTCACTAAACAGGATATACTGTGGTTACAGCTGTAGCGTAACTACGTTCTTGTGAGCAAGAGGAAATGCATCTACTAAAATGAAACCAACCATGTGTTGGAGACGATTTGAGGGATGATAGCACTGCTCCTTACTAGAGTATCTACGTGCAAAAATGCCTGTTGATGGCTAAGGTCAAAGGTGAATGGCCAGGCTGCTTTGAGCTGATGGGAAAGCAACAGTAACAGTATGCAGAAGAGCATAACATATCGAACCTTGAAGCAGATGGGCTGCAACGGCAGAAGACCACACCGGGTCCCCCTCCTGTCAGCTAAGCACAGGAAACTGAATCTACACTCCACGTAGGCTCACCAAGAGACCTGAAGATATTGGTCAAATTTGGGATGCTAGTGGTGGTATAGTGCATGGAGGATATTTTCTTGGCCCACTTTGGGCCCTGTAGTACCAGTTCAGTTGCTTCTAAATGCTAAAACCTACCTAGATTATTGTTGCTGAGGTGGCAGATGGGATCATTTATCAATCAAAAGGTTGGTAGATCCATTCTCAGCTCCTCCACTTCTTGTGCCAAAATACTTTGGCGAGATAGTGAACATGAGTTGCCTGTAATGCAGTCATTGGAGTTTGTCTGTAAATGATACATTTTTAAAAAGTGCTTAGGTGTAGATAAAAGCACTATATGACTGTGTGTGTTTGATTGGACAACTGAGACTTGTAGTAGAAAGTGCTTTGAGTGCTGTGTAGAAAGGTGCTGTATAAGTACGACTTCTTCTTTCTTGAACATGATGGTGAGTTCACTGTACACAAACAATCTCTACAGCCAGCTGATCTCAGTCCATTATACTGGAACGGGAGATTGTCATTATGGATGTGCAGGTGAAGAAACTGCAGCTGTCATCTCAATATGGTCCAGAATTTCTAAATAAATATTTGAGAAATTACAAAATATTTCCAGCTTATTGTTGAATCAATGCAATGAAAAATTAAAGTAATTCTGAAGGCAAAAAGGAATCCAGTCCAGTTCTAGCAAGGTGTACCTGGTCAAATGTCTGTAAATACTGTATGTGGTCAATGACCCTACTTTTGTTAACTGTGAGCTAAGCGGAGATTTTTAGCTTTAATTTAAGGGAATTAACAAAAGTAAGGCATGTACGGATTCTACGGAATTTAATCTCTGGCTCTCTTCCACAGAGAGCCAGAGATCTGGCTACTGGTCGCCACAGATACCCGCCCCTCCCTGAGCCTGATTCAGTCAGATGTTTCTTCCTGTTAAAAAGGAGTTTTTCCTTCCCACTATCGCCAAGTGCTTGCTCAAATGGGATCATTTGATTGTTGGCCTTTTATCTGTGTTATTGTAGGGTCTTTGCATGACAATGTAAACTGCCCTGAGGCGATAGCTGTTGTGATTTGGCATTACACAATAAAACTGAATTGAATTAAAGTCACTTTTATATACTGATCAGTACACGTGCAAAATGTTATGAGAGCAGCTGCTGAAGAGGACAAATTGCTTCTCCTGTTCAAAATGGAGGCATTGTTTCCCAAACGTTTAAAAGTAAACCAGGAAGCGCTGGTGTTTCCTTGGTCCTCTGAGCATGTCACATGGTGAGCACAGTTGTTCTGTTTATATGCTGTGGCCTCTGTGGAGGATTAGCTGTACAATAACAGACGCTGTGTTACACATACACACATAGCGAGGCACGTGGGCTTAGACATATACTGAGAGAAAAAGGCAGACCAAGCGTTGCCACCTGTTGAAGATCGTTTCTGCTCGCCGCCTCTCTCATCAACCCCTCACTCATCACGTGGTGAAAAACAACTATTGCTAAGTCACGCTGAGCTTCGACACTTTATTAAACTGCCACCTTTTCTCCTCTGAAGCCAGCTCTGACCTCCTGACAGCACCGCTACTGTTGAACTAACCACACAAACGCACACAAAATAACAAACAGGACAAATGCTTACAATTGGATAACATCCCCAGCTGTCCTGTCACTTTCACCTTCACAGCTGCTAAGCCTCAGTGTCTACTTTACATTCGGCTAAGCCGTTTCAAGTATAGTGCTTTGGTTGTGTGTGTGTAAGTGCATGAACATGTATGAGCAACCGTGTGTGTACATTTTGTTAGTGGCATTGTAACCACAACTATCTGAAGCAGATTTAGCAGTTGCCTTTGACGCCTGCGGTCAGAGAAGCATGTGGGATCATTTGCAGCACACACACACAAACACACAGATAAACACTCGCCACATGCAACAACAACAACAAAATAGAAAAAGATATGTATTAAGAGAGGAGAGGAGTGGAGTGGGTGCAATAGTAACGGGGAGCGGGGCTCTCTAAGCCTTGTCGCTCAACTCGGATTGGTTGTGGAAATGAATATGAGTCTGCCACGTAATCAGCTTATCCCGGGACCTCGCTCGGTGCCTCCTTATGCAACTCTCACACCATCTGAGAGCCTTTCATTTAGTTTTCATTTAGCGGGATGAGAGACTGATATTCTTCATCCACTGGCTGGCTCTCCACAGCTGGGCTCAGCCAAATGCATCCTGGTCTAATCACGCCTGCTGCTGCTGTAAAACTGTGCATGGGTGAAATGGAGTTAGGCAAGAGGTTATGAGAGGTTATGCGGGTGAGTTTTTGCTCAAGTCTGGTTCATCTGCGCCGAGTACATGCAGGCTGCTCACTTCTCCAAGATCAAGTGCGTCCTCTTGTAAGGGCTGCCACATTTTCCTCTGAATATTTGTGCGTTACCGACTCGCTGCTTTAATAAGGAATTCAAGTTCTCAAAGCGTCTACCTCTGAATTAAAACATTTATTAATTTCAAACAATGCACGAAAGATGCAAGTCTTTCATTATTTATGCTTTAATTAGGACAGGTCAGACTGTCATCCTTCCTTGTGTTTCAGCAGCAGCCTGGGTAAAAGTTGCACTCTAGAGATCTGATTTATTCCTGAATCCAGCTCCATTATTTTTTCATGAATTTAACATTGCAGATACACGATTTGCTTCTTAACCCACTGAGCACCCATGATGCATTTCTCCAGCTGCTTTTATGAAACTACTTAAAACCCATCTCTGCTGAGGAGCTCTTTTTTCCCCCCGTCTCTTACAGAACTTGCTCGGCAAAGTGCTGTCAGTGCTGTCGTTTCCGAAGCAAACAGCAGCAGAAATAAATCAGCAGAGCAAAGTCTCGTGTCTGTCTCAACACCACTGGTTTATTTCCCTTTGTATTTGAATTGGACAGGCCCCAAATCCATGGCATTTGTAATGATCTGTTATACAGCAGAAAATGTATACATGTGTTATGCATTGATGATACATTAAAAACAAAGAAGTCAAAGATGCCCAAACATGAAAATATGACTTGAGAAAGAAAGGAGGGAAAAGGTTTAATGGATAGGCTGACAAGAAAACGCCCCACATTTTTCTAACCTAGATTAACTAAGTTAAAATGCGTCCACATGCTCCTAAGTAGAAGTGCCTGCTTTATTATTTAACACTAGCTGCTTTGTGCTACTACTGTCTTCTTGGAAACAGGAGGGCAAGGTTAATCTTTCGCTTGGCAGCAACTCCAGTAGTAACTTTTAAAAGAGGAAATGACATAGCCATCCTCTTACAAATGAAAAGTTGAATTTCCCAGACTCTGAGCTACACTTGAATTTTCCTCCAACAGCTGTATTTGTATTTGGAAATACGGCACTGTCCAAAAGTCTCAACCCACCATCAGTTGATTTCATTTGATTTTGCTAGCAAAATGGGAAATAGATGCAGTGATTTGTTGAAACACATGCAACCATAAATAGAAATACAGCATATAAGGCAGTATAGAGTACACGTTCTGGCCAGCTTTAATTCAACACCTTTTTTCTTCAACACAGCCTGAATTCTTCAGCAATCATTTTTTGTAATTATTTGCGATTTTTTAAGTGGCCTTTAGGATTAGTTCTCCAGTCTTCTCGAAGAACATTAAACACTCTTTTTTTGGATTCTGGCTGTTTTTGTTCCTTTCTGGAGATTATCACACACTGTACATTGTACATGTTGCCAATGATTGGAACCAAAAGTGTCAAATTTATTCATTTATTGATTAATTTCTCCATAACACCTGGTGTTGCCACAGATTTGAGTTTCAATCCAGATCTTTTGTAATTTGGCACACCTTTCTCTGCTTTTCTTCCTGACAGCCACTCTTCCACTGAGACCTACTCTGATAAGCCTTCAGCAAATAGTAGTTAGATCAGTTAGATCTCTTAAAGACATGACTTTTAAATACTATTCATCTGATTTAGATAAATGTGCTTTAAATCTGCCACTTCTTCTTTTGTCCTCTACTTCAGTCCAGTCAAATTTCTTCAGATTTTTAAGTACAGACTGCACACCATGCGGACATATGCTAAGTTTTTGGCTAATAGCTGTTTGGGAATCACCTTGCTGTTGCAAAAATCTATTAGTATGCTCGTGTAAACTGTGGAAAACTCTAAAAGACCTTCAGAAAGCCTGGAAAAGTGTTGCTCAAGACCACTTTTTAAAAATTACAAGAAAGCCTGGCTCCCTGGAAGCAAAATATGACGAAATGAAGGGTGGCACAAGACTTTTGGACTATTTAGATTTTTTTGTCCATTGATTTGTTTTCATGGACACACATATAATTATCTGATGGCAGTTAGTGAAGCCTTGACTAAAGTTTATCCAGGCAGTTTGTGAAATAGTCCCAATGTTTATACATTTGTGTTCTCAGAGGGGAACTGTGGTGCTTCCAGTCAACAGTCCACAAAAAAGAACAAGCAGGATGTGGTGGTGGCGGTTGCGTGTCGCTCAGACAACCCCAGTTCAAGTCTCTTGGTACCAATGTTTTTACACTTTCTCTGGTTTTATTTTTACATGTTCCATTTTGGTTTGCTGTTTGTGTTCAGTTGCCATTTGTTCAGGTTTGGGTACCACAACTACTTGGTTAGGTTTAAACAAAGATCACTGTTTGGTTTCAGTTAACTCACAGCTTGACTCATGCTAATTCTGGTTACCCAAATGAGCATCTCTTCATGGGGAAAGGTAAACTTTATTGCTCTCTCTGGAAAAAAGTATGCATTGCTGCCTGTTTTCGCTCCTTTCAGCAGAGCCTTTGGTCTTAGCTGAAATTAATACTTTCAAGTATTTTAGTATTTTAACTTAGCAGCTAGAAGAAACACAGAAAATCACAAAAAAGTGGCAAAAAAAATGTCCTGTTCCTTTTTGTAGGGAGGACTGAAGGACAGGCAGAGAATTTGCGGTTAGTCTACAATGGTATTAGGATAAATGCAGAGGAGGAGGGTTTTAAGGACATCCTGTTTAATAACCTGCAATGTAGGTTAGAAATAGAAAAAAAAAGAAAACAACCACACAGGTTTGATTTTGCTGATGTCAGCCTTCATTAGTCTTCTGTATTTTTGCTTGATCCAACATGCTTTCCCATCCATCCTCATTAGAAAGCGTGCCTGTTTGTCACACATCTGCTGCCTTAGCCCAGCCTGTCACAGAGGAATGAATAAAAAATGCACCCAGATCCCTGTGTGTGTTTGTAAATTGGCCTTAATGTGTGTTTGTGTGCCGTGCTTATCTTGATTAATGTGTATTCCTTCCTTGCAAACAGTCATGAATACCAGTGATTCTCAATTACGCACTTGAAGTTTTCCGTATTACTCAATGTGAAACACAGCTGTACTCTGCGTAACAACACAGATAGATCACGTAAACTGTACTATCTGACACCTCCTCTACCACAAAACCATTTTCTTGCTTCTCTTCCAGTAAATGCAGCTATAGAATTTACCTTAGGACCTGCGTTGTGCGTTTATAGCCAACGGCACATTCTCCTAAGATCGTAATCTCACCCTTTACGCACAAGGTGCTGACATAAAACACTGATGAAAGAGGATTAATTTGAGTGGAATCTCCCTTTTAAAACTAGAGACACAATCCAAGGCTCAATCCTCTGCTCCACACAAGTGTGTCTGAAGCACACCCTCGTGGCATGATGATTGGGCGTAATACAAAACCTGAGAGCTTTATTAGAGACTGTTGGGTGTGCAGGCTAGACAAGGAGTGTTTCAAGTGATGGCTAGAGGAGAAACAAAGGAGCCTTTCTGCTCCTCGGGCAGTTTACCTACCCTGGTAACAATAGAACCACGTCCCTCATCTGTGTTTGTATATCTGAGGTCCTCTCACAGCAGTGAGCCTCGGATAATTGATGGAAATGCATGAGGTAATCTAGTTGAGGAACAAAATACAACACAGAGCCAATACATCTAGAGAAGCATCAAATTTAAAAGACGTCACATTATGTCGGGGGTTTTGTGTGCATTTGTTTAGAACTATGATCCTGATTTGTTTGTGCTCTAATTTTGGATTGAAGGTTAAAGTACATCGCTCTTAGATTTCTGACACCAGAGGTATCTTTGAAAGTAAACAGAGTGAAGGTTGTGTTTTGTTTGAGAGATCAAAGTGCTTTTACCAGATTATTCCAGGAGTCATGAGGGCAGGAAATGTGCTGATGTTTTTTGATTGTGCTTACATCTAAGGATGATACTGCAAACATTACTTGATTCATATCAAGTAATGTTCTTTTTAGAAAGCTTTGATAGGCTTATTCTTTTCAAAAAAAAGTAACAACCTAGTACATGAGCCTGCAGTAATTATGCTCTGAGCAAAAATGTTAGGAAAATTGGATTTATTGAATAAATAGTGATTTATTGAAACATATGTAAACATACATGGAAGTACAAGCTATGAGAAAAAAATCTGAATTCTGAATTCAAACAAGATTTAAAGTGAATATTTGGTGTGACCACCTTTATTCTTCGACACAGCCTGAACTCTCTTATAGACAAGGTTTCTTTTCATTTCCAAAAGTAGACTTCAGGGATAGTTGTTCTTCTTGAGGGACATTCAAAGCTCTTCTTCTACCTTTTGTTCTGTTCCATGTCAAGATGATCTCGCACTGCTTCAGTAATGTTGAGGTCCAGGCTCCCAGGGTGGCCAGTTCATGCCTAATTGTGTGCTATAGTGTGTTTTTCTATCCAGACACGCTTTTAGTGCAAAAACTGACATTATTTTTCTAAATTTGTAAATTCATCAATTTTGACAAGATTCCCAGTGACAAACCATGACAGAGCCTCCACTGTACGTTTACAGATTGGCTGTAAACACTCACTAAGACCTGATTTGCAGCGTGGCACTTGTGTCATTTAGTGTACTTTAGCCTCTTCTCACTGATTTTTACTGAGGTTTCAGCAAACAGTACATGAATGTACTGAAGGAGCTCTCAAGTCCTTTTTAGGCCTACACAGCTTGATTTCTTTATTTTCCACAGACATAACTTTCATCTACTTTAGATATTTCTCAGGTCTGCCACTGTACTTCAGTTCAGTCCAGTTTCCTCAGGTTTTTAAGGGCACACTGCACACCATGCTGACAGATCCCAAGTTTTTGTCTAATAGCTCTTTGGGAATTGCCTTGGTTGTGCAAAAATACTATTCCATGCTTGTTTAAACTATAAAAAACTTTGTACAACCACAAGAACATCTAACTAGTAACTGTTGCTCACGAACACTTAAATTACAAGAACTTTTGAGTCTTTGGAAGTAAAATATAAAGGAATGAGGGGGGGGGCTCAAAACTTTTGAGCAATACTGTTTCACTACAAACACTATGATCTTCACTGATCATTTTTTTACCTGTCCTTAAACTTCAGCGGGATGTGTTGTAAGTAAATGGGCGTATGGGCTCCAGTTTCACAATGCTATGTAAATGCTTAATTTAGTGCTAATAGGCCACTGTCTGTTTTTATAAGCCCTTGCAAACAGCCACTAGAATTTTACAAGAGTGCTTTTCTTCCATAGCTAGAGATGTATTTTTCCCTAAGAAGAGTGTAGCTAATGGGTGTGAGGGTGGGGAGAGTGGCTAGAAGTGGGTGATTTTGCGATACAGGTTAGGGTGGTGTCAAAGTCCAAACATAATCTTTTCAGCAGTTTTCAACAGAGACAAACTACCTGTGTCTGGGCATAAATAGGTCAACTAAGCAAAGAATTACACAAGGGCTGCAACTACTGATTTTTTTTCTGAGCTTGGTGGTTGGTGGACTTTAGGAACAGTGTAAAGAACCTACAGAGTTACATAAGAATTGATTCAAATTTTCTTTAGTTTCAGAAATTCAGCACATCTAATTCAATTCACCTTGTAGCTTTGTTTTAAGAGTGCCAGTTAACAATCGCGAATGCTCCCTGGGTAATGTACAGTCAACTTCTAGATGTATATAAGGTATCCTTTTTTAAAATGCAATAATAGATGCAATATAAATCATAACATCACATACTAGTTCATGAAGCCTCATTTTGGAGCCTGAACTTGTGCTAATCTAACACCGGCTTTGCTAACAAGGTGTGTCCATAGACTGTATCTGTTCTTTGCATAGACACAGATACCTGATAATTAGTGCTTAGCTACAGACAAATAAAACACTAGAACGTTTCTGTCAACGAAACCAGAGCACAGAATTCTTGGATGGTCAACTAAATGCACAGCAAGCCATATTATTTGTTTCAAAAGGCCACAGCACCACACAAACAGTTCAGACGTCCATTTTGGCACCTAACTGTTAATCCACCTGATGCTCAAATTAAACGTTCAGCCTTGTTAAAAATATAAACAGGTGAGACATATTACTTTTTTGCCAATGAACTGTTCATTGGGAAAATGAGAATGTTGTGAAGTTGGTTATTTTAGTTTGGAGGTCTACAGCCACTGACTTGCTTGAACTGACCATTTAAAGACTTGAACTCTTTGGCACTTTCGGCCCCAGACGTTGCAAAACTTGGGGGCTAGATGGCTAAGGAATGAGCTAAAAAAAAAATTAAGTACCAGTCATGTTGAAATTTAAGGTGTTCACACTATTGCTGAAACACTGTATGTACTTATACTGTCTCTTGCCCTTTTTAGCAGACCTTAAAGGAATATTGTGAGCATTGCTGTTGAGGATGTTGCCACAGCTGTAGTGCCATCACAAAATTATTAATCGCACTGTTATATCATACCAGCAGTTCCTCTCGGCTCAGACTCCTGCTGGAAGGATTATGATAAACCAGTCACTCTGGGTTCTGTATTTATATTGAACATGATATCATACAGCGAAATGATTTCAGCAGGGGCACAAATAAACAGTATAGTGTAATTAGTTTTTTTTGTTAAATCTCTGGTGGCATTGTAAAAACATTTGAGTGGAAAAAAATAAATTCATGTGGCTGTTCTCCAAAAATGTACCTTCATCTCAGATCTCCAGATGTGTTTGTGCAGCACAGCTTACTTTAGAAAAGACCAACCAATAAGAAGCTGACAGCACAGGAGTGAAAAATCCCGATTTTTTAAACCTTTCTGACAGAAACACACAAGTCTGCATCCCAATATAGATGCATCTAAGTACTAGACTGGTGTGTGTTCTGCCTTGATTTCACAAAAGAAAGAGAAGGGGGAGGAATGGAGAAAACCAAAGGAAGAGGCAACAAGGGAGGCAGAGCATTAGGAGATTATCTGATGTTCCTGCGAAATGAAAGAAAAAATATATTTTCGCCGAAGTATAGGAATAAAAAGAGTATTCACTTCCTAACACCCACTCTTTCTCGCACTACAAATGTGATTTATAGTCAGTCGTTACCACTTGCTTCGGGTAATATGAGAATTGGGGAGCTACGAAATACATTATCATAAATAGAGAAGCGCTTGGTACCTGAAAACACAGAAAGTGCCATTAAAGAGTGTGTGAACTCTATGACATATCTGAATAACTAGCAATAGAGAAGCCAGGAGCACATTCCACTCCCATTCCTCTTCTTTATGAAACGTGTCATTGCGTACAACAACTGCTGCTCGTCAAAGTAATTGTTGGGAAAAAGGGAGTAATAGACTCCGATGAGAAGAGAAACGTGCAGAGTCCGTCTTCAGCTTCGTCGATTATCAGTCTCTAAGCCTTGCGCTAAAGGACTCGGACGTACAGTATTTATTTTTCATGATGTTTGGGATGTGAAAAGTGGACCTCAAAGTAAAAACAAGAAAACAGCCGCTCCTGTGAGTTTGCGTGGGGATGTGTGTTTTAAGGGGGTCTGTGTGTTCTTTCACTTTAGTGTGTCATCTTTCGCTCAGTTGATTACTCTACGTGGTTTTGGACCCGGGCTCCATATCACTTAAGATTATTTTCCAAATCACAACTTTTAACTTAATACCCCTTTAAAAAAAATCTCCTGCCAAATCTTAAGTGCTTCCTGTCTACTTGTAGAAGAGCATCTCAATGCACTGCTCTTCTTGGGCACTGAGCATTGTTTAATCACACAGCCTACCTGAGTAGCTGCTGACCATGTCCAGCCCTTTTAATGTCTGTTTCCAACTGGATAACCCTCTATGTCACAAATCTCACAGCAAGATGGTTTCCTTAACATGACAATGAGTTCACTGTGCCTAAATGCCCTATGCAGCCACCACATCTCACTCTAATAGATGACCTTCGGGGTGTGATGGAACGGGAGATTTGCAACGTGGCTCTGCAGCAACGAATCTGAAAATGATTTGAGTTTCACTTTGTGCTCAAATATCTTTGTCTGTTCATGAATCTTTTAGACTTAAGCTACATACACACTGGATTGAAAGTGATGTGGTGAGCAGAGACCATAGAAAGTGAATGGCAGTCTGTCTGTGAAGGTTCTCAGTCATCCAGGTCATCGTAATCCAAGGAGCTTGGAAAGAAAAGCGTCTGGACTTCTTTAAGTTGCTTGAAGACGTTTCACCTCTCATCCGAGAAGCTTCTTCAGTTTTAGGGTATCCCCCCAAAGAGGGACAAAAGGACCCCCTGATGATCCTCTACCTAATCACATGAGCCAAGGTGTGAAAACGGGTGTGGGTCACAATCAGCCAGGGTTTCGGGTGAGCTCATTGTGAAACCTAGCCCCACCCTATCATGTGATTTCCTGAGGTCAGATGGCCCAGGGTGTGAGTGGCCGTTAAGGCGTCTGGGAAGGGACCTCAAAACTAGATTATAGATGGCAGACAGTTGGTGTCGTAAGCCACCGCCTCTGTTCAAAGATGGTCGCTCACAGTGGACATAGATGGCTTCTTTCACTCCTCTTTCAAACCATCTGTCTTCTCTGTCCAAAATGTGAACATTGGCATCCTCGAAAGAGTGTCCTTTATCCTTTAGATGCAGATGGAGAGCCGAGTCTTGTCCTGTGGAGGTGGCTCTTCTATATTGTGCAGTGCTTGTGAAGTGGCTGTTTGGTCTCTCCACTGTAGAGGTCTGGGCATTCCTCGCTACACTGTACAGTCTGCAACTTCAAGCAGCTACAGGCGTAATAACCACCTGGGTTACCGGAAGCGGGTCAAGCCCTAAATTAGCTTTTCTCAACTTCCAGCTAAGCAACTGAAGCAACTGAAGCAACTAGCATTGAGAGTGTAGAATCCCGTTGATTGGCATGTGATCTGGTAGTAAATACATCAGTTACCTGGGCAACCAGAGCCTAGAATGTCTACAGGCAACTATGACTATGAGGCCGACACTCACGATCAGCATTTGTCTCTAGCTTTAATACTTTGGGAGAGACATGTACAAAGTTAGGAAACAAGAACAATTTATATTAGAAAATGAGGCAATGACCTGTAAAATTTGACAAATCAGGGCACAGAAATTCTAAAAGCCATGGCCTCCTTTTCGTAGACTTCATTGACTTTTCCCTTTGCACTATCATCAGTCTCTTGTTGCAACATTTGCCTTTGACAGCATTTCCCTGTCTAGGTGTGAAATGTAACACTTGCCTTTTCTATCTGCATTATGAAAATCTATAGACTATATTATTAATATATATTTATATATTATTCTTTTTCTCTCCCTTAAAACGCGCTTCAACAACCAGATGTGTTACAGGTCTACACATGTCAGAGGAATGTGCACATGAATGAGGCAGGTTACTGTGTTATTTGCACTGTAGGTCCTCTCTTCGTCATCACGCTTCAGTGTGGTCCATAGTTCTGGTGACAGATACATTAGTGCTCACATACTGGCTGCAGGCTGTGTGGGGAAAATAAACAAAGAACAGTTCAATCATTTGCTCTTTTGTGTGGAACTTTGGAGAAATTGTGTTCTCCAGGCTTGGACATCTGTCTTGTAGAACAAGAAAAACTTCCTGTCAAAGTTTGATTAAAAAAAAGAAAAAATTCTGAGAAACATGATTTGCACTGAAAGTGTCAAATTCTTTTGTGCTACTGCTTAGATTATGTCGTAACTGAGAGAATATATTTTCTCCTTTCACTGTTGGCTTCTTTTTTTCATTACTTTTACATGTTGCTTTCCTTTCTTAAAGTATGCCATCAAGTTAGAGTTGCCCTGGAGCAACAAAAATTAATGACGACTTCTTATCTCTCTAACATAATCCATTTGGTGGTATTTCTTGAATTAGCTCCCTGTAATAACTTCTGAAAATGTATTTGGCATATTTTTCATCTCTAATAGTAACTTTTAGGCACAGAAACACTTCAAGGTAAGGAAAAAGGAGTCTTTTTTTAACCTAAACATCCACCTTAACCTGTTCAGGAACCCATCAGCTATTATAGGATGAGGGCCATTGTTTTTGTGCTTCCAGTGGCACCAGCAGACACAGATTTAAGGGTTAAATCTATATCAAGTAACGCAGGCGTAACCCTGAGAGACAAGCCACCAATCACGCTCTGTAATCCACAGCTATCGATTTATCTTCAGAATCCATAACTGACCTAACAAGCATTTCTTTAAAATGAGGGCTGGAACCAGAGCACCTGGATAAAACCCACAGAGGCACAGTGGCTCTATAAAGAAAGGTCTCAGCTGACTTGGATGTTCAGAACCATGACGTTTTTTCTGTGAGGTGAATGCTAATCACTGCAACACCACACTGCTCACGGTTAATGCAGATTTTTATTTTTAAAACTAAGCTAAGATAAACTGTCAAGAGTTCATCTTAGCTAAGTTTCAAGCTTTCAACATTCAAGCCTTTTCAACTTTCTCTTTTCTTTCCTTCAACAAAAACTGGGCAGCTATGGCTCAGTCACACTAGCTGGTGGTTGCCTAGTGATTGTGAGGATTTTTTTTGCAGTTCAAGACCAATTTGCAAGTAGTTGCAGCAACCAATTGATCAGCAGTTGATTGCACAGATCATCTGTTGGGAATCAATATGCCTCCAACCTGACTCGGACAGACTGTAATTACTCTCAGACAGATTGGTGTTAACAAATAAATGCCTCCTACTTCATAAATGCAGACAGATTGCCAACATGTTGAAATTAATCTGAGTCAGATTCTGCCAATGAGCCACTCATCTGACACATACTGTATGTGGGCACTCTTCTCCACCGGTTTCCAGCTCACTGTATTCTGGTTATTTCTGAACTTCTGTTTTAAATCTACAAGGTTCTGTCAAGAACTTCATTATAACTTAATTATATGTAGATGGCGTCAAAGTTAGGATTTTTGCCAATTTCTCAAAGGTAATCTTTGTGTTATTACAAACAGATCGCATGCAACTGCCAATTTGCCCCCATTCACTGACAGTGTTACTCCCCTCGAGTCGTAATAAAGCTCAACTTGTTCCTTGTGTTTTAACTGACATTTATTTCGGACAGGAGGATTCTTCGACATGCCTTAACTTGTAATGATGTCCAACCACAGCCGATACAATGCCGTCAGAACTAAAAAGAAATACAAACTTAAATGAATATTCTTAATAAAGCCCCTAAGCATTATATATGGCGAAACATTCCAACAAAACAATCAATAAAATACACATTACACCTCACACTGCGGTAATTGCACTAGAATATCACGCAACACTAGCATATTTACATACAACGAAAATAAACAAAAGAAAACATTTACCTCATTGGCCTCACTCAAAGGGAATAAAACTTTAATCCTTACATCGTGGGGAGGTCCAAAAAAGGCACTCTTTTATTTATCTTACTATTTACTATCTTACTGTGGACGTGCAAACCTCGTGGCTCGTCTCAATTAGCTTGCTGAGTGTGCCAGCCAAAAATACCCTCTTAGCAACAACAGACGGAACTATAGAAAAGGTTCCTATCTAATTGCACAATTAGTAAAAATAACACATTTAAACATATAAATCCAATGAACAAAACATGAATTACTATTGATTTATTTCTTAATATTTCAACTACTAATTGTTTCAACCTTACATATCTAATAAAATGAACTTAAATGCGAGAGTTGCCTATGACGGCAGCTACACTCCCACCAAATCACTTGTGATTTCCACCTATGAACTTATGAAATGTAAACTAATCTGCTTCTAATAGTGTCACAGTCTTGTGTATAGGTCTGTCAAGTAGAACTGGTTTACTCAGTCTCTTTCCATGGTCATCTAACAATGAGTCACTCATTAACAGTTGTACTTTGCGTATACATCCATCTTCACTCGGGTGTATGGCAACAACTTTGGCCAACTTCCAGTCGTTTCTTGATGCTTGGTCATCTTGTACGATCACTATGTCATTGATCTTTGCATTTCTGTTTGTTTTGTGCCACTTTTGTCTTTGTTGTAGGCTCAATAAGTACTCTTTCTTCCATCTGTGCCAAAATTCATTGGCCAAGTACTGGACTCTACGCCATCTTTTGCGAAGATACAAATCCTCCTTTACAAAGTCTCCTGGTGGTGGCAGTATTACTGACGACTTCATGGTCAACAGAAGATTAGGTGTAAGTGGCTGAGGTCCAGTAGGATCGTTGAGTAAATGTGGGGTGATAGGTCTGCTGTTAACTATCGCCATCACTTCATAAAGATAGGTTCTTAGAGATGAACTGTCCAATGATCTGGATGACTGATCCAGAATGGTTGTCAATACACTTCGGATCGTACGAATTTGCCTTTCCCAGGCTCCACCCATATGACTGGCAGAGGGAGGATTCATCACAAACTCACAGCCTAGCTGTTTCAAACTTTCCTGATCCATTTCCTTTACTGCTTCCAGAAACTCACGTCTGGCTCCAACAAAATTGGTGCCTTGATCTGATTGCAACTGACGTACATTCCCACGCAAAGCGATGAAAGAACGCAGTGAGTTTAGAAAAGCGTCGGTTGACATATCATCAAGTAGCTCTATGTGCACCGCACAAGAGCATAGACAGGTAAACAGAAGCCCGTAACGCTTCAGTTCTTTTCTTCCTTCTTTAATGTAGAATGGGCCGAAACAATCCATCCCACAATACGTGAAGGGAGGGGTGGTCTCCATTCTCTCACTTGGTAGGTTTGCCATCTTTTGATCTTCTTCTCGACGTCTGAATTTCCTGCACTTAATACAGTTGTAGATAAAGGATGATACTGCTTGACTGCATCCTAGTATCCATATTCCGTTCGATCTCAGCTCATTTATCGTCATGCCCCGTCCTTGATGTTTCACCCGCTGATGATAGTGATCAATCAGTAACTTTGCGATATGGCAAGTCTTTGGTAAGATGACCGGGTGCTTGACGTGTGGCTGCAATGTAGAACGCTCTAATCTACCTCCCACTCTAAGAACACCCTTCTCATCCAGGAAGGGATCGAGTCGATAGAGTCTATTTGTTCTGTCCTTGGGTAGATCCTTTCGCGTTTGAAGTGCCTTGATTTCCTTGCAGAAGATTGATCTTTGTACAATGGATATGACTTTAAGCTCGGCTTCTGTCCTTTCTTCAAGGTTAGTCTTCAAGGCTTTATTGCTTCTCCTTTCCAAGCCCTTAAACTCTTTCACAAATCTGAGAAGTCTTGCCATAGCTTTGACCAACCTTGACCAACTGGAGAATTTCAGAAAACGTTCTGCCAAAGAATTTGTTTCTGTAGTTGTATGGAGTACAACAACTTTGCGTACTTCTGGATCCTCTGCATCAAGTTTCCCCACCGTGACTTCTTCGTGGGGAAGTTTCTCTTGCCAAAGAAAACTTGGACCACTAAACCAGTTGGAGGTAATGAGGTCTTTGGCCTTCAGTCCGCGCGAGGCATGGTCTGCTGGATTGAGATCTGATACCACAAACTTCCATTGCATCGGTTGAGTGCTTTCCTTAATACGCTGAATGCGATTTGCAACGAAAACATGGAAACGTCTCGCATCGTTGTTGATATATCCCAAGACAACTTGAGAATCTGTCCAGAAGAATTCTTGAGCATCTTCTAGCTCCAACTCTGCTTTGAGCATGTCACTAATCCGCACTGCTACAACTGCTGCAGACAGCTCCAATCGTGGCACCGTAGTAACCTTCGTGGGTGCTACTCTGGACTTGGCAAAGACAAGAGCGCAGTGGACTTGTCCTGCTTCACTGACAGCTCTCAGGTACGTACAAACACCATACCCTGAAACACTTGCGTCTGAGAAATGGTGAAGCTCGTACTTCTGAACTGTTTGAAAATCTTTTGGCACGTAACATCTGTCAATTTTGACATCTGCTAGATTTTTTAGATCCAACAACCAGGACTCCCACCGTGACTTCAGATCGCTTGTGAGTGGTTCGTCCCAATCTGCTTTCTCTCGACACATTTGCTGTAGTATCTGCTTCCCAAGTAGAACAAAAGGTGCCACAAAGCCAAGTGGATCGTAAATAGAGGCTACTGTGGACAACACTCCTCTTCTGGAAAGTGGCTGCTCGTTCACAACTACTCGAAACTGGAAATAATCCGAGTCGATGCACCATTTGACACCTAGGGCTCTTTCAATTTGTTGCTCGCCCAGTGACAAGTCCTTTCTTACTGTTTCTGCACAATCTTCTTCCGGTAGCGAATTAAGCACTTGCTTACTGTTTGAAACAAACTTGTGAAGTCGCAAGCCTCCTGTGCTGCAAAGTTCCTTTGCTTCCTTCACCAAACGAATTGCCTCTTCTTCTGAGTGGAAACTGATAAGACTATCGTCCACATAAAAATTTCGCTCAATGAATCTTATGGTAGCTTCACTGAACTTGCCTTGACCTTGTGCAGCAATATACTTGAGACCAAAGTTCGCACGGGCAGGGGAAGAAGCAGCTCCAAACAAGTGTACACGCATGCGATAGACAGATGGAGTAGAGTTGAAGTCTCCATTGTCCCACCACAAGAAGCGAAAGTAATTTTGATCTTCTTCTCGGACTCTGAATTGATGAAACATGCGCTCAATGTCGCACATCACTGCAACTGGACCTTTCCGAAATCGGCACAGGACCCCCACTAGAGAGTTGGTTAACTCTGGCCCTGTAAGCAGGTAGTCGTTCAAGGACACCCCTCCGTACTTTGCTGAACAATCAAACACCACTCTTATTTTGCCAGGCTTTTGAGGATGATACACTCCATGGTGTGGAATGTACCAGGCAGGGCCTTTGTCCAGGTCTACAGAGGGAACTCTTTCTGCATCACCACGCTCTATAGTCTCTCTCATGAACTCTGTGTAGTCTTTGTTGTATTGCTTGTCCTTCTCAAATCTTCTCTTCAAATTTTTGAGTCTGTGTTCTGCACAGCTCCGGTTGTTTGCCAGACTTGGTCTGTCTTCCTTAAATGGCAAAGGTAACTCACAGTGTCCATCTGCTTTCATCTTCACTCCTTCTTCCATTATGGAGATGAACCTTAAATCTTCTTGTGAGAAGTGTGAATCTTCCACCTTTCTTTCATTGAAGTCGGACTCGAGCACTTTAATTACATCTGCAGATGTGACCACCTCTTTGACTTGTGTGCGACAGACGTATTGCACTTCTTTGACCAACTGCTCAGCTGACTGATTGGGTGTCACTTCCTTGACAATGATCTTGTGGCTACATCCTATGGCATCCCCATAGTCAACACATGGATTAGCTCCTCCAACTATTGTCCAGCCAAGGTCTGTTCTTTGGGCAAAAGGTTCATTATCTTTTCCCGCCACAACTTCTCTGGGTACCAACACTTGTGAACAATTGTAACCAATGAGCAGGCCTACGTCACATTCAATCAGTGGAGCGATTTCTTCAGCCAGGTGCTCTAAGTGTGGCCACGCTCTTGCTTTGTGTGGGAATATGACTCAAATTCGCAGGAATAAACTCTCTTGTGTATGTCACAGGAAGAGGAATTCTCCTTGAAGAAGAGAAGCCTCTGACCTGTAACCCAGACAGCCTTTGACTTGGTACTAATCAAATCAAATCAAATCAAATCACTTTTTATTGTCACATCACATGTGCAGGCACACTGGCACAGCACATGCGAGTGAAATTCTTGTGTGCGAGCCCCACAAGCAACAGAGATGTGCAAACACAACAACACAAACGAGCAAAATACAAGAATGGCCAACCTGAAACTAATAAATATATGTACAATATATAATAGTGTATGCATTTCTGGATGTGTATACTAAATATTTTCCTACGTGTGTGTGTGTGTGTATACACATTTTTACAAATTAAATAGTAAAAAAATAAAATAAAATAATAATAATAATAATAATAATAATAATAATAATAAAATATATAAAATATACAGAGTTGAATATGTGCAAAACAAGTGGCATTTATATACAGTGTGGAGTGCATAATGTTGAAGTTCCAGTAGTGAAGCTGAGGTGTCTATGACGTGTTCAGCAGTCTGATGGCCTGATGGAAAAAGCTGTCTCTCAGTCTGCTGGTACGGGACCGGATGCTGCAGAACCTCCTTCCTGATGGAAGCAGTCTGAACAGTTTATGGCTGGGGTGACTGGAGTCCTTGATGATCCTCCCCGCTTTCCTCAGGCACCGCTTCCTGTAGATGTCTTGGAGGGAGGGAAGCTCACCTCCAATTATCCGTTCAGAGCACCGCACTACTCGCTGGAGAGCTTTGCAGTTGTAGGCGGTGCTGTTGCCATACCAGGTGGTGATGCATCCAGTGAGGATGCTCTCAATGGCACAGTGATAGAAGGTCCTGAGGATGCGGGGGCTCATGCCGAATCTTTTCAGTCTCCTGAGAAAGAAGAGGCGCTGCTGGGCCTTCTTCACTGTTTTGTTTGTGTGTACTGACCACGTAAGATCCTCAGCCAGGTGTACGCCAAGGAACCGGAAGCTGCTCACTCTCTCCACAGCAGCGCCGTTGATGGTGATGGGGGTGTGTACTTCTCTGCACCTCCGGAAGTCCACTATCAACTCCTTTGTCTTTGCGACGTTGAGGGTGAGATGGTTGTCTTGACACCAGTGGGTCAGGGCGCTGACCTCCTCCCTGTAAGCCGTCTCATCACCGTTGGTGATAAGACCCACCACTGTAGTGTCGTCCGCAAACTTCACAATGATGTTGGAGCTGTTAGTGGCTGTGCAGTCGTAGATGTAGAGTGAGTACAGGAGAGGGCTCAGTACAAACCCCTGTGGAGCACCAGTGTTCAGTGTGATGGGGGATGAGGTGATGCTGCCCAGTCTGACCACCTGGCGTCTGTCAGACAGGAAGCTAAGGATCCAGCTGCAGAGGGAGCTGCTCAGTCCTAGATCCTGCAGTTTCCTGTCCAGCTTCGAGGGAACGATGGTATTGAATGCTGAGCTGTAATCTACAAACAGCATCCTCACATACGTGTCTCTCTTCTCCAGGTGTGACAGGGCAGTGTGTAGTGTCAGGGCTATGGCATCATCAGTGGACCTGTTGTGGCGGTATGCAAACTGTAGAGGGTCCAGTGAGTCGGGTAGTGCAGAGCAGATGAAGTCCCTGACCAGCTTCTCGAAGCATTTGCTTACGATGGGGGTCAGGGCTACAGGTCGCCAGTCGTTCAATGAGGAGATGGTGGAGGATTTGGGTACAGGGACGATGGTGGCCATTTTGAAGCAGGCTGGGACTACAGACAGAGAGAGGGAAAGGTTGAAGATGTGCGTGAACACTCCAGCCAGCTGAGCCGCGCATGACCTGAGGACGCGGCCGGGAATCCCGTCCGGACCAGTAGCTTTGCGTGCGTTCACCTTCCTGAAGCACTTCCGCACATCCTCCTCAGACACAGTGTGCGCACTGACGTCATCCGCGGTGCGCACACTGTCCGGTCTCATGGTGTTCGCTGTGTCGAATCTAGAGTAGAATACGTTTAGATCCTCACACAGAGAGGCCGTGGTCTGCGGTGTGCTGGTTTTCCCTCTAAAGTCTGTGATCGTGTTTAGTCCCTGCCACATACTCCGAGGGTTGTCAAACTGTTGTTCCACCCTGTCCCTGTACTCACGTTTGGCTGCTTTGATTGTCTTCCGGAGTTGGTAATGTGCGTGTTTGTAGTCCGATGTGTTCGCGGAGGCAAAGGCGGTGTTCCGTGCCGCCAGTGCCGCGCGAACATCTCCGTTAATCCAGGGTTTTTGATTTGGGAAGGATTTGACTGTTCTGGATGGGACGACATCTTCCACGCATTTCCTGATAAATCCACAGACTGAGTCTGTGTATTCATCAATGTCTCTGGCGGCCACGTGAAACATTTCCCAGTCCGCGTGATCAAAACAGTCCCGCAGCGCAGACTCCGATTGGTCCGTCCAACAGTGCACCGCCCTCCGGGTTGGAGCTTCCTGTTTCAGCTTCTGCCTGTAGGCGGGCAGGAGCAGGATGGAGCAGTGATCTGATTGGCCGAATGGGGCGCGGGGGAGGGCTTTGTACGCATCCCAGAAAGAGGTGTAACAGTGGTCGAGTTGCCGTTTTCCACGTGTGTTGAAAAGGATGTGTTGATGGAGTTTTGGTGAGACTTTCTTCAGGTTTCCCTTATTAAAGTCTCCGGCTGTGATAAACGCTGCCTCTGGGTGTGCGGTTTCCTCGCTGCTGATCGCGCTGTACAGTTCCCTGAGTGCACGGTCAGTGTCGGCTTGTGGGGGAATGTAAACAGCCGTAATAATCACTGCTGTAAATTCCCTCGGTAGCCAGAATGGCCGGCACTTAATCATCAGGTACTCCAGGTCCGGTGAGCAGAAGGATTTGACCGGGTGCACGTTCGCATAATCACACCAGCTGTTGTTGATCATGAAACACACACCACCGCCTCTGCTTTTCCCAGTAAGATCCTGTGACCTGTCCGCGCGGTGCACAGAGAACCCCGGCAGTTGTATTGCGGAGTCCGGTACTTTGTCCGATAGCCAGGTTTCTGTGAGGCAGATCACGCAGCAGTCCCGCATCTCTCGCTGGAATGAGATCCGTGCCCGAAGCTCGCACAGCTTGTTCTCCAGAGACTGCATATTAGCCAGTAATAAACTGGGTAACGGTGGTCTGTAAGTGCGCCGTCTCAGTCGAACCAGAACGCCAGATCTTCTCCCTCTGCGTCGGCGTTTGCGGCCTCCAGGGCCAGAGAACAAAGGCGTCTCAGGTGAGATGAATGGGGGGTCTGCAAACGGAGCGTCCGTGTTGCAAAACTTGAACTCCGGAAAGTTATAAGAAAGACCGTCTTTTATGTCCAGTAAGGTTTGTCGGTCGTACACAAGGAGACAAGTGCTGCTCGTGAAAAAATAAAGGAAAAGTAAAATTAAACACAGAAGAAAGCCGTTGCTTGGGGGAGCTCGCGACGAGGCTGCCATACTCGGCGCCATCTTGATTTACTAAAGTGTCTTTAGAAGACATTGTCGAGAGCCTTAACTGCACACATTCCTTCTCTGCATCCAGAGCATCTGCCTTTTCCTTCAAGACGAATGTCGTGTCACTTTGGCTATCAAGAAGAGCATAGAGAAGAATCTCATGTTCAGGATTGCTTGTTGTGGATAACCAAACTGGAATGATTGTAGATGTGAGATTACTTCTGTCACTTTGAATCACACGGTTTGATATTGCTTCACTTGGTGCTTCCTTGGGTTTGGTTTCTCTACTCTCTTTATTGCCTTCCATCTCTTTCATTTGTGGTTCCTTGTCACTTTCCTTTTCTTTCCTTTTCTTTGAGGTTTTGTCTCGTTCCTCATGCAAACATGTCGGGTGTTTCCCTTTACATGTGTCACACATCTTTCTCCTTTCACATTTCTTTGATTGGTGTCCAAAGCCTAGACATCCAAAGCACAGTCCCTTAGTTTGCACAAATTTGACTCTTTCACTCAAGACCTTGTCCATAAACTTCCTACATGTGTGAATGCTATGATTTGAGTTTTCACAAAACACACATTTTTTTGTGTTGGACGTCTCTTCTGCAGCACTCACTAGCACCTTTGCTCCAACACTTCTTGTCTTGAAAGATTTCATTTTCTCTGAGTCACCTGCTTTGAGTGCATGAAGCGATGTTACTGGATTGCACGCAATCTTGGCTTCTCTCGCAATGAAGTCAACAAAGTGGCTAAATGTTGGAAAAGAACCATCTTGTTCTTCAATTTCAATGACCTTTCGATTCCATCTTGCTGACAACCAATCAGGTAGCTTGCTTAGCATTCTCTGATTCTCATTGCAGTCATTCAAAACTTCAAGACCTTTAACCTGAAGCATGGCCGCTTCACATCCTCTGAGAAAATCTGAAAATTCTCGAAGTTCAACGCTATCCTTGTTCCCAATCCTTGGCCATGATGTCAACTTATCTCTGAAAGCTTTGGTGATTACAAATGAACTTCCATATATTTCCTCCAAAATGTTCCATGCTGAGTAATAAGCACGCTCTGTTCCCAACAGAAAATAACTCTCAACAGCCTTTCTCGCCGGTCCTCCAACATACTTGTGAAGATAGTAAATCTTTTCATTCACTGGGATGTTCTTTCTGTCTATCAGCATTTGAAACGACATTTTCCAATCCTTGTACTTGAGAGGATCTCCGTTGAAGACTGTAGGTTCTGGTACTGGTAGGCGACTTATGTGAATGGACTCAGCTAGAGCTTGGGCCAATGTTGTGGTACTATCTTCCTGTTTGCTTTCTCTTGGTTGTGACCTTAAGTTGGCTTGTGGCATATCAAACGGCTCTGCATTTGCATTAAGTTGCGAATGTGCAAACTGATTCATCGGTTTAACTGTGACATTTCTCCGTTTGCTCCTTTCGTGCAGAAGGTCTGATATTTCTTCATCTGAGCTTCCTTCGTCATTGTACACTTTCAAACGTGCTTTAGCAGCATTCATTCTCTTTACTGTTTCTAGCCTTTCAAGCTCTCTTCGCTTTTGCTCTAAGGCCTTCTGTTTCTCAGCATTCTCTGCTTCAAGGATTTCAAGTGCCTTTCTTTCACTTTCCAATTCCTCCATAATCTTCAGAGTTGCTTCAGTAGCCGCAAGCTCTGCAGCTGCTTCTTGCCTCTTTACAGACAACTTACTTGAGCTTCTTGATTGCCTGCTATTCGAACCTTTGGATCTTTGAGAGGCGGCAGAATTGAATGCTGATCCTATATCACTCCAGTGAACCAATCTCTCAGAAAGTTCTTCGTCTTCTTCTGCTGCTAATTTTTCTTGAGCTAGCTTTATCATCTTTTGAGAAACCGCATCACAGGTGTCCACTCTGCGGCGAGTGTCTGCATCAGGAGTTTCATGATTGCGCAGTTCATCATAAACTTGTTTCACTTCTGCCGAGGTATGTTCAACTCGGCCGATAAGCTCTTTAAGTTTTGCACTAACAGGTTCTTCAAGTGCCTTTTTGCCTTGTTTTGCAACAACTTTCCACATTTCATAACTGACTTTGAAGCGAGCTTGAAGCTTGTTCACCTTTTCATCATGTAGTGCTTGGCCCCTTTCAGTGAACTTCTTAACTCTTTGACTTTTCCTCAAACTTCCTTCTTTAGTAGCTTTACTTGTGCATGGTTCTGGCAAACTTTCTTGCTCTTCAAAAGCTTCTTGCTGCTCCACAGCTTCAGTGTCACAGCCTTCTTGCTCCATGTCACAGACAGTCAAAGGTATGATACTACACTCAAGTCACCTAGGTCAACTTAAATACGTGAATAGTCACCTTATGAAGCACCTAGGACCTTAAATTGCTTTACTTTAAAGAGTCAACTTAAACATATGTCACAAACTCTTAAACCAAAATAGTAAATTGCTCTTCACTTGTAGTAAAACAGAAAATAACCTTCAATGTCAAACAAAATACTATAATGTGACCTTTAAATATCTAATGCAGTCTTAAAATAAGCAAACCCTTATAATCAACTTAAACGTACCTTAATTACAGTTACTTAGCATAAACAACAATAACATGAGCTTAAACTTTTACTCCAAACCACCACACTTCCACTTTCATTGCTTGACAGAGTCCCTTTAAGATGAGCTAAAGAAATCTACTCTCCACATTTAACTTGTATAAACGTGTTACTTCTTTGTAGCTTAACCAAGCTGCACCGCTGGACTCTGGTTGCTTTATGAGATGTCTGTGTGTGTGTTTGAGCGTCTTTGATGCGTGAGAGAGACGCGAGCTTAATCACGTGACCCGGCGCGCTGTCGGCTCCGCTCCGCTCCCACTCGGCTCAGCTCCGCTCCCGCTCGGCTCCGGCAGACCTCTTTCTCCTTCTCTCTCCTCCAGCACGAAGCAGGCTGAGTTCTGACTGTTACTCCCCTCGAGTCGTAATAAAGCTCAACTTGTTCCTTGTGTTTTAACTGACATTTATTTCGGACAGGAGGATTCTTCGACATGCCTTAACTTGTAATGATGTCCAACCACAGCCGATACAATGCCGTCAGAACTAAAAAGAAATACAAACTTAAATGAATATTCTTAATAAAGCCCCTAAGCATTATATATGGCGAAACATTCCAACAAAACAATCAATAAAATACACATTACACCTCACACTGCGGTAATTGCACTAGAATATCACGCAACACTAGCATATTTACATACAACGAAAATAAACAAAAGAAAACATTTACCTCATTGGCCTCACTCAAAGGGAATAAAACTTTAACCCTTACATCGTGGGGAGGTCCAAAAAAGGCACTCTTTTATTTATCTTACTATTTACTATCTTACTGTGGACGTGCAAACCTCGTGGCTCGTCTCAATTAGCTTGCTGAGTGTGCCAGCCAAAAATACCCTCTTAGCAACAACAGACGGAACTATAGAAAAGGTTCCTATCTAATTGCACAATTAGTAAAAATAACACATTTAAACATATAAATCCAATGAACAAAACATGAATTACTATTGATTTATTTCTTAATATTTCAACTACTAATTGTTTCAACCTTACATATCTAATAAAATGAACTTAAATGCGAGAGTTGCCTATGACGGCAGCTACAGACAGAGTGAATCCATCTTATTGCTATTTAATCTGCTTCTCGTCCAAAGTCGTTCTAAAGACATCGACTGACTCCAAATGGTCACAGAACTGATCCTGGCCTTCAAAGCAGCCATTTCAAAGGCAACGCGATCACAAGTTCATTGCTCCCGGTCAGAATATGTTTGATCGTTCCAGTCACCAACTACCACCTTTCTGAGAGTGACTCTAGCAGTAGTCTGCATGCAGCCAAAGTGCACTCAGACATGGAGTGAGTGATAAACTGTCCCCATACTCATAAAATACAATAATGCACATCACAGTAATTGTTTTGAATTAAGTACAAGTTCTATATTTTACATGTAGCTATATGCATATTCTACATGTACAGTATACTGACTAAATTGCATAAATAAATTATTTAGTTCAACTGTATCTACAGTTCCAGCAAATCCCAACTTGGGGCACCCATATTTTAATAGACAGTATAATTTTTCCTCAAATTTAAATCCTTTTTTATTTTTTTAAAACCTCCTCACCTTTGAAAGAAATAGAAATCCACAAATCAAAGGCAGTAAAATAAACATTAAAAAGCACTAAAGTTAAACTACCACTGGTAGACATTTTCACGCCAACTCAGATACGGACACGCACTGTACAGCTCATTTGATAAATACATCATTCAAAATGGCCCCAGCCTAAAAATATGACTCATTGAATCATTTATGGGTTAACAATCAAAGTTGTTCTCCAGACATGAGGAAGCACAGCAGGAGTCAAAGCCTCAGAGAGCTGCCTCAGCGAGCAGCTGTTAGAGACGAAAAAGAACCGAAAAGGAAAGACTTAAAAAAGAAAATCAGGTTTTTACTCCCCATGCAGGGCTTTTATAATTTGGATCATTACTGATGTGGTGTCTCATGATACAAGACATTTAAGTTACAGCTTTTCGAACATGATGGCCCTTCCTAATGACATCCCACACTGACATTTTATTAGGCACAATATTCTCAAGTGGAAAGAGATTTTATGTGGCGCATTTATTTTTTCCATAAAAGAAAAAATAAATGTCAACGAGCAAGATTATCTCCATATTGCGACGGAAGATCTGGAACATTTACATTAATGCGTCCTTTAAAGATATTCTTTTCATAGAAAAAAGACTCAAAGTACTCAGGGGTTTTTGACTTTATTGTAAAAGGAAGATGGCTTAGGACAGGGGAGAGAAATGGATGAGGGCAGCATGCCCAACCAAGCAGAAGCAGAGAGGTGAGAATGAACCATAGCGCTGTGCTAATGTTGTCTTTCAACTCATTAATCTCTAGCTGGCCACGTCGCAAAAACAGAGCCTGGATGAGAAGGAGGCTGTAATCACACAGACTGAGCTTGCCAGTGGCTGACTGACCGTCCCTGGCCTCATGTATTCTCCATGAAATCCACAGTTTAATTCACGCATGCCAGCCTCAGCCCCAACAAACACAACAGCGCATGACTGCGTGGACGCAGAGAATGAAGACAGAAATAACATAGCCAGGTGAAGAACAAACCATTTCAGTCTTTGATTTGTCTTGCTATCCTGCTGGTAAACACGTGTAACAAGCATAATATCACTGTCAAGTGATTTCTTAAGCTAGTAGCATATAACAGAGTGGTTGGTCTTTTAAGAAACGTTTCTTTCTTTTGTCTTTATTTACCCAAATTAATCTTCAAGGCCTAAAAATCGTTTTAAACGCACAGGCAAAGCAGTTATTGTCATTTTTCAGAGTGTAGAGTTCTGTTTCAGTAAGTTAACAACCATATCCTTCAAAACACATTGAGAGCCCTGTAGAAGCAGAGCATACTCTGGTATTAATTTCGATTCTTTTTGTCATTCCTGTGTCTGAATTCCTGCCTTCTTTACCTGCTATGTGCAGGTTGATGAAGCTTCTGAATAAAAAAATGGCAGAGACATTTCAAAAGAAACAATATGTAAAATATTACAGAATAGATGCAAGTGAATTATGTTTTCTTTCCTCTCGCACTTGAAGTGCATATCACATCACCGTGCACGGTGTAGGACAAACAACTCTGGCCCCGCATTTATCTATACTAAGTGTAGGCTGTCAGTCTGCTGTTTGCCTCAGTGTCCATGCTGATTTACTCTTGCGGAGGCTGTAAATCTTTGTGAATAGATTCCAATAAGAGTTGATGAGTCAGGCAAGCTCACTTGTGTCTGATGACAGCTATACCGAGGTGAGTTGTTGAGGATATCCTAAACTTTTCTGCTGGTAAGTGATGCTGTTTTTGCCACTATTAGCCTCTGTTAGCTGCTATTAGCCTCTTTTAGCTGCTATTAGCCTCTGTTAGCTACTATTAGCCTCTGTTAGCTGCTATTAGCCTCTGTTAGCTGCTATTAGCCTCTGTTAGCTGCCATTAGTAACATTCTTTGATGTGGATATAGCATTGTTCGACTCAAAGACTTTCATATGATGAAAGAATACAATCAAATTGTTGATCAGAAGGGAAGTGGGGGGGGCCGCATTGGGTTTGTTTGTTTTTTTGGACACTCAAGCCTAACATTAGCTGGCTCAACTGTAGCTACATGCAAAAAATGTGATTAGGCAATGTCCATCTTGCCCACTGTTTTCAAGATGGCAGGGCTACATGCTTCCACAAACCAGTGCCCGTTCCTATTAATTTTTAATGGATTATTTAAATTAAAGTATTTAAAGTTTATGGTGTCAATTTGTTGGAAGATGTAATTGTACTCTAATCATTGCATATTTATGAGTACAACATAATTTTTTTCTATTTAATCGAAATAAAATATATCTACATATTTACACAATGGGGTAAAAGGGTTAAAAAGAATCCCTGGAGTGAGAGCAATCAGCTCCGGCCGCAAAGAAAATGGAACCAACATCTTTGGCTGGTATATTTCAGCAGTTGATTTTTGCTGATCATTTGTAAATGCGGTTCAAATGGTTAGGGGTGTACCTGCCTTTGCAGATTCTTGAACTTGCATAAATCTGGTTTCGAATGTACATCAAATGCTACTGTAATATTCATCATCACCAAATGTAGACGTAGAACAGGATGCTGTGAATAATTGGATGGTATGAAATCCTGCTTTTTTTTTCTTGGAAAGCTTCTCCATATTTTTGAATTTTACTCACAGAAGCTGAAATGAGGGGACTGATGTTTGGCAACATTTCCTTACAGGTCTTGGTTTTCCAGCAGGCATATTAAACAGTAAAAAGAAAAAAAACCCATAAACTTACACAAGCACTATTATAATGTTTCCATATAATTGTTAGCTGACTCATTAAGATTTTTCCATAACTGCAAGCAAGAGGCCAAGTCCAAACAATATAAAACATCCCCAGACTAAAAGTATGTGACTGAGTGTGCTTCCATATGCTACTGGCTATGTAGTTTATGTTACTGATACTTATGGTACTTTGTAGAAATTGGGCTGAAACATTCCAGAAGTCTCGTTTGATACTACCGTATTATGATTGTTTATATCACATCCACAGTACTGCACGCTGAAGTTCACTTCCCCCCAGCTCAAATGCAAACCATATGCAGAAGAGTATACATTCCATTTGATAACACATGGCCTTAATAGATCGCTCTAGGCAAGATGTCATACTGTATGATAGCAGCCCACCACAGTGGAGAATACTAGATCGTTTAGCTTGGGGTTGGGTAAATAGAGAGCTGCTGCTCGAGAAAGCAAAAGGAGAGGATGACCTGAAGAAAGGAGAAGAAGAGGCGCATAGGAGGGTTGGATTAATGGGAGGACAGCAGTAAAGTTGCCCACGGAGCCACTTTGCTGAGATAACAGAGTAGTATCAGTGCCTGGGGATGATGGAAAGAGAATCACTATCTGTTCCTGAATGCTGCATGAGTGTTTCTGAATGTCTTTTAAAAAATGCAGATATACACACATGCCCCTTTGACACCACACACGTGCATACTGCTTTCCATACATCCCATCACATCACGAGCTTTAAATGTCGTGGAGCTAACGGGATGGGACCACCACGGTTAGTTAAGTAGAGACATGATCCATGGCCTGATCACAGAGGAGGACAAGAGGTGAAATGGGAGAAGGGGGTAGCAGCAGTGAAAGGAGGCAGTTGTAGGAGAGAGAGAGACAAAAGGAAGGAAATCAAGAGGAAGAGGTTGAAGATGTGAAGTGAGAGGAAACGACGTCGTGTCTTCGGAGAGATGTTGGTGGCTTTTGAAGAGGACACGGGTGCTGCTCAGTCATAGTAAACTTCAAAGGCTCTTCATTAAAGCCTTGCCTGGAGACAGGTAGCCCCTCCCCTTCCCTCCAGCCCCCATCCATCCTCCTCATCCATCTTTTCTTCACTGTCTGTCTCACTCACTTTCTCCTTTTTCCCCCTCTGCCTCCAGTCAGCCATTAAAAACAGCAGGTAGAGAAGCGAGTGAAAGAGAAGAAGAGCGAGGAAGAGACAAAAGGACACAAGGATCATCCAGACGTGGCAGCAGAATACCGCGTCTGCCGAGCCAAACGGGCAATGTCTTTTCTTAGAATCTCTCTTCTTTTGTTGTTGCTCAAGCTCAATCAGCAAAGTTGTCTTGCTCGTCGCGTTTTCAGCTCGAGCGGTTGAGTCAGAGACAGATGAAAAGGTGTGCACAGGCTTGAGTGAAGAAGCAGAATAGAAGCAGAAACGAATGCTTCGGAGTGTTTGAAGCCCACCGTGGCAGGGCGATGTGTCACAATACTTATCAGCTGTCACATGAAAACACAGCGTTCTCGAAAAGTCAATCTCAGCGCTTAGGAAGAGGGAATCTTTCAAGTGTTATGTTCAATGTTGATACGATCATTAAAACGATCTCAAAATCAATCGATTTAGCATCACATATTTTGATTTGACTTATCCAAGCACAAGCGAGAAATGATGAAATGTGCATGTGATCCTCCTAATGCTTCAGTCATGCAGTGAACACATCAGGTCTAATCAATGTCATGATGAAATATACACCATGGTGAGGAAAAAGCAGCACAGCTGATCATTAGCAGGATGAAGACTACACAGACAGGGAAAACACGCAATCGCATCTGCAGATAGAAAGACAAAAGTGGCATGTTGCTTTAATTGGATATGCGGATATGCAGATGTGGACATCTGTCAGGTGGAATAGCAAAAACAACAAGTTCCCTTTGAAGGTAGAGGGGTGTCTGTCACAAATGATGAAAATGCATCCCTGACTTTGTGAAAGCAGTGACACTGAGATGTAATTTAAGGACAGAATGATAAAGCTGAATTGCCAGCAGTGTGCTTTTTGCATCACTAGTTGGATGTTCGTTCAGGCTGTCATGTACCTGAATTTTTGTTATAATTCAGGATCTGACTGTCAGTTCCTCTTATTATCAGTATACTAACAGTAGCATCAGTACATAAATGTCATTCATATAATAGATTATAATAATTTTATGTAAAAATCTGGTTTGTGTTCTGTGAAAAATATATTTGTATAAAGTTGGTTTACACACAATTATCATGGACATGAATGCCATCGTAATTTTTTTTAAACTGTTCTATTTTCAGGTTGGAACGATTGCATAGCGTATATTTTAATCGTTTCAAAAAACATGTATTGGGTTGCACAAGTTCCACTTTATTTAGCATGTTTTCTCTAAGCCACACATGGTCAAAATTATACACTCAACTAAAGCTTTTAATATGTGGTGCTGAAGAATCCGCTTTGTTTGACAGCCCTCATTAAACTGACGCTCACAAGAATGAGAAAGTCTAACCAAGAAGTCGCAAATCCAGAATCCAGATTTCAGCTTTACTGAAATTTGCAGTTGTCCACATAAATGAACAAAATCTGCAGAAAAGTTTACTAGTCAGGCAAGACAAAAATAGAACTGTTTGGTCACAATAACAAGAGGTATGTCTGAATTTGATTTTCAATTCAATCCAGTCTGTTAACACAAATTAAGTGAGAAAAGTGACTGAAGAAGAAATATTCAGTGCATCATGGGAATCCCCCAGCAGCCTAGAACTATTGCAGCAAAACTAAGGGAGGATTCAGGGTCACCTGGTCCAGCCCTAACTATATGCTTTGGCAAAAAGGAAAGTTTTAAGCCCAATCTAAAAAGTAGAGATAGTGTCTGTCTCCCAAATCCAAACTGGAAGCTGGCTCCATAAAAGAGGGGCCTGAAAACTGAAGGCTCTCCATTCTACTCTAGGAACAACAAGTAAGCCTGCAGTGCAAGAGCAAAGTGCTCTAATGGGGTGATATGATACTATAAGGTTTTTAAGATAACATGAGGCCTGATTCTGGATTTAAAAGGTAGCCAGTGAAGGGAAGCCAATATAGGAGAAATATGCTCTCTCTTTGGACAACTAAAAGTTGTAAAAGAAACACATGATAAATAATTCCATATTCAGCATCTCCATGAAGCCCAGTTTGATAAAGCAAAGTGAAACACCAACAGCAGCACATGACATGGTGCCCAAAATCATCACATGCTGGAAAGTACACACGTTCTTACACACATTAACTATATTTTAATTTATTAACTATATAATGTACTACAATATCAATAAAATAAAGTTATAATTAAAGTGAATGCACTCTGTTATGTAGAAAACAGAGCAAATTATAAAGAATAGCTGTATTTGCTGTTGTATACATTGTAGATGGGTGACTACACACCTGAACAGGAAAATTAGTATATGTGGGAAATCAATGATTAGTTGTAGTGATGGAGCATGGGGAAATAGAATCACTTAGAAATGAGTCACAATAATTTCTCTTGTAAGCTCCAGTAGGTTAACACACAGGCTATCATCAGCTGACTCATGCTGCTGCTGCTCTCTGTAGATTTACACAGCTGAATTCGACAAGGTGTAAGCAGATGTTTCATGAGCTATCACAGCTCTTTCCAACCCCTACACACTAGCTTTATGCTAGTGTAAAGGTAGAATTCAGTGTTTTTGTGTCTTTGCTACTTTCCAACTTCACTGTAGAAATTTCTCCTTGAATTCTGTGCTTATCCAGTCACCCACCGGACTCTTAGACCACAATTTCCAAATTAAATGCAAACAGATTTTCCTCTTAGTCCAGGTAAGTAAGTAACTTACATGCATACAAACAAAAATATTTATGATAATCTGCCTACAAAACTCCATCAGCCTTTGCTTCGTGCATCCAGATTTGACTTCAAAGATACGTCCTTTCATTTCTCTCTTTTTTAAGCAGATTTATTTTGAAATATGAGGCTTCATACAGCGCTGCAATGATTATAAGAACAAAGGCGGTTGTCCACCAGGTTTTCCTGAGTTCAGTGGTTGAAAAGTCTGTGATGAATATATAATCAAACAATATGAAAGATAAAAGAAAGACAGGTCAGCACGTTGTGACTTTACTGAACCTTTAAATTGCGTATTTTGTTGTAAAGCTGATTTCAACAGCTTCCTCCTAAAGTAAACTTTCCTCTCCCTCCGTGATCTTGCGGCGCTTCAGTTTTCACTTCATTTATGCTTCTCCACAGAATAATTTAAATCACTCTATCACATGGCCTTAACACCTCTGAAAACCATAATTAAACCATCACTGGAGCAAATATTACACTTCCAGAAAAGAGAGCGTTCCCAAGAGTTCTGAGCAGAAATTCATATGACTTTTCCTCCCCCGTAGCCTCAAATTTAATTAGGATATAATAGCTATAAACGTCCCCATCACAGAGACCCTAATCTAAAACAAAACTTCCATTTTCCCCCAGTGGACCTCCAATGAGCAAGCTGCATTTTAATGAAATGACGGTAATATCACGTTGCAGGCTATCGTCGAGGAAGATGAGAAGTGTGTGTCATTCCCTGTGAGGGTGCTCAGTTCACTGAAATAATTTTCCAATCCTATCAAGAGTTAGCAAGGTGTCACATTGGCATTCATTATCAGCTGGTGTTTAATCAAGAAACTCTGTGATTAAGTGACAAAGTGAGCGGCTTGTTGTTTCTCCAAATGAAGTTTGTCGTGTGTGTGTAGAAGGTTTTATTAGTCATTTCGAAATTGCATCAGTCAGTGTTTTCTAATAAGCAGTATCCCACAAGCAATCCTGCTGTTTTGAAGTGAATTTAAGCCAAGGGTATGTTTGGGATGCAGACTGAAATATCCTAACATTTATTGAATGGTTTCTATAAAAATTGTAAACAAATATTTTTGGTGCCCAGATGAGTCTTAATGACCGTGGAAATATTTTTATTAACTCTATGCTTAACCCATATAGAGGGTTGAGATTCTATATTTAACTATAATACACAGAATCTTGGTCCGTCTGTGTGTTTGTTTCTTTGTCTGCAAACTCCTCCTAGAACATCAAGAGCTGAGCAACCAAACTTGGCACACAGTTACATCTTAGGTCCCTGTAGTTTTTTATCCTAGTCAGATCTCATGATGTCTTAACGTTGCCTAGCAACCATCTAACAATAGGGGCGATCGTGGCTCAAGAGTTGGGAGTTCGCCTTATAATCGGAAGGTTGCCGGTCTCTGCCGTTGTGTCCTTGGGCAAAACACTTCACCTACCGCCTACTGGTGTTGGCCAGAAGGGCCGATGGCACGAGATGGCAGCCTCGCTTCTGTCAGTCTGCCCCAGGGCAGCTGTGGCTACAACTGTAGCTGCCTCCACCAGTGTGTGAATGTGTGTGTGTGAATGGGTGGATGACTGGGTGTGTAAATCGCTTTGGGGTCCCTAGCTGGGACTAGTAAAAGCGCTATACAAATACAGGCCATTTACCATTTAAAATGGCCTGTTTTTAGCATTTATAAACCTATAAAAGCATTGGATTATTTGTATTTCATGACAATACTGCATACAAACATCTACCATCACTATTTTTATTACTTTTCTCAATGTGGTTAAGTATATCATCAGAGCAAACAATTTTGCAGCTAGTTTAGGGGAAACGCCAGGTTAGGGTAGTATAACACAAACGTGACAACAGTGTTGGTCAAGTTACTTGAAAAAAGTAATCAGTAACTAATTACTGATTACTCCCCCAAAAAAGTAATCCTGTTACTTTACTGATTACTTATTTTCAAAAGTAATTAATTACTTAGTTACTTAGTTACTTTTTAAAAACACGATTTACAACCTGAAGAGGTGATAAAGTGATAGATCTTTCAGCCCAATTCTACTTTTTCTACATAATCCATCATACAAAATGTAATCAAATGGAAAAGTCTCTTTTTTTAACTTGTTTTATCAGTTTTAATCTTTTAACTTTATGCATCAAGCAAAACATTTAATTATATGCAACATTCTCTGACTTGAATAAATTAGTTTAACATTTAAACCTATTTTCTACACATTCCAGCACATAAAATAAAATATTTTTTGTGTTTTCACTCACTCTTTCAAACAGATGCAAGTAAAACACAGCAGAAAATAAATAAAGTCAAAGACTCAGCGGTCCTTTTGCTCTATTTTCACCTGTAAAGCAGGAGCAGGGTAGGCGGAGGGTTACCCTGGTGCAGGTGTGCATCGGTCAGTTGAAGAATCCGCGCGAGTGTCTCTGTGAGTTTCCCATCACGTCGTAGCTACTCGGTGCTTGCTCGGAAGTTTAGGGGTTTTTTTCGCTGTAAAAAGAAGTTTTCTTCCCACGCACGATGGACGCTAATGTTTTTGTCACTTTTTATGGAATCAAACTCAAAGTAAGGTCAGTACTTCCACACTTTAAACGCTGCACGCTCATACTCTCTCCCGCACTCGATATATTATCCATTGTTGATCTGCACACAGCTGCTGTCACCAACGTCGCACTTGCTTACGTCACTGTCATGAGACATTCTCGCAAAAAAAATCACGGTTTTAGTAACGCATAAACGCAGCGTTCCTACGGGAAAGTAACGGTAATCTAATTACTGATTTTGCAATAGTAATCCCTTACTTTACTCGTTACTTGAAAAAAGTAATCAGATTACAGTAACGCGTTACAAGTAACGCGTTACTGCCCATCTCTGCGTGACAAAATTACTAATCCAGCTATCACAGATTTAAAAGCATTTGTACACACAACAGTTCTCAACTTCATCACAGATTTACTCTCCTTTAACCAGCAGAAAGCCCATTCTCATTCCTGAGTCATCAAATACTTCCATTGTGTTAAAGCCACTGGAGTCTCGGAGATATGTGGGAGATTTCTTTGGTGCTGGCTCATGATGTACAAAGTTATAACAACAGCGAAACAGGTCTCACTCTCAGCTTATACCGTTACCATTTCATTAGCCGAGAAACGTACTTGTTAATACAACTACCACCACACCCTTTCCTCCTAATACCAATACAGTCCTGCCATTCTCAATCGTCAGTGCTATATAGGACTATGAAATTATACCTCCTAAACATGAGCATGTCAGCTTTCTAACTGCATAAAGAACCGCCATCCCTCTCAAAGCTGTTCTCATGGCTGCAGACTTGGTTTTGCTCACTTTGATTTGCAGTGTGAGAGTTAATACTCATTTTCATTGTTTGCTCTGCAGGTTGGTGGTAAATGGGATGAGAGCTGAGTGTTTGTTGAGAGCTTCCCAGATTTCAATAGCACAGCCTATATAAGTCTAATTCATGGCAGAAAAAACTGGGACAGCTGCAGCTTTTGGAGCTGAATGTTTTGGTTTTATTGGCTCCCAGTTGTTGAAAATGATCCATCTGCTTTGTTTGACTAAGCGAGGAGAGAATAGTATTTTCAGGGAGCGGTCGTCCCTCGGAGTGAAACATAGTACAAGATGTTTTGTTTGCTCACAAAAGTCTTAAAGCTTAACATAATAAATGAGTCCTAATAATCTCATTACTTTATATCACAAAGCCGTCTCTATGGCTTGAGTCATCGGAACATGAGGTTATTCCAATAAATCGGTGCGATCAGGAAATTTAATTGAGCGTGACAGAAGTTAAGTCTGGGTGAACTCTTAGTGTTATGGAAGAAGCTCAAAAAGTGTAGAAAAATCTATTCATTATATATATCTATGTGCAAATAAGATTAAAAAAACACTTTGCAACATGTTAAATCTCTCATAAACAACAGTAACAAACATGTTTAACACGTTTATCTTCCTACTTTAGATTCCTGTTACTCCTGAAATGCAAGCAAGCAGCTAAAATCCTGTTTTCTTCTTACCAGACTGTCATTCCATTTTTTTCCATCCCAAATGTGTTGTTCTTTATGTAGCAATAATGGCTTAGTTGCTAAATGTCTGAGCCAGACTCAACAGCCAACTTACAAAGGCACCCGAGTGTTGGACTCCACTCTAACAATGCACCAGCTCTGTTTACCCTTTTAACCGAGGAATTAAAATAGTCTAAATTCCCCACTGGATCATTCAACCTCCCTGTTATAAAAAGCACCATTGAGCTTCAAACCCTCAAGATCCAAACTACTTTTTTTTTTAAATTTGTGACTCAGAGCTGTAAAAAGTGGAACAATAATAATGGAGATGGAGATTAAGACACTCATTGTAGCAGTTTTCATCACGACATTTAGACATGATTTACCTCCTAAACATCTCTGAGCACTAAACCTTTGATCCTGAGAAGTACTGAGCTGAGCTCACCTCCCTCACAGTGGTGCATTACCCAGGCTCTGAGAATGCTTGGCTTTTAGGAAAGGCGTGCTGCTTGAGCCCCTTTGGACCAGTCAGACTTTAAATCCAGTAAAGTGTATTTACCAAAAGAATACTTAGTTTGACTTAGGACAGAGATTAGGATCTTCACTGCCAAGTTTCCTCATAGCAGCGATGACTAAATATAGTGGTTATATGACAGACAAACATTAAACTTTCCTTTTCCATCGTGATGGAGACTTATTTCTGCCCCTCTCAGTCCAGCCAAATCCTGTCCCACATGTCCCTCTAGACTTTCACTGCTTTAAAGCCACAGTTTTGTAATGTAGCAGTTAGATATTTCCAATTTGGTGATGCTGAGCAAATAAATCTATACAATAGAGCAGAACTGGTCATACAATGACTATGACTGTCACCTCACAGCACGAAGGTCCTCGGGTTGAATCCACCATGGGGCTTTTTGGATGATCTCCTGATGTCCACATTAATTCTCTTGAGAGATATAATCTCTCCAGCGTGTCCTGGGTCTGCCCCGGGGCCTCCTCCCGGCACATCTCACCCAGGAGGCATCCTTGTCAGATGCCCGAACCACCTCAGCTGGCTCCTTTCGATGTGGAGGAGCAGCGGCTCTACTCTGAGCCCCTCCCAGATGGCCGAACTTCTCACCCTATCTCTAAGGGAGAGGCCAGCCACCCTTCGGAGGAAGCTCATTTCCGCCGCTTGTATCCGCGATCTCGTTCTTTCGGTCACTACCCACAGCTCGTGGCCATAGGTGAGGGTAGGGACGTAGCTCGATAAATTGAGAGCTTCGCTTTTACACTCAGCTCCCTCTTCACCACGACGGACCGGTGCAGCGTCCGCATCACTGCTGCCGCCGTACCAATCCGTCTGTCAATCTCCGGCTCCCTTCTCCCATCACTCGCGAACAAGACCCCGAGATACTTGAACTCCTCCACTTGGGGCAGGAACTCATCCCCAACCCGGAGTGGGCACTCCACCCTTTTCTGGCTGAGAACCATGGCCTCAGATTTGGAGGTGCTGATCCTCATTCCCGCTGCTTCACATTTGGCTGCGAACCGTTCCAGTGCGAGCTGGAGGCCTTCACCCGATGAAGCCAACAGAACCACATCATCCGCAAAAAGCAGAGATGAGATTCTGAGGCCACCGAAGTGAAAGCCCTCCGCCACTTGGCTGCGCCTAGAAATCCTGTCCATAAAAATTATGAACAGAATCAGTGACAAAGGGCAGCCCTGGCGGAGCCCATCACCCTCAGGGAACGAGTCCGACTTATTGCCGGCAATGCGAACCAAGCTCTTGCAACGGTTGTATAGGGATCGAATGGCCCATAGAAATGGGCCAGACACCCCATTCTCCTGCAGCACCTCCCACAGGACACCCCGAGGGACACGGTCGAATGCCTTCTCCAAGTCCACAAAACACATGTAGACTGGTTGGGCAAACTCCCATGCACCCTCAAGTATCCTTGAGAGGATAAAGAGCTGGTCCAGTGTTCCGCGACCAGGACGAAAACCGCATTGTTCCTCCTGTATCTGAGGTTCGACTAACGGACGAACTCTTCTTTCCAGAACCCTGGCATAGACTTTCCCAGGGAGGCTGAGGAGTGTGATCCCCCTGTAGTTGGAACACGGGACCGGAGGGACTGGTCATAAAAGTATCTTGCTGATAATAGTGGAGGACCAAAGAAATCCACCACTATTGTCCAGACTGCTAAACATAAGCATACTAGCATTAACACAGTGAGCCTGTTATCATGCTAGAGTAGTATTTTCATCAAAGCACCATTGTTCAGCCTCAGAGAGACTGTACCGCAACTCTAGACCCTTCTCTTGTTCTTCTGATTGCTATTAAATTCGAGTGTTTGATGTGTTGCTCTGTTCTCAGAGCAACTTTATTCTTTTCTTTTCCCCCGTCGTGCTAAGAAATGAGCTTTAAGGCTAAATGAATATATATTATTATTTCAGTGTCCAAAAGAGTTTTTATGCTGGCCTTTGCTCATAATTCTGTGTCATATTTCCCTGTGGACAATAACATATATCAACAGAATTCTTTTTTTTTTCTTTTTATTTGGTACTCAGCTTTAATTTTAGGCTACACTTCTATAAACATTAGAGTATTTGCCTTTTTTTCCTTTTTTTTTTTTTTTGAAGGTGTACAGCACCACGTCGCCGAGGCTGCAGCTGCAAGAACTGAGACTGTTGAGACTGAGGCTTGTGGCAACAACAGCTATGACCAAACCCAGACAAGAATATAGACATTTCTAGAGCTGAAACCAAGACTTCTGCTTCATAATACTATAATTACCACAGTTTAATTTGCAGGACCCATGCTTGAATTGGTGCATTGTCCCGATGCAATGCAGTGTTGTGTCTGCTTGCTATGCTGCTGTACTCTGTGTTTGGGTCAGTGAGATGCTTTGTGTCGATCCTGGTCGGGCCCGGGCTTAGCATTCAGCCATAAGCTCTTATGAGGCCTGACAGGTTGTTTACCTTGGACGCCATTTCCTTGACGTTTCTGCATGGTTTGGCGCTGACTACCAGTTGATGGCCAGCAGCTTTATTGAATTAGCTCTGCAGCTATACTGGAAGAAAAGGGGGGGAAAGGAGATGAGAAAGAAAAAGGTGAAGAAGCAAAGAATGGGGGAGGGGTGAATATAGGACAAAGGGGTGGAAAGAGAGGGAAGGACAGCAAGAAAGGAATGAACAAAAAGATACGAGGAAGGACAGAAAGAAAAAGGGCAAGCAAAGAAAGAACATGGGGAAAAGAGTGGCACACAGATGGTTATGCCTTCTGTATATATTTCACTCAGTGTGTTCTTCCTGACATAAACACATAGTGATCTCTTACATTAACCTAAAGCAAACAGTGCATGAATTCTGGTTGCACTTTGACACAAACTTGAGACCAACAAGCCAAACACTTGCAAAATATCTTCAGCAGCAGACGGGTTGGGAAATATTTGCTACTGCATCAGCTTTAAATGGCTTCTCCCATTGGCTCTCTGCTCCACTACACCCTAAATGGCTCCTATCCTATTGAAATATCGTGTATAAACTCCCTCTGGGCAAATATCACATACTTTATTAGAACATACTGACCCGATTCCATAGAAAGGAGCGTGAAGATGAGCATTCGCTCAGAACAACATATCAAGAGCCAAAAGTAGCTATACATTTTACCCAGTGGACCACCCCTACTCCCACCTCATCCCCAGGAAGCAAGATACATGCACATGGACCCAGACATTTTACCACAATAACACACACACACACACACATATCGTATTTGGTCAATAATTAAAATTTAAAAAAAAAACCTAGCATGTTTAGGCGGAGGCAGGCACAGTTTGTTTCAGAAACACTGTAGTCACAGTGTCATTTCCAGAGCACTAGTTCCCTTAAACCAAATCATTTTGATAGTTTCATATCAACAAATGACTGTTAGCTTAGCAACATTTCTATTATTCATTGTTTGATGATTTCTTTTAATATACATTTTTGTTCGTCCTTAATGTTTAGACACCAAATATTTCCATTTCCTTAATTTGATTTGGAATAAATGCAGTGCTTTTCACCTCTTACTTAATCATCAAGATGACTACATTTACCTCTCTCGTAAATAAGAGATGAAAAATTGTTCATTTTTAATGATCTTTAGAGAGGAGAATTACATTTACTTGAACAGCACGAGGGTCCCTTGTGTTTTCTTTAAATCAGTTAATGAAACTAAAGCATTCCCTCCTGAGAGTTTTGTCAGAGGATGATTCAATCCCACTTTTTTCTTTTTTCCCCCATTCCACTCACGGAACCACTCAAGATGTGCAATCCTGTGGAGATTAATCCCCTCTGTTACTCTAATCTCCCTCTGTAACAGGGTGAGATTAGGGCACCAAAATGATATGGTGCAGCTCATACCCACATAAAGATTACTCATCTGCACACTGATAATCCCCTTAGACTTTAAGTAATGTTAAGAGAGTGAATGTGCTATAGAGTATTTTAAATGTGCAGTGCTCTATTTATAAATGCACTGGCAATTTTTTTTTTTAAATTGAGGGCAGCTCTGCTGTGGGGTATCTTGTGCTTCAGAGTAAGCCAGAAAGAAAAGCTTACCTTTGAATAATTAGCCAAATGAGCACTTTTTAAGGTAGTTAATGAAAGGCGTCTGCTTTTCAGACAAAACATTCAGTAATAGATCCCAGGAGAAGTTCTCGCTTAAAGATATTTATGAAAAACTGAAAGCAGATAAACTAAAAGCCACACACTTTTTGCCATTATAAGCACGCCAGATGCACCAGCAAGTTAAACTTCAGTTTTTCTGTATTTCAAAGGAATAATTTGGCCTACCAGTAAGTGGAGAGTTAGATGAGAAGATTGCTTGTCCTCTTATATCCATAATGTTAAATATGGACCTGAGCCAGGCAGCAATTAGGCAGCTTAGAGTAACAAAAAATAAACACGTGTTTTAAATTGTTTGTCTAACTGGTACACAAACAGCAGAATGTTATTGAACCTGAAGCGAGGCATTTGTTTTCTGTATCATTTGCCAAAAGGTCCCGAGAGAAACTTTTGCTCAAAGATGTTTACATAAATGTTAAAATATGGGCTAAAATAACAAAGAGCCCTCTGAAAATGGAAAGGTGCGATTGATATGGTTGACTGTATAACATATTGTGCTTTCTTTGTTTTCCGTTTATGTGTCAGCTGCCTCCCTTCACAAATCGACTCTCAACCAGAGGAGAGATAGTACTCAGCTTTCGTGACCTGCTATCAGGGACTGTTATCAGGAAGTATTGAGACGTTGATGCTCAAAGGTCATCGGCTGTAACCTATCCTGGATATCACAGGGCAAACGACAGGTTAATCCCTGGACAGGTCACCGGTCCATCACATGGCTCACACCAGTGACAGACAACCACCCACACGCTTTCACATCCACGCTTGGAGTCGATGTAGCATTACCACAGGCTAGTTTTCCAGCAGTTGGATTAAGTCATAATTCTCTGGCCTTTAAGGCTTAAAAAATTGTTAACAAATCAGCAGGTCATGCCTCAGTGGCTACATCCTTTTTTGTTGCACGCATGCTTCTTGAAGTTGGTGAAGTTGCTGGAATTCTGAGGATTGAAATGGGAAAAACTAAAAACATTGCTTGAATAACATCACAAACTTTACCAAAGTTTTCACTATTGGGAATTAATTTTTCTTATTACTCCAACATGATATTATTATGTATTGCTATTAAGTTTTTACACAGCCTTTGTCTGAGTGGAAACACAGTAAGTCTTAGAGGCACCATCATGAAAATGTTTGCAATTGCAGCAGATGTCACACTTAGATTACCGTCACCCAGCTAAACGAGCCAATGCTAACAAAGGCAATGTGGCTAAAGCTATGCAGAGCTCAGAGCCAGCACGAGCCAGCAGCCTCGGTATGAGCAATGAGAAGATCAAAGCAGTTACAAGCAAAATTACGGAGACAGCGGGGAAAACAGAAAATTCTTGCTTTCTGGTGAAGTTATAAAGATACTGGAAAATGACAGAAGTACATTTACTTTGTTAAATATATCTGTTGCACATGCTTTTGTTTTCATAAGTCATTTTCAGTTAATTGTTTTTACCTGTTACCAAAGCCCTTTATTTTTTTAGCCGTTTCAGTGAGAGAAGATAAACACCATTTCCCTCAATCTGCATGAAGTTAATTATTTCTTTTATTATGAAATTTTGTTATGTTTGGTTGTTCTAAACCATTCACTGAATTCAACTTTTGGTAATCCTTGGTGAATTTGTGAAATTTCTTTGCTCTTAGATATTCCATGATTAACTGTAATTTTTTCCAAAGTGGAAGCATTTAGGAAGGACAGCAACTCAGCCCTGAGCAGATCAGAACCATCTCTGTCATCATCAGCATGATAGTTGTGTGCCGGGAACTTCGTTGCATGAGTTTCCATGGCCAAGCAGCTTCTAGAGGTCTAATGTTTAGGAGACCTTGTACTTTTGTCCATAGAGTGAATCTTACTCAATAAAAAATATAGTCAAGAAAAAAGCTGATAATTTTCACAGAGGTCACGTGACGTGACGCCCTTAAAATTTGTTTGTCTAATAAGATATTGAATCTACTATCATTTGAGACAGAAAAACTCACTAAACTGTCATATTTGAAAAGCCGAGTAAATTGCCTGAAACCAAAAATCACTCGGTAACAAACAGCAAAAACGCCTAATTGCCTGTGAGGAGTTGCTACTATCGATTTGAAAATTCTTACAACCAACAGATTCAAGAGGAAATGGAATTTTAAAAGACGACGGCAAAAGCAGTTGGATATTAGGCCACAATGTTTATTCAGTAGTGTTGTTTCAACTTATAGGTACAATACTGTCAGCTTTTGTAAGACTAAAAAAAAGTTACCATTACAGTCATCCATGCTCACAGAACGCCAGTCAAGTCGCTTACACCCCTCCTCTGTGTACACACCCGACACGTGCTCCCGTTGAGCAAGTACATTTCCAAATGGTAGGCACTTTGAAGGTTTAAAACATTTGTGAATATACATTTATATATATATATATTTATATTTATTTTCTTATACTAATAAGTAATTGGACTCAAAGGTCAGGTCTCTAATAAAAAGGGGAGGTAAAAGAAAAAGAAAGAAGACAAAGAAGATGAGGAAATGACACGATGTGGCCACGATGTAGGGGAGTAGGTATGGGAAGTAAAATACTTTGAGTCTTTGGGTTTTTCAGTATAGTTCAGTAACTTAGGTCCTATTACAACAAAAGACAAAGGAAGCAGACAACAAAAAGGATCACAGAGAGACTGAAAGAAGAAGAGAGAAACACAAGGAATGGAGAGGTAGAGGGATGAACAGCTGCATGTGGGGGTGGTGTTAGAAGTTTAGACAATACTACATCTACTTCACATTACTGTACATCTAAAAGAAAAAGAAAAAAAAGGCAACTTCACAAACCTGCCTGACAAATAAATGTCTCTTAAGAGCAAGTTAATGCAGATGTATCATTAAAAGGAAAAGACAACTATGACTTGCCGTCATGTGACCATAACCTCCGTTTTTATTTGATGTAGCTACATGGCCATCCTACAGCAGCCAACATGTGGCATTTTAAAACACTTGATTTTGAGATGTAAAATGGCATCAAAACAACTTCTTTAGTTTTTAAACCTGCTAAACAACCTCACCTCTCAGAGAAAGCTCTTTAGAAATGTAAGGACTGACCAAAGGAAAAAAAAAATAGCCCTCAACATGGGTGTCTTGTCAAAGACTATTCCGATATAACACTGTTTTACATATTCTGTGCAGCCTTATGTATCTATGAATCAGAAACTGGGTTTCTCAAAGGTCTTCTGCTTAAGTATGTGCACTGCATGTGAGGATTGGGCCCCAGCCTCGTGTCCAAGAAGTAGCTCGCCTTCACTGAGTAAATCTTTGGGCCTAAAGTACCTACAATGGGACACAGACAATGACACCAGGCAACCAGGGAGGGGGAGGACTGACAGCTCAACTGGCTGTACTCTGTTTATAAAGAAGGTACGAGTGAGGTGATTTGGGGGAAAACAGAAAGACAGAGAGGAAATGCAAAGGTTAAAGTCTGCTAGCAGAATTTGGGTGCAGTCAGTAAACTTGAGGGACCCATCAAGGAGGAGGAGGAGAAAAGGGGGGGGGACTATGGGCCAAAAACACAAGAAGCCACGGAGAGGTAATACTCCCCCCCGCACGCACGCACGCACAGCTGGACAACAACAGTGGAAAGCAAAAGCAGTGAATGTACAAAATGGAAAGAGAATGAATTAAATAGAGAAGAAGAAGAAGAGAGGTTTGTGGATTTCCTTGAGCCCTGACATGTTTTTCTTCTTTTAAAGACGAATTCCTGCGTTTGGAAAAAAAAGAGAAAGAGACTACAGCGAGAGCAGAACATACAAATAAACAAGACATGATGAAACGCTCACACTGACCAAAAAACTGATGTGAGAGCAAATAATAAACATTGTAACCTGAAGGGAGAACATTTACATTGACCGTTAACAGCGTTAATATGAAGACCAAAGAGCTTCATTAAAACTACAAAGGCATTTTTTTTAAACATCAGAGAAAAAGATAAATTAACGTAATACACCTTTTAGAGATCAACATCAGACATGCTAGGACAAAAACAGAAAAAAAAAAGAAAGTAGGTTTGATACAGAATAATTATATTCAATTATTTCCACTTTTAATTTTTTTTTTCCTTTACAAATAACATACTGCTACAGTTAAAAGTAGTCAGTGACGAAAAACAGCTCCTCTGACAGAAAACAGAAGCGGTCAGTTGCCTCATCTTTACACATCCTGTTTTAATTTTTTTTCAGCCTTTTCAAATAATACACAAAATGTTTAAATATAGTCAGATGCCTTAAATGAGAAATGCTTGGTTTTCATTTCAAAAAAAAAAAAGAAGAAGAAAGAAAAGGTCGTAATTACATTACTCTACGCAAAAGCTTTCCTATTTTACCTTAATCAACTTTAAAACATTTTGTTGTTTCTCATGTTTAAGCAGGTTTTCTGTTATTGGACTGTGCTGTTGACAGTCCTTCGTGATTTTGTTTAACTGGTGAGGGGAGAGCGGGTTTTATGCATAAAACTCCTTGGTTGGAGCCTTCTGATAGGCTGCGCCGGAGGGTTTTCTCTCTCCCAAGTCATAGCTGCCCTCATCCTTCTTCCTCATGCGGTACACCAGGAGGAGGATGAGGAAGATGGCAAACAGGAAGCCAATAACACCACCTGCAATAACAGCTGAGAGAGGCAAAGACAGGAATGGAGAGTGAATATCAATGCTGGAAGTTCAAATCAATGTCGTGTGTGTGTGTGTGTGTGTAATAACACCTTAACTATGTCCAAAATAATACGTTTTAAGATTAATTGTGTCTCGATCATATGCAGTCAGTTACACAACTGTTTGCTTTAACAGCTGTTTCTGGAACTGCTGCAGCAAATTTCAGCATGAATGCAATTCAACAGCAATGATGAAAATTGATGGCTTAAATGTGTTGAAACCAGGCAACAACCCTCACGAATGATTGCTCAGACTAATGCGGTTACTTCACGTCAATGGAAAAAAAACTGCAACTTGTCTCAGGAGATACAGAGTCGAAGAGTTTCTTAACGTTTAATTTCACCTCTTTCAATATGTTGCTGAGCTTAAAATTTAGCGTTACGTTAGCAGGATATTCGAGCGCCAATCCTTGATTAGTGCACAGTCCTGTTGGCCCCGACTGCTGTTGGTTCAGCAAGGTTTATATTCCGTTCAGTGACTGCCGATTGAGGTTTTACAGGAAAAAGCCTGTGGCATTGGCTAGATCATCAAAAGTCAGGCAAATAAATACAGCGAGGGAAAGCAAACAAAAACAGGTCATTAACACCAAATGGGACGGTAAGGCTTTAACTCGATCCTGCGTCTGAACTGAGCAACTCAGACACCGAGCCAGAATGCAGTTTACATACACACCCTCCCCCTAATCCAGTATTCTTTTGGTACAATGTTAATGTTGTGAAATTTAAAACGGCCGGTCAGTTTACCTACCTAGGTACTTTTAGGCACACCAGCAACCACTTTATTAAGTATATCAGTGGCAAACTTATTAGTTGTATTTTATTAAGTATACCTCTATTCTATTATAATATTGCCAGCCACTTTTTTTTTTGGTTCCATTGCCTTCAACTTTGTTAGCCACTGCTAATCCTTTTACCTCTTTTTAGCAGCAAGCCTCAGACCAAATCCAAAAGAACCAAAAATTGCACTGCAACTTCACTAGAAATTGCATTGTTTTGTATTACTACCGTCTTGTACTAATTGCATTACTTGTATTACTGTATTGTATTAATATTGAAAGATATATAAAGATAGCAGAGATAGCTTAGAAATTTGTCTAGACTATTTGGGAGAGGTATTTCTTAGCAGCTACGATACTGAAAAATTGCAGGATGTGATTATGTATCCCAACAAAGAAAGCAGTCTCTTTCTTAAAGTGAGTATAAGACAGTGCCTTCCATGAGTAGGAATTTCTTGAGCAAATTTATTGATGTATGTAGCATAAGGAAGCGTTCCTCTGAGTCGCCACCATGACTGTGACTGATAAAGACAAAATGTGCTGGTCGGGCTTTGACCTGTTTTCTCAGACTCCTTTGCCATTGGTGTTTTCTGGTTTTGAACTAGGTACAGGATGTTTCGCTGTTATACTACATCATGTTTTTTGTGACTGCTTTTCATTTTTTAAGCTTGAAACAAATTTTTCCACCATCTGATGAATTCACATTTTCAGCAGCCATCCTGTATTATACATTAAATACATGCTGATCTGGAAGATGTCTCAGAAATATCCATTCAGGATAGTGAAATGCAGTTTAGAGATACTAGAAGTTAGACTTTCTGTGGAGGACACACTGTGCAGTGCACCAGTGGGCTAATAGCAGGCTACCATAAGGGGACTCTGAATGAAATCCACCCACCCTGAAATCCCTCCCTTTCAATTATGCCTGCATGAGGTTCCTTTATAGCTCCTAAATCTATTTAGGGTCTCTCCTGGTGCTACAATCTGCCCTCTGCTGCACCTTAGGTTTCCACTTGTTGACTAGCCCTGCTCTCTCAGGGGTAAAGACCCTGCTACACACCCAACTGCCGAGCTCCAAGAAGCAGTAATGCAATACAGAGAGAATTGTGAAAATTACATTATGGGCAATTATTTTTTTATAGAAGTCACAAGGGGAACGAAAAGTAATGAATATAATCCAGAGGAAGAGAAGAGGTGGAGAAGAGAGCAAAAGATGGTGGGTTTTTGCAGGGGTGGGAAGTGGGGAGAGGACCAGGTATATTTCAATTTTCTCAGACTTTATCCAAAGACTGCATGCAATAATATTTTTTCCTATCACGATCCAAGAGCAATATGCCAAAAGATGAAGTGAGTTGATCAGTGGGAGGGAAATGAAAGGAAAAGTCTTTGAGGCTGTCCTGATTTGTCCTTGTTGATGTTGTTTCTGCATTTTGCCAACACCAGATGGATATCGCAGCAAAGTAGGTGCCAATCAAGGTTTCCCTCAGACACACATGGAGATAGATACAGCATCAGAGAGCTCGGCGGTTTTGAGTCAGAAATATTCCTTTCCATCCTCTTTTATGTATTCAAACCGAGTAACACACACTTGAAACATCCACGATGGTCTGAACTCTGCAAGGTCCCACAGAGGAACATTTATGAAGCAGCTATTCTGGTTCAGGTGAGAGACTTCAGGGATAATATTACTGAGATTTCAGAGATTGTTTGTTGAAAATATGCTCACGTAACATATTATGAAGGAAGGCTGAGGGGATGGAAAGATAAATGACTACTTAAACACATGAAAGAACATAATGATGTTGAGGAACGTTTGAACAAACACTTTGGGAAAATAGGTATCTTGTTTTCCTAGACTTAACAAATTGGCACATCAAAAACACTGAAACAAATATGAATACTATATAATCCTACTCTCTGAAATTTAAGTCAAGGTTTTACAATCTAATGAGCTTGAATAAACAAAAATCAGTATTTGTTCCAGCAACTTTTACTCTTTGACACAGCCTGAACTCTCTTAGGTAAGCGTTGCATTAATTTCTTTGAGCAGTCCTCAGGAATAGTTCTCCAGGCTTCTTGTAGGACATTCAAAGCTCTTCTTTGGATGTTAGCTGCCCTTTGTTCCATTCTTTGTCATCATGATCCCATACTACTTCAATAATGTTAAGGTTGAACTCTGTGGAGGCCAATCCACGACTAATTGTGTCCCATTGTGTCTTCCTATGCAGGTATGGTTTTGAACTAACATAAAAGCTCTTTGGGAATCACTTTGATTGCGCAAAAATACTATTTTATGCATGTCAAAATGTATTATCTTTGACAGTTTTTGTAGATTCAAGTAACAAAATAGGAACAAACGATGCTCTGCCTCAAGATACAATTTAAAAGTGATTCTTTACTAAGTTGTCTGTTGTGTGGAAACAACACTGCTTCATCCCTCAAGTTAGGTCCCCTTTCTATACTTGAAGGACTCATAGGTCAGTGTTAAGTGGCTTAACAACAAAAAACATTCCTCTGAAAATGGTCACATACAAGCACTGGGCTTAAAGTGACACACAAAGCAGCCAATGTTCAAATACAAGCTTTGAAAGACCATCAGAAAACCTTAAGAACTATTTCTCAAGACCACTTGAGAAAACTCCCCCCACCCCCAAACCAAAAAAGTCTGTCTCCTTGGAAGCAAAATAAAAAGAAAGACTCAAGACTTTTGCACAGCACTGTATATTTGGTTTGGTGTCTGCTCTGGCATACTACGACACATACCTGCCAACACCTCCGTCCTCTGGAAGAGGTTTTCAGTGTGGACCTCAACGGGATTTGGAGGTGAGCCGGGGGTGCTAGTCGTGCTAGTCCTCTGCGTGTCCTCTGTATCTGGCACTGGTGCCTGGGCGAAGACAAGGTGGGGGAAGAGCCAAAAGAAAGTTGTTGATTTTTTAAAAAAAGAAGCTGAAAAATTAAGGGCAAGCTTATTTACTGCTAACTTTCACATTCCATCCACCTATAGTCCTTTTTTGCTTTTAGAGGATGTGGGTACATATGTTTTTCTTGGCATGATGGCCAAATCCATTTGAGGTTTCATTCCCAGATGTAAAGAATGTGTTTAATATTTTTGGAACTTTTTTGTTTCCTGCTTTGAACTTTTGATAAATGAAAAAGACTGATAAAAAGCTCAAACATGTCCAATATTTTTTATTATGAAATTAAAGCCAGCACCCATTTAGCTTAGCTTCACATAAAGAATGGAAACAGCTGGAGGACCAAGCAAATTATTTTATCTTGCTTAAGAGAAAAACTGATAGTTAAGGGTTTGTGTGTACAATTTCTGATTCCTTGAAACCTTACAGTGTTGGCAAAGCTTCTAGGAAAATATACGATTTCAGAGGTAAGCACATGTTATTGTAGCGTCTGGTAATCAGTCTATGCTGTATATTAAGCTTCACTAACTAGCTGTTGCTTTAGTATTAGCTCAGACACATGAGAGGTCATCTAACTAATGTGTGCATTTTCCCAAATAGTTACCTTTTAGAGGAAAAACAAATTTTTAGTACGGCTGTCTACTCAAAAATTGAGGCGGGGCTAAAATGTAATCTGGCCAGTGAAATCTAAAAATGCTGAATAAAGATGAAAATGTAACAAATCCAGATATTCCAAAGAGATTAGTGGAATCCCCTGGAAAAGTAGGCAACAAAAACTGAGCCAGTGACCCCAAGGTTTTTTTTAAACATGTAGAAAACTAGGCAAACTATTTGGGCCCATGTATTTTTTCAAACAACAGTAAGAAGTGTGCAAGGTGCCAAAATGGAAGTGAGCCAGCACGTTTGGCCTAAGACAGGACAGTGGCAAGAGGGAAAAAATGGAACATGTCCAGGTAGGCTTAGGGAGTTGAGACCTTGACGACTAATCCCAAACAGATGTAGTATCCAGCATGTTACAGTAAGAGTGCAACACAGAAATGAAATCTAGGATGCTTCCAGAATATGTGCTTATGTCCAAGAGAGATGTAATCCTCCATAATTTGCAATGGGGCAAAAACAGTGAGATCTGACATGAGCACTTGATCTTTATCCTGAAAGCAACCTCGCAGCTCCTGGTATTATAGAGGATTTCATGGCATACTGGGTCAGCTAAAGACATACTGAGGTACTGTGTTACTCTCTGTTGAGTCATGACAGTTACAGATGAGCCACCGTGATTACAAATGACTGAGTCACAAAGTGGCATTATAAAATATAGCTGCTTAGAAAAAAAAATTGAGCTCATAGCAAGAATTTTCCACCAGCAGCATCCCTGGTGGTGTTTCTATGTATCCCAACAGATACAAACACTTAAGACATTTAATCATTTAATGTCTCCTTGAAGGAATAGCTCATTTTTAGGGCTATAATCTTTTCTGCTTCCTTGCAAGTACTTGAGGAGCATGTCTTGAAGCTATAATTAAACACCCAAACGGCATTTAGCTTAGCAAAGTGAGTTAAAACAATGGGAGTAGTAAATGACACACCTTTCCACTCAACTTTGATCACTCAAAGTCTCATTCACCCCACCATACACACTTTCATAGAATGCTCTTATCTACACCTAAGCACTTCTATCTAACACTCAAACACATACTCACACTCTAATGTTGCATTGGGGACAACTCGGGATTCAGTTGCCCAAGGATACTTCAAAACATGGACAGTTGGAGCTGGGAAGCGATCCACTGAGCCTCTGATTGGTATACGGCCCACCTTCCCACCTATACCATAGCTGCCAATCCCACCCACTTTGAGGCCAACTGCAACATTATCGTCTAAACTCTTGTCTGGTGCTATAAAAGTTCTATGGCACAGACATAAGTGACATCTTACCTTTGTTGTGAATGGTTTCCTTGGTATGCTCTTCCCGGATTTTTCTCTAACCGGGTCTGTGTCCATTCTCGGGGTGAAATCTTTTGTGGAATCCTGGGTAGGTTGTCCTACACTGGGCTCGATATAAACCATAGTGACAGTCACTGATTCCTCTATCGCTTCTTCACCACCACCTAGAAGAAACACGCATATCTGGTCAGTGTAATTCCTGCTGCATCCTTAATGGGAAGTTAGTTTCACTGGATGTTATAATACAGAATAAAATGTAAAGATTATGATATGTGGGTGCAAAGAGGTAAAATATGGATTTACATTATATCAGTATGTCTGGAATTACACACTTTGTCTTGCTTAATTTCACACTGGTGGAATTCATTTTAATGTATTTGCAGTTTTAATCTCCAATAGAACATAGAGTGGCAGAGCAGAATAATAGGATATACACTCTGTACAGTATTGAATGGGTTATTGATCACAGTCTGCGCTCCTTTTACCTACTCTGACCTTTTCTCTGTGGATTTATACAACTCTCTTCAAAAATAGAGTTACTTTTGACCAAGGAATGAGTGTTATAAAGGTGCTTAAGGCGAGCAGAGCAAAGAACTAATAAAAAAGACATGTAAAATTTGCACACTTGCCCACAGCAGTCTCAGTGACAAGGCAATCTTAATTTAAAATCGAGTGAGAGAGAGGCAGCGAACAAAGAATAGACAAAGGCGAGAAAGGAAGGTGATTAAAGAAAGAGAAGAGGGGGGAAGAAATTATGACACAGCTCAAGTCTGCTGGTTAATAAAAAAAACTAACAAAACAACTCAGAGCTCAGAAAAGTTACAAGCAGTGGACGGGAGAATGGATGTCATCATGCCTCTGAGAGATTACTTGCTAAGACTGTAAGTGAGCGTCTTCACCCAACTCCGTCAGCATGTGCGAAAATGTCTTACCTGAGCCAGACCCTGAGTTAAAGTCATCATCATCTTCAGGGTAGTACCCTCCTGAGCCTGTGTCATCCAGGTATAAGTCATCGGCCTGTGAGGGAATCTTGGGTGCTTGTGCTATCTGTAAAATAACAAGATAACAAGGAGTTGAAGACTCATGCGACTTTTTTATACATCCGATTTACTGCTGACATGCAGGAGTTTCACATAATCACGTATCCTGTTTTCACCCATTCACGAGCTTAAATCAAAACCTAGTGTCCAGCTTTTTTTATTTTTGTACCGTTTAAATCATTAGTAACTCTGCTTTTAGCACACTTTGGCTGTTTACTGTTTTAAATGCCAGAAATAAACACCTCCTTTGTACTCAAAACTGCTATCAGTGAAATTTCTGAAGAAGGAAATACAAAGACTAAAATAATAGGTTGCAGTCTTCACTGCGAATTAGGAATTCTCAACATATTAAACACAGCATATGCATAAAATACATTAACATATCACCCTTTGTTTAAGCTTAAGCAGCCAAGAATTACACTACCTTTAACGTGATAACATTGTCACAAAATTAGAGCCCAGCCAGTAAACAATTTTTAAGATTGATACCTTTTTATTTTTGTTTTATTTCTTTCCGACATGCGAAACAAAAAGATTTCCCCAACATCTGTAGTTATACAAATCTTATATGTAGTTATTAATTTACTTGTTACCAATCTGCTCATCATAAGCGCTGATACAGATCAATCATAACTGTACAGACTGGCATCGGCATCACTAGAACTAAACTGCTGGAGTAGATGACACCTGTTCTTTTTTTTTTTTTACTTCAATGAAGCACAGATGACTAACCAGTCAGAACATGTAGCTTCTCTCTCAGCATCATCGCCTAGACAACAGCCCAGTGTAGTGGGAATGTTTGTGTTCTGGCTTAATGGAGTGATTGGCTAAAAAGAACACGGTCTGACAGTGAATGTGTGTTTAGAAAGCACCTCCTGACGTGCTGTGTAAGTTGAAATTCTAACAGGAAATAAGATAAGAAAAGAGATTTTCCAGCACCAGGTGGACATTGGGAAAAATATCAGTAAGTGAGTATGTTAGACGCTGCTATGTACATGTTGTGTTGAGTGTGTGTGACTGGACTAGCTATAAATGTGTCCATGGCAACATGTATTAAAGTCCCATTCGCCAATCTGTGTTTGGCTGTCCTGCCCCTTCTTATAACAATAGCCCTGCTTTCAAAAGACCCCCCTATACATAGTTGCTGTGCATCTGTGTGTTTTGTACCATTTAGCTGGTTGCTACAGCTCCACGTCTGCCCTGAAGATATTTTCATGATGATAAAAGGGGGGAAAACAGGTTAGACTGCAGGAAATCAATTGGCTTGTCTCGAAGTCTGTTATTTTATTTCTTTTTAGGAAAATTGGCCAAAACCTCTCATTTATACCAGTTTTACATGTTCCGTGTTTGAACACAGCTTGTTTGAGTTGCTTGTTTTGGCTGCTCAGAAGTCAAAAATGCAAAGTATTTATCTTGTAGTGACAAAAAACACTTTAAAAGCAACAAACATTCAAGCATTTTGGCTTATTAAACGCTCTTACTTCTATGAATTAAAGGAAGCAGAGGAGACAGGAAAAGTTTTCCTTTCAGTTGCATTCCTGATGTTTCTCGGCATTTCCAATTACACTAAGCATTCTAACACATTGCTTTTAAGTCATTGTGTGCACATATGTGTTTGGCCTTTCTTTCACGACTCCACACAGTCACTCTCCATAACAAAAGAGGCAGGGACTACACAGCAGTGTGAAAGAGGATAAAGGAAGACAGAAGGGAGATGAAACAGAACAATACGTTTATCCATCTCTCCTCTCACAACTGACTTGTGGAAAAAAGGCCTTTCACCAGTGAACCACCTGATCAAAGAGCGAATTTGTTCAAAGCAACTTTATCTTAACCTTTCTTCTCCTCCAAACAGCCCCCTCCCCCACGGGTCCATAGGCCTTTATGCACTGGAGATATAGGCACAATAGACCGAAAGGAGGTAGGCCACAGATTAAATAGTGACAAAGACCACTAACGAGATTGAGGCCACACACACATGCATAAGTATACATGTTTTACAAATGTATGCAAGCATTCATAAATATTAATTAAATACACATAAGACACATATTAGAGTGAGCAATTGAGCACATTGTTAAACACTTGAATGAATAAAACAAAAAGTGATATACATTTTAGTAGCTAATTATAGTTTTTTTTTTAAATCTTGGGGTATAATTGTTGTTATATATTTTGTGATAGTATACTATATACACGGTAAAATAATTTTTTGTGAAGAATTTCAGCTTACGGTGGTTGCAACAAGGCTACATCAAACTGTAGTGACACTCACATCTCTCGAAAGCAGACAGGAAAATCTCTCGAGATTTTCAGACATGTAGAGACTTTTTTTCCCTTTTATATTTCAGACATGTAGGTACAAAACTGTGTAAACAAAGCTTTTGGATTAGAGTGGATCAACTGTGCAAGCTTCACTGCAACACAAAATCAGTGCAGATCGGAGAGGACGAAAAGGTCTGACCTCGATAAACTTCAGCGACTCTGACACTCAGGGAGACAAAGAAACTAAAAAGCATGCGTTCTTGTGAGTCTACACAATATAAACTTGATAAAGCTGACTTTATCACTAACACAGAAAAGTGTGCACAGACACAACAGGCCTGATAAACGTTGCTCTCTTTCTCTTTATCAATCCAGTGACATTTACAGTTTGTTTTCTGCTTTTAGCCCTTATCACAGGCTTTACGCTGACCCAGACATCAATCTGCTACCAGCTAAAGCAGGACAAACACCAAAAACTAGCTACCAAACAGATTTGCAGAAGCCCACTTTTTTTTTATTACATTGCTTCACTGTTGTGTTGCTGCTCTAGTCTAAGCAACAGTTACCTAAAAAGTCCCATAGTGCTGTAAAAAGGATTGAGTGCAGGAAGGGGTAGTGATAAGGATCTAATAGGAACTATCCAACTTAGCAACTTTTAGCAACAATTTCATAAAGCCATCTATTACACAGCAAAAGATCAATTTAAAGATTACTTCTTATAAACCCAGAAACCAATATACTGTCCTTTTGCTCAAAAAGTACCGATTAAATCAGAAAAATTGGAAATAAGTAAGAATAAGAAATAAGAAATCCGAAGACTAATGTAAAATTTCAGCGAAAAGAAAAAATTAGACCAGTAGTAATTCAGTCTATAATCCAAAGCAATATCAGTATACTCTTTTCACAGGGTGCTATTTACTCTGCTTGGTGTTAATAGAAGTACTGAATACCTGCCTTCTTCGGGTACAGTCGCGTGCACCTATGCCCTGATATGAGCCTGGTTCAATTTTTGATGTATGGCCATTAGGGCTGCCACAAACGATTGTTTTGATAGTCGACTAGTCACCGATTATTTTTGCGATTAGTCGACTAATCAGATCATCATCCATTGGACGTAAAACTACAGCTTATTGCACCAGCAGCATCTGCTCTTATATAACTATCATTAGCTTACAGCTTTAAGTGTTTAAGGTCTGTGCTAACTAAAAATAAAGACAAGATGATAGTTTATTAAATTTTAATGAAATTTGCAGATTGTTTCGGTGAAGTTTAATAAACTCCTTGCTATCTAAAATATAACAGGACACCGGAGTAAATTCTTGAGCATCTCACACTTCTGATAATCAGCTGTCTGCTTGACGTTTATTCAGCTGTGTAAAAACTATAACTTTAATCTCAGACAAACCGATTTACTCAGGAACAAATAAAATACTGAAAAAAGCCAAACAATAACATTTGTAAGTTATCTAAGTGACTCATATATCATGTTTAACCTGAGTAGCGAAAGACGGCGGTGGGTTTGAAAACGATTTGCCCAGAGTCCGGTGTTCTCACGGCTCTAGTGACCTAGCCCCCAGCTCGCTATGGAGCTAGTGGGTAACAGACGTCTCCGAAAACGTCGGAGCGCTTTTGAAAATATGCGGTGTCTTGATAAACTGAGCAGATATTTGAGGTTTACACAGCTACATTCTCGCCTGAAAATATGTTAAACGTTTATTTTGTGGCCCAGAAAGAATAATAAGAGTAATATTAAAACTAACTAGCTGCCGCCATTGTCGGAAACTGAGCAGGGCCGCGATGGGCCGCGCTATGAATTCTGGGACACTTCTTCTTCGGGGTTTAACGGCAGCTGGCATCCTTGTACATGCAGTGCTGCCATCTTCTGTTTCAGTCCGTTATTACACTCTTAAATCCTGCTACTTATTCCTGCGTCTTTTGGGATCTTACAAAGCTTCAAACGACGCGTCGACTATTAAATCAGTCGTCGACGATTTTGATAGTCGACGTAATCGTGACTAGTCGACTAATCGTGGCAGCCCTAATGGCCATGCAACGTCGTGTGATAGTATAGCGCAAAAGGTCTGTCTGAGTCTCACTGCAGCAGCAAGTCAAATTGGTGTTAGTGGAGGCGATGCCTTGTACTTTAATCCAGACCATGCCCACACTGACATTACTAATCTTTTGAACTTTACAACGAGAATATTTACTTTTCTGAGAACCATAATCTTTCCGTTACAAATAAAAAGTTGGCCTTCTAAGAAAGAAGTATTCAGTTATACATTCCTTGTTGCATCGTGTAGTATAACCAGTACCCTGTGAAGGTTGGCACTGCCACTAAAGTAAACAGTTGTGGCTTCAGAGGTTGCTGTTCATCAAGAGTTATAAAATACTTGACCCTTTACACTAACCAAATGTAGGTTCAATACCAAACCATAGAGCTGCTGGCTTTTTGTCTTATTCATTTGAGAGAAAATCGGCTCTGTCACGGCCTTGATAGAACTATCCAAACCTTTTTATCATCACGGTGAATAACTAGAGTCTTCCCATAAACGGAGACACACAAGGGCACTGTCTGTAGAGACACACACACACACACACACACACACACACACACACACACACACACACACACACACACACACACACACAGAATCTCATTTGGACACCTTAACAAGCAGATCCTACACAGTCTGACCAAGCTCACAGACAGTGAAAGGCAAAGAGATAAAGGGATCGACAAAAACAGAGCAAATGAAGGCAAGCAAAAAGGAGGGCGAGCTGCTGTAATGAGGTAGTGGCTTGCAATGTATGCTCTATTAGTTGTTAAGAGCTGCTGTATCTGGCACCTCTGCCTGATAATGAACTAATAGGCCAGCAGGAGGTCTGTCCGGCTGCATTTTCCTGTCACTCTGTCTGGTTAACCTATACATCCAACGACTGCATGAAGATCTTGAGACTAGGATTGTGCAAAACAGATGACAGAGAAGGAGGGCAATGACAGAGGAGAGTGATGATAAAAGGGAGGGTAGTGGTGAACAAATGAGGGAGAGGATGAGAAAAGAGAGAGGGAGGCAAGGGGGCAATAAGCCACTGCTGAAGAGAAGTTTGTAGCCTCAGGATGCCCTGCTAAAAGCTCGTCAAAAATTGCTAAGTCCATGTCTAGCAGGGTTTTTAAGGCATATTTGCACCTCTCTTTTTCTATAAGAGACGGGACAGTAAGAATTAGAGGATACATGGGTGAAATGGAGCCATCTCATCTGTGCCTGGGTCCTCACTTTCTACTGTTGACACACTGCTCTCTCCCCAAACACAACAAATATTAGCTCAACTTCAATTCAGGCCAGGGGAAATATTGTTCCTCAACGGAATGCAGACACTCACACAAGCATATGCGTGTCCATGAAAGAGCCCATGGGACACACGCATGTGCCAACACAGGAACACACACACACACTCATCCAGCCCTCACATCTTGAAGGCGCGAGACGAATACACAGACACACACATCATAACACCAACTTCAGAGAGAAGAAAATGTGGAAAACAAGTGCACAGGGGCCAGCAGACAGACAACGTCTCAGATCTTTCCTCGCTGGTCTGACGCTTTCTCTGGTTCTTAACAATTTTTTAAGTATACCACAGAACTGCAAGGTGCCTGCAAAAGAACTACCAAAGAGAGGGGAAAAAAACTCTGCTTTTCAAGCACTGTCGTTGTACTTCACGTCTTTGTGCTTTACAGGAGTACCTTCTCAATATTTAATCAGAATGTCTAGAGTATATGCACTTACACTAGCCACTTTCAGATATTCCTTCAGCTTAATACATTTCCTTTCTTTTATTAGACATTGTTTCAGGGAGCAAATTTACACTGGTGAAGCGCGCTACATCATATTAATGATTTATTATTGGACAAATTTAAATGTTAAGTGGCTCTTAAAGGTTTGCTGTGTTTCAGAGTTGGAGGATGTGGGGAAATGCACCGACAATAACTTGATAATTATCTGAGACTGGCAATCCTAATGCCGTACTTTGTTAGCATGCAGTTGGAAGACATTATGGTACTTAGATGTCATCTAGGCTGCATGGAGATGTTTCACTTTTTGACATCTTTCTAGCAAAATAGCTGCAAATTAGAAACCTGCCATGTGCCGTCTTGTGCCACAGAGCTGAGACGTAATAAGATTCATCATCTTTGCCTGAGAATAACTTGTGTATCTATATTATTTATTATATTTATAAGTTGTATTACCGTTCTTTAGTTCATAGGGTGTTTGTGAGGTAATGCACATGTCACAGAAATTTTAAAAAAAGAGGAAAAAGGAAAGAAAAGATGTGAGCATTCAAGATGTTGCTTTCCACAGCAAGGGTTTAGGCTTTGAAGCACTTAGACATGCTAGACTGAAATCTTAAAACACACTTCTTTGCTTTCTTGTGGACAGCTACATGAGAAGAGTAATGCCATTCTTATTTATTCTGCAGTGAAAGCAGGGGATGAAAAAAAAATATGTGATTTAAAGAAAAAAGGGGTTTAAAATAGGAAAAACAACATCTATCAGTAACTTTAAGGATGTATAGGCTGCACTCATGAAAACTATTGTTCTATGTAGCCTTAAGTCCTAATTTACTACATGATTACTGAAATATGTTGTAACATCAACATTCTTCATGTGTATCCTGTATTAGCTTTACTCTATGGAGCGCGCTGTCGGCTTGGTTCTGTCCTGGAAGTCAATAATAGGGCAGGTGTGTGTAAGAAAGACACAGTGAAATAAATAGTGTGTTAATCCCTAATTAACAAAGTAAAGATGGCAGATTGGCCTGCTGGACTTTACTTTATCTGTTCTACTTGGCCTGCTGTAGTTCAATAGAGGAGGTCAATATAGCAAGACAGTCTGCTGAGCAGCACCCGTGCTCTGCCCTGTTTCACCCTCCTGTCGACAAACCAAGCCCACTCTCTTTTTCTCCCACTGCCTCCTTCATATCGTGGACTTCATCACAGCAGACAGGACAAAAACAGCAGAAATAAGGAGGGAATGCAAGTTGAGAGGAGCACACGAGGCGGTCCTCCTACACCCTTAGGCAGAAGAAGAGGAAGAGGCAAAGATTCACTTAGTGGAGGCATTATTTCCAATGTCAAGAAGTCTAAGTAATAGTCCCGGGACCTGTTGCATCAGTTTAAATCCTTAAAATTAAGGATAAATCCACTTTAATTGAGGGCAGTTAAGTAGTTAGTTTCACAATAACAAATAAATCACCCGTAATCAAAAGACTGTTGCAGAAAGGGATGATTTTATCTGCATAGAGCAAAGTATTATAGCGAGAATTATTAGAATAACGCAATAAAGGAAACTAGTATCTAAAAATTCTGTAATTAAAAATCCAACAGTTGGTTACCATCTCAATTCTGTTTAGTAAGGTCATGATATCTGAATCACACTTAATTAATCCTTCACAAATAATAATCGTCAGTCCTTTCAGAAACAGCCGCAAGATTTTGCTACAATTAAAAAGCAGCACGATTCACAGCAAAACTCAACTAGCCATTTGATTAGGCACACCCATTCATCTGGTTGTTAACACAAATATCTAAGCAGCCAATCATGCACCAACTTAATGCAAGATGACCTGATAGAGTTCAAACCGAGCATCAAAATGAGAAAGAAATGTGATCTAAGTGTTGTTTTCCTCACTTAAACATCTCTAGGGTTTACACAAAGAAAAGCAGTTTTGATGTTTTTGGCATCAGAGGTCAGAGGAAAATGGCCAGACTGCTTCAAGCTGACAGGAAGGAAACAGGAAGTTAAGTAGCCACTCATTGCAACCAAGCTATGCAGAAGATCTGAATGCACAACACATCAAAACCTTGGAGCAGATGAGCTACAGCAGCAAAACACCAACCTGCCTTGTATCAATAGTTCAGGCTATTGGTGGAGGGGGTATGATGGTGTGGGGGACAATTTCTTGGCAGTTCTTCCAGTAGGATAATGCACCATGTCATTAAGCACAAATGATCTCAAACTGGTTTCTTCAACACAACTGTTCATTCGCTGTACTGAAATGGACTCCACAGTCACCAGATCTCATTCCAATAGCGCTGACAAATATGCAGCGACTGCACAGTGCCATCACGTCAATAAGGAATAAAATCTCTGGAATGTGTCCAGCACCTTGTTGAATCATTGCCATGAAGAATGAAGGCAGTTCTGAAGGCAGGGGGGGGGGGGGGGCAATAACATCAACTTTTCCTTCAGGACAATCATTTATGAGGCATGATTTATATCTGCTTTGTGAATTTCCGCAGCAGAGGCTGAAATTGTGTTTGCCGTTTTCAGCTAACTGCAGGAGTATTTCCTCTGAGTTTATTAAATACTTGCAACCCCATAGGGTTTCCTATAGGATGTGCATCCTGGAAATAAGAAAGCCGAGCCTGTTTATAGTGGTAACAACAGTTACCGTAACAATACTTAGAAGAGTAAAGAACAATCTGTACTGTTCTACCTCGGGCAGGTGGGCTGTTGCACACAGACTCAGTCTTACAGTAAAATCAATTTTTACACAGCAGCCGGTCTCAGATTGAGTCCTGAACTTTGCCACAGCTGTTAGATCATGTTTTGTGTCATAGTGTTAGCAGAAATCTGAACCCTTTACTAAAGCCGAGCATATTTTTCTGGTCTAGATTAGTTTTTGTTTTTTCCCTTTTTCTTCCTTAAATAGAAAAATAATTATTTGCTGTACTGCTTAAATCACTACCTGTGTGCATATGTGTTTCTAAAATAGCTGCTGTGACCTCTCTAATCATTAAAGTAACCACCAATTTATAGCAACAGGCAGCCTAGTTACAATTAATAACCAGGCTGCTCGTTGCTATGATAATTTATCTAACTACAGCGAGGGACATTTTATAATACCTTGAAGCAGTGAGATAAATTATTACACACTGGCAGAACTTTTAGTGTAGAGGAAATCAGAAAAAAAACAACACACAAAATGCAGCTTTAGTGTGATAACTAGCAATAAATTATTATGCTTATTTATTCTTTTTTAACCTCAAATACACCTCTCACCTCTACCACCAGTTACCTTGAGCTACTGTTTCAAATACTCAAAGCAAATGATATATGTTCCCCCAATAGCACAACACATCCAAACATCACACTGGTCCCACAAACACCTGCTGAAGGTTTAACAAGCTGACAGCAAAGATGGACAGAAAACAGGTCTCTGTGAGTCATGTATGTGGGCGGTGAGCATTGTTTGGAAAATGTAAATAGGAAGGAGAGGCAGTAACAGCCACCCACAGGACTGCCAGTGAGGATGTCCAACTGTACCTCTAACACTGACTGGTCAAAAAAGGTTAAGAGTGTGTGTGTGCGCGCGCACATGTGCGTGGGGGGTGGCATGTGTCTGTCTGCCTGCCTGCCTTTGTGCTCTTTTGAACCCACTCTAACTTTTATTGCCCTCCCAGGGATCATAATAAGGAACTAATTGATAGTCTTTGAGCTGTGGGCTGAGGAGAGGGGGAGTTCCTGCAGGAAGTCAACACAAATCAAACTCTCTCTGAGCCCTAAAGGTCTGGAGCTATTCCAGCTGAGTTGCGGTGGGTTACAGTCGCTGTGAGCATGTGTGTGAGAGCATGTGTGGGTGGGAGTGAGGCCGACAGAGAGGAAATAAGAAAGAGAGCAACAGTCTGGAGTTGACATTTATGGAGTTTTCGCATCAACTTCTCTATGAGTTGCCTCATCACGTAATGACATAAGCATCCACTTTTGATCTAGTAACTGAAGATTACAGTTGTATGTATGAGAGACATCAAAATGCTGCCTATATTGCCATTTTGACCTTTAAATTGCTCAAAATTATTCCTTCCAATGTGCGTAGAATATTTAAGAGATTTTTTTGGTAAGCAGAAAATAAATTTGATGAATTTGACATCTCGGAAAAAATACTTGCTGCTGTTCCCAACCCCCTCCCTCCCTCCCTCCCTCCCCTGCATTTAAATGTCTCACTGCCCCTGAAGGATGAGATCACATTGCCCTTGTAGGTGAAAGGCCCCCACCCTCAACAACCTGAGCACAAGGACAGCATGTGGGTGCATCGGGCTCAGATTCACATCGTCTCCCATTCCAAAACAAACAACTGTCTGACACAGAAAGGCATACAGTACATTCCATGGGGCTCAAGCCCCGCCTTCCCCCCGCCCCCATAAGATGGGTGGCTGGAGCGAGAATGGTTTCCAAGTCAAGCTACCAGGGATGTTCGCTCTATGATACACTGTGGGAAAGATCACGGCCTTCCAACAACTAAAACCCACTGCTAAATGCAATTAAAAGATTTTTATTTTATTTTATTCTACTGCTGACCAAATCATAGCATAACGACAAACACCAAAGAATAACTTACTAACACAGACTTCTTTGCCCAAAGAATTGCTCATTTCTTTGCACCAGAGACTCAAAAACATTTGACATCTCATTAATGAATCACACATTTGCAATGCATGAAATAATCATTCATCACAATACAAGTTTGTAATGTTTGAAAAGATTTTTTACTTGCTTATTTTTTCAAGTGAGTACAGACATGTGTGTAAGAACTCAAGAGGTATCCTTACTAAGTGGGCTTGAATATCTTCAAAAGCTATTCTGTGAAGTTCAGGATGAGAGGCTCAAAGGGTTGCAAAAAATATGAGCTGCCCTTCCACTCTTCATACTGTACCCTTTCTTGCATACTACCATTAAAAAGGATGAGCGCAGCCTTCTACAACTTTATGTCCCTATAAAAGATTAAGGAAATGGCTCTGAACTGCGGAACAATCGAGCGAGGCAGTCATTCTGCGAGTGCTGCTGCTCCATGCAGGTGTCGCCTGACTTCCTCAGCCTCTGCTGCTCAGCAAACACACTGATTTCTGAAATACGACAGATCAGCTACTGTAACTCTTCGCTGCACAGTGAGAACATTTTCTGCCTACAGAGAGGGTATCTCAGATTAAAACTGCCTGCTTTTGGAGGGATTTTTCTTGACGAACAGGATGTGAAATGTTGAATTAGGTGATTTTTATGGACATGCTAGTGACGTGTATGTCAAAGTCCAGTGAAAGAGCTTATACCTTACTGTAGAATTATATACGGACATTACTGTTACCAAGAAAATGAAACCTAGTGATGATGGCAACATACACTGTGTGGTATTTTTAGCGTAAAACTTAAAATCTATTGACTGGAATATCATTAGAATTTGTAGGTGAAAAACATCAGTGATCATGTCCCCAGAAAGCATCATCATCAGCTCAAAAATTACTTTTTTCACTTTCGTTTGAGGCCTCTTAATATGCTAAACTAAACTGATGACACCAGCTACTCATTAGCATCATGTCAGTTGTATGCCTGTTGCCTTTTGTATGCCATTTATTTTAGCTAGAGCCACCATCTTGCCTAACTGAAGCCTTGAAGGGCTGCCATGTTTCTTCGAGAACAAACAAAAGCGAGTCAAAGTTCATTCCGACAACTCCCACTAACAATGAACACCTTCTGGCAGCAGGGATTTAATTGCTACTTTCAAACACAGCTGCCAGAGTTTATTACTCTAGCTCGTACCATGCAAACTGCACACGTGGGCTCCTACCTACAATAACATGCTGCTTTTGAACCAAAGCCACATGCACCTCTGTTTGGAGTGAGTCTGATTTCCTACCCAGTATTCCCAACAGGAAGAAAGTCAATTTCATAGTCCCCCCCCCCCCCCCCCCAAAAAAAAAGATGAAAGAACCCCACCACTAATATGAAACACAGTCCAATCCCCTAAAATTGTGAGAAATCAGCGTATTTTAAAAAGTGACTGCTCACTGAAGTGTTGCAATTATGGGTCTCTGTGGCTGCATCAGTGTAAGAATATTGATTCTCTCACGTGCTGTGCACACATTACAGCCGAGTTACTTCATCTCAGACCGCTAAATATTTCAGCACTGTAATTAAAGGCTGTCTGATCCTGTCAACTGGCTTCTCTTGGAGCAGTGATCACATTTAATGTAAAGTTAATGTAAACCTTCTCACTGTGAAATTTGCCCCTCTGCGCTTTCCACAACTTATAATGAGGGGAACAATGTGGAGCTCATGTGGCTTCAACATGGCTCTATTTAGAAATACCTCAGTGCTGTGGTATCCACGCTCATGGACCGTAACTGGCTTTTTTTTTTTCTTCTTCACTGCCTTTTGGACAAGAAGGAGCTTTGCAGATTCCCAGGCCGAGTGAGCACTGCTGCTCTCCCTTGACTGAATCACTCCTTCTCTACTATAACTCCCGTGCTTATATGGCCACCGGGTGGGAATTGGGGAAAATTCTCCACTCCGGTAAATGGCCTCTGATATGCACGGGAAAGTCTAGATTCTTTGTCAACTATGAAACTCTACGCACTGGAAAATGAGTTTTACCTTCTAGTAGGGCTGGGCCATATTATACCGTTCACAGTAATACCGGTATAATGTTAGGCAACGATAGGAAAATGAAATATCGCGATAGAATGGGAGTAAAACGCGCATGCGCGGTGCCTTTGTTTTCATACGCACATGGCCGATTGTTGAGTGAAACAGATGAACCAGAATTGGTTTGTAAAAATGGTGCAACTTCCGTGATGTGGAACTGGTTTGGTGTTTGTCCGTCAGATACACAACAAAGCACATTTTTTTTGCAGAACATGCAAGCGGCCGTTGTTATTGTCATATTTGTCGGACTAAGATGCTCTTAAATCTGGGAGTAATCTGGGTCCTAAACTCCGTATGCTTCAGGTCAAACAACACTGCAGCATCACTTAGAGTTAAAAACTGTCTAAATTCTTTCATCTTTAATAAAACGATCAGCATTGCTGCTTTACCAGGTGTAACTATAAAGTTTAACTTCCAGGCATCCATGAAAACAAAGGTTATTACATTTAACGGAGTTAGAAGTTAGCAGGAAGCTAGCGGAAGTTAGCTCGCTAGTTTCGCTAGTTACCTAAGCATGATATTGCATGTTCTGACTAAGAGATTTCTGAAAAAAATCAAACGTACAGCTCTGCTATCACTTCCAACATAAATGAAGACAGGAAACTAAACAGCAGTGATGTTTGTAGGGTTACTGAAGTTGGGCTAGCTGGTATATAATGATGTGGTACGTGATCGCTAGCGACACAGCTATGTTAGCATAACATAAACAGTGAAGCTGGAGGACGAACACTAACACTTTTCCACTTATAAAAGTTAACGTGAAGGTTCTTCATGGTTAGAGACAAATGCAATCGCATGGCAGGATGCTGTAAACAGACCAAACTTCAGTCAGGAGAACAACTGAGATAATCCATCCACAATACGAGGTTAGTCATTAATATACTGCAACAACATGGGAATAGAGCAGCTGCCAGAGAATTCAACATTAATGAATCAATGGTACAGAAGTGGAGGAAGCAAGAAGAATGAGTTTAATAAAGTTTGATTTATCTGACTGCTTTGTTTCGCTTAATGTGCCTTATAATCCCGTGCACCTTATGGTCCGAAAAATGCATACTGCACACTGCAGTTTAATGTTGCAAAGCACCTCTTTTTAACTTCAGTGGATATTATACATGGTTATGCTCAGGATATGTCAGCCCATTTCTACTGGAAATGCCTTTTGGTTAAACTTTCAGCAAGGAATTTGCATTTGCACTGTTAAATTTTTATAAAGCTTTAATGTACATAAAAACCAGCTTCTTGTTTATGTGAAAATAAATGGAAGGTTGTCTTTTTGCACTAGTAATGTTGTGGAGTTGTATTTTGTCTCGCATCAATTATATCGTCGGTTATATCGTTATCGCAAATTTTCAAATATATATCGTGATAAATATTTTTGGCCATATCGCCTTGCTCTACCTTCTAGTCATCTCTTGTGCAGAGAAACGGTGAAACTGTAAGATTTGCTTCGGCAAAACAGCCCTGCTCCCTTCAGACTGGAGAGAAATATGAAGCTTCAGAAATAATCTTGCGTTCAGCAGCGAAAAGAGCAAATGGAGTAAGCGAGGGTATTTTAAGTGCATTATATAAAACAGGTTTCATATTCTCTATCTGAAAGATAGTAACCCAAAAACCACTAATCAGCACCATGTGAACAATCCGGAGTTTCTCCATTTAGCTGGAAGTGATTGCACAGCCCATAACATGAACACCACATATCAGAGGCTCAAGCCACTTAAAGGCTCTTAAAATGGAGCTGAGCCATGTGTACACAACGGTGAACTGCTGTAAGAGAGACTCCATGTGTTTAACAAGAGTAGAAAATAAAGTTTTATCAACACTTCAACCGTCTACTGAAAGGGAAGACGATTACTTGGTCAGTCTGATTTTTAAGCTGTTCATATTCCAAAACTACTCACTTATAAACTAAATGGGGCAGATTAGCTTCCTCTGTTAAGTTTTAAAGCATCCTTACGTCACATAACTAATCTTCTAATTGATCGAGATGCGCCCACAATGGCTGTTTTGGCTTTAATACCATGATATTTTTTTAGTTCTCTTCCTTCATTTTGTGGTAGTCAGTTGCTTTTTTCAGCTGTAATCCAAGGACTTTAAAGGACCAAAACTGTAGGCTTGTATGACTGTCCCTCAGAGCAGACTGCAGGACTGGAGAAGAAGAAAAAAAATCCCCAGGTAAAAGCAATAGCGTCAGTCATTAACAGAAACACACAGATCCACTAAGCGAGAGGAATCATTTTACTGAAGTAGTTTCTACATTCACTTAATGGACACCTTTGGCTTTTGGGTCAACCTTTCAAAATAACCTAAGCCTGCAGTATATCCTGGGGAGAAGCATAAGCATTATGACAAAACCCTATTGTCTCTGAAAGGTCTCAGTAACTCTCTTCTATTCACTCGCTCCCAAAACAACATGAAACCTATCCGGCACCAGGGCCCTGTATCGGTGCAGTCTTTCACCTGCACCGCATTAATTCTCACTTAGCTTAACTTTTAGGGCACAGGTGCACACTATATGAGACATAAGCCTTTTGTCTATGCATGAGCAGGAAATTAATAGTTATGTTGCTAACTTGGCGTGTGTTCTCCCTGGAGCTGCAGTGCATATTAGAGGAAGTACAATATAGAACATGCATAACTCTTCCCCCCCTCCTCATTTCCTGTAAAAGCTCCCATCTTTCAGCTGTGGTATGTAATGCTCACCTCAGTGGGCAAGAACATGTGCATACATTCACCCCTACTTAAGCACACGCAGTTTTTAACTACCTCTCTATGTCAAAAGATTTCCTGCTCTCTTGATGCAGGCATACGTGCTGTGGTTGAGTACCATGCGGTCCTGAACTGAAGCAGTTCTGTGTTCGGATGCTGTCAGCAGCCAAGAGACAACACGGTGGGAAAGCTGGGAAAGAGGAATACTTACAGACTGTGCCAACACCATCTGTAAAGGAAAGCAAGACTGAAAACAGGTCTCTCTTTATCACATGTCTTTGGATTAGCCTGTTCAGAGGACAGGCTGGACGGTGGAAAATATTTTCACAATTATTTTTGGACTTCATGTGCTTCATGTGATGTGTTGCATACACTGTCAGAATAATGAATTGTATTATCTTCCTTTATCAGTGAGAACACACCGAATTCTTATTAGTGCATGAACAAGTAGTTCATTATTTGATTAGCTGCTTGACATGAAATGTTTCATCAACTGACTAATAATTTCAGAAGAAAAAAAAGTGCATCAATCTCTCAAATGTGAGAACTTGCTGCTTACTGTCTGGTTTCTATCACTCCAAATTAAATATGGCTGGATACTGGAATTTTGATTAGGAAAACATGACAATTAAAGACAGTTCACTGCACTGTTGTAAACATAAATTTCTATGAACATGGCCTGAAATTAATATTTTGAAATTGGTGGGGAATTTCCCCTTTAAACGCTTCTCAGAGCAGGGATTTATACACCTTGGAGAAGGCGGGTCAAGACCGGTCCTAGCCTGCTACGTCAGGGTGGGTAGCTAGAAATAATAGGTGGGAAATTTGGGACCACCTAGTTAATACATAAATACATGCAGCACATACACACAGAGGCAGGTTCTCACTGTGTATGTCAAAATACTTAACACTGCTATCAATCAATGTCCCTTACAGTTGTAAAAGCGAGCGGGAATAAAAATCAACAGTTAAATATTAACATCCACTAAAAGCTATAAATGCCTCAGCCTCTGGATAGATGCTTTTATTTAGATATGATCTAGAGGAAAAAAAATGTTTTTTTTAACGTTAGGTTTCTCATTCAATCGAGTCCTACAGTAAAAGTACAAAACATCACACACATATAACTGAATTAGTCAGGCCCCTCCAGCCATCAGAAACAATCGTTGTTGGGGTTTTTTTCCACCTCAGTGATAAGATAAGATAAGATAAGATAACCTTTATTAGTCCCACACGTGGGAAATTTGTTTTGTCACAGCAGGAAGTGGACAGTGCAAAAGTTATGAGGCAAAAATTAGAATACAATAAGAATAAATACAGTACACAACTGTACAGAATAGAATAAAATAAAATACTATATACAGTAGAATAAAATAAAATAAATATACAATAAGATAAAAATAGAATACAAATACAAATACTATATACAACTGAGTAAAAATACAACGATGACAGAAAGGATTATTGCACTTAGTATTATTGCATATGTATGGATGTGTGTGCTTGATCAGTTAAAGTCTTTATTATGGAGTCTGACAGCAGTGGGGAGGAAAGACCTGCGAAATCTCTCCGTCCCACACCGTGGGTGCCGCAGTCTCCCACTGAAGGAGCTGCTCAGTGCTGTCACAGTCTATGTGATGATCTATTACTGAGAGGAAATTTAGACTTTATGGTGGAGAACAAAAAACAAGATAGCCTCATCTTCAGACTGCCTCATCTAGACAAATTACACCAAATGAAAAAATTTTTTTGCCCCCATGCAGGGTAAGCATGAGTAAATATCTCAACACTTTAACACACCGTTCTGCTTCATCTTAGTGATGTTTTACGATCTGGATAACAGAAATATATACAGAAGGTGATGTTAACATATCGCTTCTGATAGAAGTCCATGTTTGCATGCCTTCAAGTGTGCATTATCACAGCTAGATTTACACAAGTTGCTTAAATTATACACAATAACTGCAATCTTTCGCTGAAACTCAAGCAGTGTGATAGTCACTGACTACACAATTACACAAATAACAGACATTTAAATCAATACTAAACGTAGCTGATTGCAGCATCCCTTTTCATATTGAGAGTAGTATTAGAGACTAAGATGTTTAAGCATCATTGCTGATTTCGTTATCACCCTGTACTAAATGATCGGGTGGATAAACAAAAGTGTAGCTATAGCTATGAAGAAAATTCTGTAGAAACCCCACCTCTTTGCCGTCAGCAATGTTTCACTGATGCACAATTTTGCACTTCTGCTATTTGATATCGTACCACTCCATCTCCATTCTGACAAATGATCAGCAGTCTACGCAAGAAAAATTAATTATTGCTGGTGTAACATGCTGCCAGAACGATCCTTTTATGATCTCACCAGATTTACGACTTGTTGACTAAACTGGAGACACTGATCTCAAGCTCAACAAACTGAACTTTAACTGTTTAATGAAACAAAATAAAGTTAATTCTCAAAGTGGGCTGACTACCACAACATTTAAAGTGAGTGAGTATCACACAAAGTGACAGATGAATCGAATTATATTTTACTTATAGTCATAGGTAAATGGAGTTGCATTTGCCAACAACAATAAGAACTTCAAAAGCTTCTCAATTGTTCCCAAGCTGAGATATATCAGGCTGTTTGCTATAAATCTCGGCTGTGCATGTACATACACGCACACACACACACACCTGTGCCACAGGAAAAAACACACCGTCAGTACAATGCCTTTGATATACACAAGAACACACAGGCATATATATACTTTTGAAGTGTCGCATATCCATTGTTGGACAAGTTGGTCTACAGCCAAAATACATAAATTTTTCCAATTTTGGATGAACACAGTACACTGAAAACTCAAACAACACAATTGTTGGTTGAGTCTAGTTTTCATAAAATAGCTCAACCAAAAATACATAATTACCGCTGAATTTTAGCAAAAGTTGCTTAAATTGGGGTAGGTGAGTAATTTTCAGCTGGCCACTAAACTATTCATCCAGTTTCAATGAAAATGAACTCCTGTATGAGCTGCAGCTGTACTGAATGTCTCTAGCATTCGAAGCTAAGTCAGATTTTTTTTTAAGAATCTTAATATACCCTGAAAGTAATCACTTATTTCTTTTCTTTCATTGTGTCCGACTGCAATGCATTTAACCCTCGGCTCTCTTCTTTAGGAACATTACACTGTTAAATAATTAAATACATTTGGTTGTGCAGACATCCACAGACAGACTAGATTAAACAAACTTAGCCACCTAGACGCAACGTCTTGACCTGGCAGTGTAGCATCTAAATAAATTCAGTACAGCTTAGTGAATTGAGGTGGAAAAACCCTGCTACGCTTTCATACCAATTCTTCCCTGATGAAAGGTGAAGTATTATGAAATCAAATGAGCATATACAGATGAGAAAACACGAGTTTATATGATTAAAATGCAACTATCCAAACCTTCTACACAGGTGCAAAATGTAAAAGGAAATAAATGTTGAAACTGAGCCAGGCAGCTATTTCATTTTGTCATATATGGATTCAGCACATTCAAAGTCCATGCCATAATCAGAGTTGCTTTGACCCTTTCAACGACCTCTTCATGCAGTGTGCACATGCATGGCCTTCAATCTTTCTTTCAACTAGAGCTGGGCGATAGAACGATAACGATATGTATCGCGATATAACTTTTACTCGATAGAGAAATTAAGCTATCGCGATAGACCTCGCCGCTCTTGTCCTCAAAAAAAAAAAAAAAAAAGGTCAGCCAATCCAAATTAAGTAGCGCAGAGCCGAACCAATCACAGCCGCAGCGTCACGTCGCGTGACTTGTTACGTACAGCACAAGTGCCAAGCTGCACGTGTGTTTGTTTGGGAAGCAGCCAGCGGGTAATGGAGCCAGCGCGTAATGGAGGAAATGAGTGTGCCGACTAGAAAAATCAACCGAGCGTGACCGAAGAGAAAACAGATGATGGTTCCAATGCCGGAGAGATTGTCGAACGGAAGAGCCAAAGAAGGTCCGTAGTGTGAAGGTATTTCGGCTATTTCAAGTCTGACAAAAAACAGAGTAGCGTGCACTGTAAATTGTGCCGAAAGCAAGTCTGGAAATACAATAAACCGGTGCATGCGTCACACTGTGCGCCACGTTATTGTTTCGGTGAAATTAACTTCTACAATACTGTTAATTCTACTCTCTGCAGTGTTTAAATGCTTACATATACACACAGTTACTGTCCCTCCACACATACGACTCGGTTCTGCTTCTATGCCGCAGCTTTGTTTACTTTTTCCCACCGAGGCTTCTAGACTTCTGATTGGCCAACATTTCTGCACGGTTAGGAATCTAGCGCCACCTGCTGCTTTGGCATGTTCATAGCAGCGTTTTCCTTCATTTCTCCCTTTATGTGTGGACGGGATTATTTTTTAAAACGAAAACGGAAAATCTCCGTTTTCAAAAATACCCGTGTACGTGTGGACGTAGCCTCAGTCTCTGACTGGAAGCGCTAATTCGTCATTCGGCTTTTGTCAGACTAAAGTAACTGTTAAAACTGTTTGAAAAGCTCAGCTATACAACAAGGAGAGATTGAGAATTTCCTTTTAGTTCTCAGTTTATTTGATATTGACAAAAGTTAGTCAGTTTTGTCTGTTCTTCTGTAAAACAAACTAAGATTTATTTTTAGAATTAATATTTTGTTTCTAAGTGGAATTGACAATTTAGTCTGTTTCGTTTGTTCTATTTTGAAACTTAAATGCTTTAGTGGCTGCCTTTTGTGTAGTTTGCAATATTTGCCTTTATTTATCTGAAAAAGTCTCATGTTCCTTAAGTACATCTACCCTGTTGAACTTATTATGGGAAATAAATATTTAAATAAAAACAAGCTGCTGATTATTTCACATTTTACTTGTGAGCAACGGCACATTTAAATCTTACAAATATAGTTATTTGGCTTATATCGTGATAGATATCGTTATCGCCTGAAATGAAAAAAACATATCGTGATATGAAAAAATCTCATATCGCCCAGCTCTACTTTCAACCAACGCGTATATTGTACATACACTCATTTCTTCCAGCAGGTAGTCGGTCTGTCAGTCAGCTCACTGGAAAGGGATGAATGCGGTCTTTCAAGCTGCAGCAAGCCTACAATATCAGCCATTCCAGTGCTAACACAGGTGCTGCTTCTGCTAGATGAGTCAAATAGTAGTCAAGTGTGTGATACTCTCTAAACAGAATACATACACAACGAGAATCATAATCACCTGAGAGACACACTGGGGCAGCCAGAGCTCTGTGTTCTGCACCACTGACTCACAGACTACTGGAATGCGTTTTGTTTGAACCCTATCACTATAATTAGGCTTTGTGTATGTGTGTGCACTTGTTCCATGATGCTTTAGCATTCTTTGTACATGGACTCTTTGTTCTTGAGCTGGGCAGTTGTTCAAGTATTGCCAAATGCTTTTTGTGTGAATTACATGCTGAAAAGAGCTCAATCTGATGGGGAAAATATATATATATTTTTTGCACTTTGACATCTTATCTTCACTCTCCTATTAGCTGCTATACCTCTGGCATGCACATTATGCCTAACATAAAGGCACACAGCTAAGGGTTTTAAACTCAATGTCCTTAATCTTTAAAACAATGGCATGTACATGCTTCCAGGCTTGAGAGGGGGTCAGTGTAATTAATCACTGACCATGTGCTGCAGACTTGCAGCTAAGCTAATCAACTTGTCTTACTCCAATCAAGTTGCAGAAGCGATTCACTTTCAGCTCAGTAATGGCATTGCACATTCAAGCAGTTTTTTCCTTGCAAGAGAGGCTATTTAATCAATCATTTTTAGGAAACTGGATATTTAAAAAAACCCCAAAAAAACCATTCCAGTTCAAAACCTGCAGGGGGAAAAAAAGTCTCTTTTTGGGGGAATAGATCGACTGTGAGAGGTTTCTGCTGTTAGCGGTCAAAGCCATCAACAGTCCTATAGGGCTTCATGTCAGTGAACACATCTGTCACACCTCACACGGTCTGCTTTTCTCTGTCACTTTTTCAACAGAATGGCATGGTTTCCATTAACACACCCTTTTAAAGGCTGGTGTGTCTTTGGAGTTGTTGTATATTTAGCCCCCACGATGTGGCTGCACCTTCTGGTCTAACATAAGAGTACATGCAAAAGAAACTGCGTGCATGCATATGCATAAGTTCACTACTATTTCAGTTAGTTTTTTGAAGTTGTGTCTTTGCGGTAACAAAACCAGTTTGAATCCTGAGCTCTTCACTACCAGATCATTAACACCACAATGTGAAAACTCTCTCGAGAACTACGGGGGTCAAAGTTTGACCCATTTCTTCCAGACCACACAAACTAAATCAGACTGACAGTTCAGACAACCAAAGTTTAGAATAAAATAACATATTTCCCATTCCTTTTGATACGTATGGCTATTTTTGCAGGCAGCGGAAAAAATGAGCCTCCACACTCCTGTCAGAAAGACAATCCTGTAACTGCTGTCAGCACCGACAAATAGGCCTTTATCACCTAAGATTATAGCCAGAGGAAGAAAAAAAAAAAAGAGCGAGAGATGAGGCAGAGGCATGCAAGGAAGGGGAAGAGAAAGGAGAATGGTTTTGTCGCTTTGTTGGCTGATCTGGTTCAATCCTTGTGGTGCAGCAATTGAATTCCCATCCAAGCCTTTTCCTTAAGAGGATTTGGACTCAAGGGAGTCAACAAGCCACAGGACTACAGGGCAAGGGGGAGGAAACCCCTGATCAAATGATTGGAGTGATAAAGGAGAGGCATGGGTGCATGGGTGCGAGGAGAATAGATTGGAAAATTGCGTAGAGGTAAAAAAGAATTGATAACGATAAATCCTTCACACTATCACTTCTAGCAGGAATAATGTGGCAGCTATTTAAAGACTGGTAGGAAGCACAGATGGTTAGGAAGGTTAATGAAAGATGTCACCACATTAAAACCATCAGAAAGCAAATGTGAAAGAGAAAGGGGGCAGTAACGATTAAAGTGATGGATAAACAGTGGACGAGCAGAGGCAGGATGAAATGACGGGAGAGGAGTGGCAGGTGGTGATCTCTGATCCCATTATAAAGGGCTAATCCTGAGCAGCAGTGAGTGTGTTTGGATGTGTAATGGTGTGTGCACACATTGTTACTGTTGGCATGCAGGAACACAAGTTTTGAGTCTGTCGGTCAAGTTGTAGACGGGTATTAAGAAAAAAATAGAGCGAAATGTATGAAAATTTCACTGCAACGCTAGTGGAAAGGTTAATTAAGAAAATGTTATTAAAGGTGTGAAAAAGAAAAATTGTATATAATTGTAAACTTTCACTTAACACTTTAAATCTTTGCTAAAGTATACATTTCATGAGAAATAAGCTATTTTGTTCCACTACTATGGTGAATCTCGACTGAAGTCTGGTTCTCAATGTTGCACAGAATCACTTCTCTAAAGTTTTAACAAGACATTTCTCTGTCGCTTCCCAATTCATTTTCTCTTGTGTCTGCCTGCTCTCCATCTTGCCCTCGCTAAAAAAGCAACAAACATCTGACAGCTTGATGCCTGTCAGATCTCTGCCAGCTTCCGCAAAAATAATAAAACTCAGGTGTAAACTTTTCAGAGCCTGAGAAACAGCAGGTACGGCGTGATGACTGATGCTCAGTGCATGCAACCAGGCAGCTCTCATGTCTCAGAGTTCAAAGTGCCATCGCCTACAGTGCAGTCATTCGGCCAGTTTGTCTGGACGTGAGTCATCATCGATTAAATTGCATTTTATGTTTTCAGGATACTCAGGATTTAACCTACATACACAAACACACACATAATGCCAAAAGGGTTTTATCTTTTGGTCCTAATCAAGTCTGGGTCACCAGGTCATATGATGATGCAAATGTACTCAAGCAGGTTAATGTAAGCTTTATAAAACTGTCTGTTCAGAAACGGAAATCCTCCTCTTATGTTCCGGATAAAAGAAAAGTGTGATTCAGCAAATTAGCAGCACATATTATCAAAACCTTTATGGTTTCTCCATATGTTATTTGACGTGTTGAGCTTTCTTCTAGTCGAGCGATACGGTTACACTAAAGCCAAGTTGGGTTGTAATGTGTTGGCACGGGCTAGAATAAATGATAAATAATGGCCACAAAATTCTTCCCTTTAATTCACTTGATGAAAAAAAAAAAAGAAAAAAAAAAGGAAGACACATCCAGATCTGAAGACACAGGCTTCAATTAATGTACTGGAAGGGATTCTGAGCCATGTCAGTTTGAAGAAATGTAGGCTCTGATAAGAGTTCTGAAGTCAAGAGTTGCGGGGGATATAATAGCACATTTAAGCCTTCATTAAAAGACATCCTGAAAGTAGGTCAACAGAAGAAGACATCTGAAAAGTGTTTTCTTGGCAGGACATCTCTCAACAAAGACGGGCAAGATGGCAATCACAGATGGAACCAAAAAAGAAGGTGGCACAAAGTGGGCTCCAGCACAACAGAGACGAGCTCCAGCGTGGACTACGCATGACTCATGTAATTGCACATTAATGACACTGTCTAATTATGGGTGGGTGAGCTGAACAGCTTTCCAGGCTCAGCTTATGGTCCGATACCACAATCTTCTTTTTCTACTCTCCATCAATATAAAACCTTTAAATATTTCCAAATATGCCATATTCAATATTTTTAGCAAACCTCGGTACAATTGTTTAGCAATACTATAGGTGACTTAATTAGGTGGTGCATGTATATCTATACTCAGGTGTCCCGTGTTGGTAAAAAACACTGTTTACTTCACCGCCATCACACAGTTACCTGTATGGATAAGCAGTGTTAGAAAGTCACCCAAGGTTCAAGAAGCACAGGCTAAAGATTAGGGACCTTTTAACTGTGTTGAACACTTGCACTTGGCATGCAAGCACCACCACACTCACAACTACTTAGAGTCACATTAAACTGGCGTTAACACCAGTTTAATTTGCTCTCAAGTCAGAGTAAAGCCAAACAGCTCTCATGTAAAGCTAAAACAATTAGTTTATATTTAATTAGTTCTTCGAAATGTTTAATTATCCTATCACTTTGAAAAATTGGTTTATTGGACTCACTAATAAGCAAAAAACCTTAAACTTTAAGTGGTTCCAACTTCCTCAGGATTTAGATTTCATGTTTTCTTTCCTCTATACATCTCATACTACATTATGATAGAAAAAATAAGAAGTCCTCAAAATTTCCCTTTTCTTTTTACTTTTGTGGACTAATCCATTCATTCAAAATGCTGTAAATAGATAACAAACAAATGCTAGTTGCTTAAAGCTTTACAGGAAGAGGTAAGCCTCCAGTTAAATATTATGGCATATGCTGTGTTACGAAAAAAACAAAATCATGCTAATCTCTCAAAGAGGAAGTCATTTATAATGTACGTCTGTGTGCATTCGAGTGAAGTTTGACAGAGACGGCACATCACCATCCGCTCAGTTCCTGTGCAAGTTGAAACAAACCGATCCACAACAAAAGGAAAAATGCTTCCATGTTTTACATATGTCGGCCAGCTGCTGTATGTGCGATGCATTTTTCTCTTATCAGCCAAACAACAAAGAGAGAGCTTAGAAATATGAAAGAGTGACTCGAGTCATTCTGCATCCTGCGAGGTGGGTTACACTTCAGTTTTGATTAGCCTCTCACTGGAAAGTCTTTTAGGTGAGGACTGTGCGATTTTTATATTATGTTGAATAAAAAGAAGTTCCTACTCACGGGTGGGCTGTCTATATCAAATGCTGTTTTTCTTTGGTATATTTTTGTGACATTTTTTTTAAAGTTTCTGGCCTTGCTTGTCATTGGAAATGAAATTCTTATTCATGTTCCTGTCCTATGTAAATAATTGAATTCTGGCACCCAAAATAGTCCCAGTTCTGCCGCCAACGCAGCTAAGCTGCATTTTCAATATTTAATGAGTATGTGAAAGAATAAGTTGAGACTTTGAAAGAGTGCCAATTTATCAAGATGGGAAACACACTTTTGTCTGAAAGAACACACAATTACAAAGCCAAATAACAGAAGACAGAGATTTTTGTTCTCCTTCTTTTGGATGCAGGACAGAAATCACAACCAAAATTCCTGTAGCTAAAAATGGCTTTCAATGTGTCTGCCAAACCTTTGCTCTTGTGCTTTTCGCCCCAATTCATTCTCCGTGCTGTAATTCTTCAAGAATGAGTGGTTTCTTAAAACTACGGTTCGGGAAATGATCCTGGAAGGTCCCGAGATGACTGGCCAACTGGCTCTCCACCCGGTGCTCCAGGTTCAACTTCCTTATTGATGGCTGGCTACTAGGGTCTCAAAAGAATCATTATGTGGTTAAGAAAAGTCAAAAGATGAGTTTAAAGACAGCTTTTCTCCCAAGTCTTAGGGGAGTCAGGAAAAACAATGCAATAAGATGAAGCCATAAGCTCGAATAAATCGTACGGCATGAGAAACTTTAAAGATTGATCAAATAAAAACAAAGATATGCCATGAAAGCTGGGAGAGGTTGTGGTGGCACACTAAAAAGCTTCCATTATCAAAAAACCCCACCACAAGGCAACAGATGTGTTGCACAGTTTTAGCACTGTAGCTCTAAAAAAGAAAAAAGTCATAAGGCGTTTTGTGGTTACCGAGTCACACATGAAGTGCAACCACACTAAACAAAAGCAGAAGCTGCTAATCATCTTCAAACGGCTATCTTCAATAGCTTCTTCAGAGCTGATGCAGTAAATGTGGAGGCAGCTCTGTCTGCCATATACACATGTGGCAAGACCACTCGAGTTCATCAAAAAGAGCATGATGCTCCACAGTTAATGCTATAAAAGATGAAGGAAAGAGCTGATGCAGCCACGATTAGTCACATAAAATTACAGCAACTTGTCATTTGCTCTTTTTATGATAGAGGTGATAATTATTCCTTATTAAGCATTGGCCACAAGTGTAAAAGAGACTTTTCATCTCACTAACAATGAAACTGTTTTGAGGTATGGTATTATTCTAGTAATACTAATAAGACACAGATTTTGCCTCAACTTAGAAAGTTTAAAGTCAACCCTACTGATGCTGAGCCTAATAATCAGAGTTTTCTTCTCACGGTGCAATTCAACAGAGATGTTTTGTTAGACCTTCCTCTCCACTCCTGTAGCTTGTAACACAGGCTTGCCGAGCTCAAGCTGAGAGATTCTTAAACCCGAGAAAAATCCCTATGGAGCCAAAGCTGACATTATACTGTACTTATTTTCACAGCCTCTGTAATCATCTTCTTGACTAACAAGCTAATTTTCTCAATAGCATAAGTACTGGTCCAAAATCGCACAAGCTAGCCAAAGAGTTATGAGTTTTGGAGCTGCATGGTTTGCCAGTAAAAAACTGTCTCCTCAGATCCACTATTTCATTTATTGTGGTGAATCTGAAACCCCCTACAGTGAAAGCATAGTAAAACTGGGAGGCTCCAGCATTTCCTGCTGAGAGTGGAGGGTAGCGGTCATGCAGCCATTCCACTCAGCCACCCAATCACTTGATTAAACAAATTATCATCATCAAAGTAATCAAGCTTTGCACCCTGCCGGCCTTCATTACACCATGAAAATGGGTTTAACCATAGCATGAAAATCATATGGATTACAAGTGAAGCTGTGACCTTGGCTGGTGTCACTGTCAAAAACGGTTTTAGTTTTTTGGGGGGTGGCGTTTGAAAATAGAAAGCCAAATAGGCAAAGAGGATGGGTGAAAGAAGAAGACAGAATGAGGACATTGAAAACAAGACAAAAAACAAACATCATTTATTTTGAGATTAATATTAATTTGCGGAGCATTCACTTTTGTTTTTCAAAAGTATGGCAATGTCTCCGATCTAAACGTAGTCAGCAGTGCACAAGTAGATTTCCAGTAAACGGGTCAAAGAGTCAGCTGTGTACCCAACTGCCGACATGACACATTCTGACTGCCAGGCTCTGTTTGTCTAGATACCTCTTCCTGAAAATTTCCACCCATCAAAAGGGTCACCCTGCAAAAAAACCTAACAAAAAACCCCACACACGCCAGCAGTCAGTGATACTTGCATTTCAAAATCAAAAATGGTTTCCATATGACATGGCTTCCCAGGTCTGAAACCTCTCTGGCCTGAATAATGAACCCAATCCCTCAGCACTGACTGCCGGGGAGCTGAACGCTGCTGATAGGGTTTACAGTTGGTGCCGAGAACACAGATGGCTGTTAACAGAATGAATTAGAAAAGATTAACTCGCCTGGTAGATTTGCCACATTAGTTCCCTTTGATCATGTTAACAAACATGGCAGAGAGATGGTCTGTGGCGTGATAAGGCTCGGGCTGCACAGTTATTGTGTGGGCAAATCTTACTTTTATTTAAATAACACTGACAGTATCAAAATGCAAAACAATGTGGAAAATTCCAATGTGGAGTTCAAAACAGCAGGCAAGATGTTGATCAAGATGCCAACTGTGCAGGCAAGTCAATTTCTTCTATGCAACTGTAATAGTTTGCACATGTTTTGCCTCATTAAGTCATGCCTGCTATAAGTTATTCATTTTCCATTTCTGTTGAAAAACTAGAGACCATCTTGCGGGACTGGAATCACACCAGGCACAACGACAATGAGATCTCACACATGCTTATACATCAGACAGAGATGCTTTTGTAAGGGAAGCTACAAACGCATTAAAAGCTTAAGTGGCTCCTCCACTTCAATTACCATTTCACACCAGTCAAGTTTTGTGACTGTCTCTTCATACACCACTTCTCATTTACACTCACGTGTGATAAAACCACATCTATTCTTTCTTTCTCATTTCTGCAATTCTGACAACACATTTTAAAATCAGCTACCATCCTGTTATGGCCATTTGTAGTCCGAGAGTTGCAGAAAGGAAAAAGCAATCTTGCTTGGTATATATATCTAGCTGCTATTCATATTATGCTTCTGAAACTCAAGCATTGTCAGAGAAGCTAAATATTTAACTGTTTTACTGCAGGATTTTGCATGAGAAGTAGGACAGTGAGTTTAGAACTCATTGCAGAACTCCCCTGACTTTTAAATTTACCCTAATTCTTCTGAAACATTTTGCTTCTGAATTGGTGTAAATATACTTGTCAGTAACTACCACCCTAAGAGATGCTGCTTTTTATTGCAGTACACTAACAAAAAAAACAAACAAAAAAAAAAGAAATTAAGAACAAAATTAAGTAAGGTGTTCCTAATAAAGTGACTAGTAAGTGTACACTGTATATGTGTTTGTGTGCGACTGTGTCTAAAAACTACTATTTATATATTTTATTAGTAGATAGCAATGTCCCTTTACATATTTTCCCTCTTTTGAACCACTGTTAGCTCATGCAGTCTTACAATATGAGTCACTGTCTCAACTGGATGGCTAATGTGGTCAGAGTTTAGACTTTCATCGGATGTCTGCCACGGTTCCAAGAGCAACTCAGGATACAGATCTGGGGTGTTGACATCAGAATTCCTTCAAATCAAAATAATGAAACTTCAGCAAAATCATCAGTAACCATTACCTTTGAAATTAAGCTGGAATTATTTGAAAACCACTACTGAAAACTAAAATGTTTTTCTGTTGCCAAAAATATGGAATACTGGAGACATTTTTAAGCCATAGCCCTATGGAAAAAAGCCCTAACATTAAATTACAGGTTATGTGCTCATAAGGAAATTATTGAAAGCTGGAAGCATTCAGCAGTTTACTTAGACTACCCACACAGAGACAAGAAGGAAGATTTCCTTTTTTTTTGTTGACATGTTATAATGGCAAACTCATCTCAATTATGAATATTCATGAGCACTTAATTGGAGCCTTTAAAGTCACTGCTTTTCACTAAATTGAGCTTGGATAACACACTGGCCTGCATTTAAAGGAAGGAAGTGTTGTGTGCTGTGTGGGGAGTTCACTAATGAATTCCCTTCCCCAGCTCATCAACTTCCCCAAATACTCTTTGGAATCTCACCGTTTTCGTATGAAAACAGCTCTAAATTAAGTGATTGCATGGAGTTTAATTTGTGGTGGGTAATACACCCTGCATAGAAAGCATAATTTACATGCTTTAGCTCATTCAGAGCTCTTTTGACTCAAGAGGAGGGAAATAATGGAAACACCAGACATTAAAGCAGAAATGTTTCTGTTTGGAAAAATGCCAGTGCAGATATCAATTTGGAGTCTTTTTGAAACGATAAAGCGTGCTCGTAAATATGAGTGAGCACAGATGTGTTAAATGTGC